>NC_139941.1:9294382-9729382 GCF_963454915.1 Gymnoscopelus microlampas | reverse complement strand
TACCAATATACATACAAGCAGGCCAGGTATACAAAAAAGGAAAAATGCAAACCGAACCAACCATAACCATAAGCTCACAGAAACTATGCCTAAACCTAACCTTAACCTCAGAAAAAAAATATGCTTAATTTTAACCTCACACTAACATAACTGTAGAAAATGCCCTCCTGCTCAGTCCCAGGTGGGAGGAGCTATAGACTGGGTAATCACACTGCACACCTGATTGTGATTACAATTAGCACCTAATTGCAGTGGGCCCTTTAAAATGCACCCACTTCACTTCAGCTAGAGATAGCAATGTAGTAGGTCGGAGCGTTTGGTGCTGAGTTCCTGTTATGCTTTAATTTATGTTTGTTTCCTGAGTTTCTTTCCGATGCATTATTTGAGTAAGTACAGATCATTGTTATGGTTTATCACTTGTTAAGTTACCCTGCCTAAGTTTATTGTTGTGTAATTTGTTTGATTATTTCCCTTGTTTGTTTCTGTTATAGTTTAAAATCATCAACACCATCACCAACTGACTTATCACCTCCATGCTCCATCAATGCCATATTGCCCGTACTGTTATGCTAAATAAACCATGAAGTATTTTATATATCCATCTGGTCCACTGTTCATACTTTCAAGGGTATCCTGATGCCTGAGTATTATTACCCCACAAAACAGATTTAGTCATTTTTACATGGTCCTTCGAACCGGATATTTGGCCATCAGACATAGAACAGAAATATAACTGACCAGATGGAAACACTAACAGTATGGCAAAGTTTATGGCAGCAGTACTGGAGCTTCGACCGAACCTTGTATGCACAGCCAGCACCTGGCTATCCTATAGCCCAGGCTACCACGGCTAATGGCTGCTCCCAGCCACAGAGTCATGGCGTCAGTGAACATGACGGCAGACTTGCTGCTACTGCACCAACCCCCCAGCAGTACACCTCCCAGCAGTACACCTATCAGCTTCAACCTGCGGCCCAACAGTACCAGGTCCAAACCCCGGCCCAGCAGTACCAGGCCCAACCTCCGGCCCAGCAGTACCAGCTCCAACCTTCGGCCCAGCAGTACCAGGCCCAACCTCCGGCCCAGCAGTACCTGGCCCAACCTCCGGCCCAGCAGTACCAGCTCCAACCTTCGGCCCAGCAGTACCAGGCCCAACCTCCGGCCCAGCAGTACCAGGCCCAACCTCTGTACCAGCTCCAACCTCCGGCCCAGCAGTACCAGCCCCAACCTTCGGCCCAGCAGTACCAGGCCCAACCTCCGGCCCAGCAGTACCAGGCCCAACCTCCGGCCCAGCAGTACCAGCTCCAACCTTTGGCCCAGCAGTACCAGGCCCAACCTCCGGCCCAGCAGTACCAGGCCCAACCTCCGTACCAGCTCCAACCTCCGGCCCAGCAGTACCAGGCCCAACCTCCGGCCCAGCAGTACCAGGCCCAACCTCCGGCCCAGCAGTACCAGCTCCAACCTTCGGCCCAGCAGTACCAACTCCAACCTTCGGCCCAGCAGTACCAGCTCCAACCTTCGGCCCAGCAGTACCAACTCAAACCTCCGGCCCAGCAATACACTGCCCAGCAATACGCAGCACCACAGTACCAGGCCCAGCAGTACCAGGCCCAGCCTCAAGCAGCCCAGCACCTTCCGGTCCAGTACGCGGCCCAGCACCTTCCGGTCCAGTACGCGGCCCAGCACCTTCCGGTCCAGTACGCAGCACAGCCCCTTCCGGTCCAGTACGCGGCACAGCCCCTTCCGGTCCAGTTTGCGGCCCAGCACCTCCCAGTTCAGTTTGCGGCCCAGCAATTTCCAGCCCACCTCCAGGCGACTCCTGCGCCTTCTCCTCAAGTGGTGCCTCCGGCTCTTCATCTTCCCCAGTCTTCGCCAGCACCCGGGTCTCCTCCCCAGTCTTCGCCAGCACCCGGGCCTCCTCCCCAGTCTTCGCCAGCACCCGGGCCTCCTCCCCAGTCTTCGCCAGCACCCGGGCCTCCTCCCCAGTCTTCGCCAGCACCCGGGCCTCCTCCCCAGTCTTCGCCAGCACCCGGGCCTCCTCCCCAGCCTTCGCCAGCACCCGGGCCTCCTCCCCAGCCTTCGCCAGCACCCGGGCCTCCTCCCCAGCCTTCGCCAGCACCCGGGCCTCCTCCCCAGCCTTCGCCAGCATCCGGGTCTCCTCCCCAGTCTTCGCCATCATCTGGGCCTCCTCTCCAGCCGGTGCCACCACCCAGGCCTCCATCACCAGCGGCGCACACCCCAAGCGCACCCTGCTCGAGTCCAGGCATGTCCAGCGTCTCCCCAGACCCTCTCACCAGGTGGCTCCCCAAACACCCGTCCCCCGACTGGCTCCACCCCCTCGGACGGCCCCCAGACCTTCACCCGAAGTGGCCCCGCCAACGTCAGTGGGCCTCTGCGTGTTCCCACCCCCCTGGTCACACTCCAGACCCCCTTCCAAAACAGTCGCGGCCACCTGAGTGGCTCCACCCCTCAGGCCAACCATCAGACTCATCAGTCACCCTTCTGCCCTGCCTGGGGTCGTGTGCCCCTAATGGGGCGGCTGAGGACAGACTTTCCCCTTCCCAAACCAATAAGGACATGGGCATTTTGCCTAATCAAATACTATATTTGATGGGGCGGCTGTAGAAAATGCCCTCCTGCTCAGTCCCAGGTGGGAGGAGCTATAGACTGGGTAATCACACTGCACACCTGATTGTGATTACAATTAGCACCTAATTGCAGTGGGCCCTTTAAAATGCACCCACTTCACTTCAGCTAGAGATAGCAATGTAGTAGGTCGGAGCGTTTGGTGCTGAGTTCCTGTTATGCTTTAATTTATGTTTGTTTCCTGAGTTTCTTTCCGATGCATTATTTGAGTAAGTACAGATCATTGTTATGGTTTATCACTTGTTAAGTTACCCTGCCTAAGTTTATTGTTGTGTAATTTGTTTGATTATTTCCCTTGTTTGTTTCTGTTATAGTTTAAAATCATCAACACCATCACCAACTGACTTATCACCTCCATGCTCCATCAATGCCATATTGCCCGTACTGTTATGCTAAATAAACCATTAAGTATTTTATATATCCATCTGGTCCACTGTTCATACTTTCAAGGGTATCCTGATGCCTGAGTATTATTACCCCACAAAACAGATTTAGTCATTTTTACAATAACATTTATTTGGACACGCTTTGGAATATTCTTTTTTTAATATATATTTTTGTACAACCACAGTGGGATTTAAACCGGTGATCTTGGGAATAAAATATGAAGAAAGAAGGCCCTTTCTAGCAGAAAGCCCTCAGGGCAAACGCCTCCCTCTGCACGACGCAGTTAAAAAGAAGCTAAGTAAAATAAATAGTAAATAGTAAATAGTAAGGTATATATGAGGTTACAAAATAACAGCAAATATATAGCCTATATAGGCTAAAATAGCAGACCCTCAACATGTGATTCAAATTGGGCCCCTCCCACTAACTTTGGAAGCCAATTACTGCCATACAGCCAAACAAATCATAAAATCTGTATGACACGTTACATTAGCCGATCTACAAGCTCACATGGTCAGCCATTTTTTGCTAATGGGTGTATCATCAGTGTTGGGAAAGTTCACTTAAAATATGAACTAGTTCAAAGTTCAGTTCACAAATTTTAAAATGAACTAGTTCAAAGTTCAGTTCATAATTCAAAATTTTGAACTAAAGTTCATGGTTCAAAAAATGAACTAGTTCAGTTCTTTTTCGTTCTTTTTTTTTCAATATATATTAGTGCGATTAATCGCATATTAATCGCATATTTTTTATTGGCTCAAACTTGAATGATGAACTGAAAAGCAGTGCATTGTATTGTATATGGAGCAGGATGCATCCAAATATATTATTTATTATTATTACTATACTTCTATTATTTATCCAATTCATTATAAAACCAATGTTATTTATTTAATTTTCTTATACATTATATCCTCTCTGGTGTACATACACAAAGCACCCTATATTTATTATTTCCAGTGGTGTAAAGTAACTAAGCACATTTATTCAAGTACTGTACTTTATTTTTAATTATTTCAAAACTTGAGTTACTAGTTACTTTGTAGATTTTACAAATACATGAATCACTTCAGCCCTATTTAGGTTTTGGCTATTGGAAAGTAGCCGATCTACAAGCTCACAACAGGAGCTTGTAGATCTGCTATTTTCTAAAGATTTTCATTCATCTTGGGGGCGGGCTGGGGGCTTGTCAAAGTGAGTGTATGACACTGTTAACATCAAAAGCCAGATGCAGAAGTCCACTTTTAATGCCAAAATAAAGTCGGGTCGGACGTCCAGACTACAATCTGACGGTCATTCAGAGGTTCGGGGGCCGGGGCTACCGTCCTAAAGTCGGCTGTGCTACGACGCATCAGCCACGTTGTTGTTGTGATATCCCAAACTCATCTCGCCGTTCCGCGGTGTTTACTTATTAATTCAGCCCAGCTTCAAGTTAATTTTGTCGGCAGTGAAGCCAAGGAAACAACACCGATACTTTGGAAGAGACACAAGTCAACTTCCAAATGCTTGTGGCCGGGAAATGAGCTTCGCAGAGCGGATAAAGTGTCAGCCCTTCGCCCTGGCCGAGTGACCGTAACTGTATGTGCTGCTCGGACTCCGCGCTCGGCGCGCTGCGCAGATGAATGTTAGACACAGCCTTGCTTTTCTTTTTTTGGGCTGATGGTGCGTTCAGGACGCCTCGGAAACACAGAATAGGATGAAATACAACATGACAAACCGATGTAACCGTGGAAATTTGGGACACTCTTGAACGAAGTTGAACGAAGAGAGAACGCCGTTCACAAACGCCAGAATGAACGCGTTCACAATAACGTTCATCTAGCGGATATACAGTACGTTCAGTTCACGTTCGCCCAAAATATGAACGAGTTCATGAACGATCGTTCATTGAACGCGTTCAGGCACAACACTGTGTATCATGTAGGCTTTAAGTGGTTAAGATATTGTACATTTCCATTTCCACAGCTTGACAGCTTTACTGCCAGCCTAAGTTACAGAGAGAAGTGCAGTTCCTTGCAGAAGAAAGCTGGCAATATAGTGACGGAGCAACCACTTGATGATTAATTGTCACAAAAATACTTGCGATTAAATATCTAATTGTGTTTTTTGGCATTGAACATTGTCAAATATAAAATACAAAATTAGAAAATCTGTTTTTCTTTTTGGCTTTAATGTAAACCGAAAATATAATCAAAATCTATAAAAAACATAAATAGTGTAAGTGTACTATTATTCTAATATGTTTACTGTATGCTTAAAATGCTGTTTTAACTAGTGGAAAGGGCTTATCTACATCTCATGTCTAGTAATAATAATAATAATAATACATCAGACTTATATAGCGCTTTTCTAGTACCCAAAGTCGCTTTGTTAGTTAGTGGTTATCATGGTTTAGAAACCATAAACCTGTAAGTATAGCTGGATGCATTCAAGAGGAGTTAGTAAGAGCAAAACACAACAACAAGACAGCAGCACTCTCAAATCACTAGTAATGACTTACTTCCAGTATCTAAGTACATTTACTTTATACTCTTTCACTCGAGTACATTTCGAGAACAAATATTGCACTTTTGACATTTTGTATTAACCACATAAGCCCTATGTTTGTTTTGTTTTTTTATGTGAAAATAGCCGATCTACAAGCCCACAACTTGCCTTATGACGATGCATTGTGAGCTTGTAAGTTGGCACTATTTTTGGACATTTTAGAAAATGTCTATTTTTATTTATTTTTTATTTACATTTGGGGGACATTCACATTTCAATAAAGCAATGAATTGATATTAAAAAGAAAATGTACTCTGTAATTTGTCTTTAAATTTAAATATTCTAGTTATTTTTTAAAGCAAGTAGGCCTGCTCCAGTACTTTAAACTGAAGTTAAAATTTGACATAGAAACGGAGTATCTAAACCGGTGGTTCTAAAACATGTCAAGGACCCCAAAATGTATATATATTTGGCCACAGACCACCATTTGAATATGTTTTGTGCCAGGGACCCCCAGAGGAGTCAAGAGAATGCAAAATTATTCAACATTTTTCAAAGACTTCAAATCTTTTCAAAAATGTTCAAAAAGAGCAGATGTACAAGCTCGAAGCGCGGCACGAAGTGACGCACTGTGAGCTTGTACATCTGCTATTTTTGAATAGCCAACGTATAAACTATGGATAAAGTGGTTAAAATGATTGTGATGCTGTTGATGCTTCCCTCCAAAAACACATTTTGGAGGGAACCCCCTGGAACCCCCGCAAGGACCTCTGGGGGTCCCAGGACCCCACTTTGAGAACCACTGATCTTTGGCTCAAGTACTGAGGTTGAGTATACTTTGCCCACCACTGCAAATCAATACTAATGTAATGACTTACTTCTTATTTTTTGTTATTGTTAACACAGCTACCTAGCCCTCGTCAGCAATGAAAATGGTAACAGCTGTTGGCATATGAACTTAATGGTATAGCTAGTCATGTTAATTGATTGTTTACAGCCTTGTGAACAAAAAAAATAACTTGACTAGAATGATTGGGAACAAAATATAAAGAACATAAAGAGAATGACATAGATAGTAATACATTAGTACTAAGGGTTAACAACTTATTGTAATGCCAAGACTAAACAGCCTTTTCTGGATTAATACCAATATTTTAAAAATAAGAAAAGTATAGATTCATACAATATAAAGATGTAAAATGTTAAAGGGTCCTTTAGGGGATTCCAGGGGGTCCCCAGCTAAATTACAGAGAGTGTACAAATGTAAACAAATGCACAAATGGGGGCCTGTGGTTTAATAAATATTAAGAATGACTGCAGTAAACGATATGTCCAGCAGGTGTCACACTTGACCATTTATTTTTACGCTGTGTGTAACTCTGTGTGTGTGGCTCTTCTGGTGTCTCTTTTCCAGAGCTAATCTCACAAAACGCTGGACCCAACCGCGTGTCTGTGTTTTACACCTCCTTTTATTTTATTTTTACACTTTTACAGTCAACATTACATGCACATTACTTCATCTTGTTTCTAGCACGTTTGTTAGCAAACCTTACAGTAGCCTACCGCCTCTGCTATGATCTGAAAGATGGTCTGTTGTTGTCTTTTCTTAGCAGATGATATTTATAAGCATTAACCACTTGAACCCTTGAAAGCTTGCAGATCAGCTATTTTCAGGCGAACAGATTTGGTGTAGAGGGAAATACTAGCCGACCTAGTAGTATATTAGCCTGGGTGCCAGCCTGCTTCGCTACGTTCGGCGGATTTTTTTTTCTCTCTGCGCTTCTCAGTCTGGAATGCCTCCTATCTCCAGGAGGCGGGACACAGCAGCCACGGTTCCAAACCTACCGTGGCTTCTGATTGGTCTGTGGTGCAGGGCGGGACAAAAAAAACGGTGTGATCGTTTTGATTCGTCATTCGTTTGAACAACATCCAATCAGCAACGACGTTGCCTAACGTAACATATGTAGTTCCTGTGTACTTCCTGTGTAGTTCTCCAAGACGAGTCAATGGGGTGCATTCCAGACTGAGAAGCGGAGAGAGAAAAAAAGTCCGCCGAACGCAGCGAAGCAGGCTGGCACCCAGGCTAGTAGTATATAGGCCTTTGTTATGATCTTGTTGCAGCAACCTCTTCAGGCCTATAATATGGTAAATCAGACCTAGATGAGTCCTATCATCAGTGGTGGAATAAGTAGCCTACACAATTTTGCTAGAGTAAATGTACAAAAGTATCGGCAACCAAATATTATTAAAGTACCAAAAGTACTTATGCACAACATGTCCCAGTTCACAAGATTCTTTCCAAAGTTTTCAAAAATGTGTCCAAATCTGTAAAACAAATAGGAGATCTACAAGCAAGCATCCAACGTGTTGTGCTTGTAGGAACACTCTAGCCCTTCAGCCTAAGCATAATAATTCTTTACGAGACAGGTGGAAATATCACAGACTACTTCTTAATGTAAACAGATTGTTACACACATGTATTTATATGTCACATGCTAGGATTAAAATAAAGAATACGCTGTGAAAATGAATAAACAGTCATTGAAAGACAGGTATATTTGGAGTAAAATAAAATAGCAGCAGACATATTGGTGCAGCAAAAGAACAGTAACATATCTAGTACATTGACCTTTATGCATACTTATAGTCTCATGTTCAGGTGAGACATAACCTGTCTCAACTGCATGTGACATCACACCTGCAGGTGAGACCCTAACTAACCCGGTCTGAACGCAACCAATGCAGCTTCTATTCCACAACTACACCTTAAACACTGACCAGAAGAAATTATTTTGAAAGTTTCATCATCACCATCATCATTATCATGATTGTCCATGGTAACCTTTATCCACCTCTGTGGATGTGGGCACACGTGTGTGTGTGTGTGTGTGTGTGTGTGTGTGTGTGTGTGTGTGTGTGTGTGTGTGTGTGTGTGTGTGTGTGTGTGTGTGTGTGTGTGTGTGTGTGTGTGTGTGTGTGTGTGCATGTGTGTATTTTGTGTTTCGTCGGTGTGTGTCACTACATTGCCCAAAGTATAGCTTACAATGTGGTGTTGTTTGTGGTGAGACTTTACAAATAAGCCTCACTGTCAGTGGTAGGTCAGGTCTTCTCTCCTCTATGAGTTCTCTCATGACTTTTGACACTACTGCGCCGGCTGAACCATTTCCCACACTGCTCACATTGGTAGGGCTTCTCTCCCGTATGAATTCTCTGGTGATTTTTGAGCTGATTCCTTTGGGCGAACCCTTTATCACACTGGTCACAGAGGTAGGGCTTCTCTCCCGTATGAGTTCTCTGGTGACTGTTGAGACTACTTTTCTGGCGGAACCGTTTCCCACACTGGTCACAGTGGTACGCCTTCTCTCCCGTATGAGTTCTCTGGTGAAGTTTGAGACTACTTTGCTGGCGGAACCGGATCCCACAATGGTCACAGTGGTAGAGCTTCTCTCCCGTATGAATTCTCTGGTGCTCTTTGAGATACCTCTTTGTGGTGAACCCTTTATCACACTCTTCACAGTGGTAGAGTTTCACCCCAGTATGAATTCTCTGGTGCTCTTTGAGATTACTGCTCCGCCTAAACCTTGCCCCACACTGTTCACAGTGGTAGGGCTTCTCTCCTGTACGAATTATCTGGTGACTTTTGAGACCACTTTTCTGGCTGAACCGTTTCCCACACTGGTCACAGTGGTAGGGCCTCTCTCCCGTATGAATTAACTGGTGAAGTTTGAGATAACTCTTTGTGGTGAACCCTTTATCACACTGGTCACAGTGGTGCTTCACCCCAGTATGAGTTCTCTGGTGTTCATTGAGAGTACTGCTCTGGCTGAACCGTTTCCGACACTGGTCACAGTGGTAGGGCTTCTCTCCTGTATGAATTAACTGGTGAAGTTTGAGATAACTCTTTGTGGTGAACCCTTTATCACACTGTTCACAGTGGTAGGGCTTCACTCCTGTATGAGTTCTCTGGTGAGTTTGGAGACCTCCTTTCTGGCGGAACCGTTTCCCACACTGGTCACAGTGGTATGGCTTCTCTCCTGTGTGAATTCTCTGGTGATTTATGAGATGACTGTTCTGGCTGAACCTTATCCCACACTGGTCACAGTGGTACGGCTTCTCTCCTGTGTGAATTCTCTGGTGGTTTCTGAGCATATCGCTACGGCTGAACCTTATTCCACACTTGTCACAGCGGTAGGGCTTCTCCCTTGTATGAATTCTTTGGTGACTTTGGAGACCTCCTCTCTGGCGGAACCGTTTCCCACACTGGTCACAGTGGTACGGCTTCTCTCCTGTGTGAATTCTCTGGTGATTTTTGAGAATACTGTTCAAGCTGAACCTTGTCCCACACTGGTCACAGCAGTAGGGCTTCTCTCCTGTATGAATTCTCTGGTGACGTTTGAGATGACAGCTCTGGCTGTACCTTGTCCCACACTGGTCACAGCGGTACGGCTTCTCTCCTGCATGAATTCTCTGGTGATGTTTGAGATGACTGTTTCTGCTGTAGATATGTTTCTTCAGTGGTAGTTGGGCAGGAAAGACGTCTTAGATGGAGAATGAGGAGAGATTTTTTTTTTTTTAAACAGAATTTGTTTTGAAATTACATGCAAGCTGTGTTGTATTACCAACTCATAATGTTCTAAATTTAGCAACAGATCAACCATTCAAACATTTATGCATGATGTTTGATTTGTCCTGCAGCCAGTTATGATTAAAATGCTTGCAAGTAGGATCTTATAACTAGAACCAGTATCTATGCTATGTTTTTCACAGAATCAAATATGTTATGGTCATGATTCACCAGTAGCCTAGATGGCTTGATTCTAGGCTTAAAATAATAGATATAAATATTTTTGGAAATCTTAATTATTTTTGGAGTGGAACCACAAAATGGCAAAAACTGCTATGCCCTATGGGGGTTTCTATATCACTCAATCACTCGTCTTCCGCAAATCATTTTTGTGGAAATATTTCATATTGGTGGAGTAGAATTCAACTTTCAACAAGTCGCTGCAGCTTTGTGAATGTTTATTTGTTTTTGTATGTCGGACTTCGGTGTTGATTGTAGCGTCATTTGATGCTATCTTGGAATAGTTTGCCTAATTTTAATCTTAAGACTTGTACCTTTAAAATGTTATATAGCTAGGTGACACACACACTTATGTACACTTGTTTATTTGTCTGAAAAATGCAAAAAAACACCAGAGGTCCTGCCGGCGGGACTGCGGATTGTTGATAGGAATCACTGGCTTCTTTCAAAAATAGCCTGTAAAAGCATCTGTCAGAAAACTACAAGTGGAGATAGATATTAAATCCCTTTCAATAATAAAACAGTATACCTATTAGGCTAAATGTTTACAGTGAACATAATAAAACAGTACATACCTATTCGGTTCTGGGCCCTGGGCGTCAAATGTTTACTGAATAGCTCTGGATCTAATGAAAACAAAAAGAGACAAATAAAATACAAATAGCCCGAATCAATTCATCTGTCATTCCAATCAGGCATTAAGCCTTCAATATTAATATGTATTTTAACAAACATGTCACAGGGCAGCCCGTGACCTATAGACTGAAGAGGAACACACATGCATACTCACTACACAGCTGCTTCCAATTAACATCAAGCCAGCTTGGTTTACTTTGTTCATGGACATTAGTGTTGTTGCATGTCATCACCCTATGTTTTATCTTTTGTACCCCACAATGAATTGTAAAATAACACATCTTGTGGATGATGTGGCACTTGAAATAATGTATTTGGAATTTATTTTGTAAAACAGTGTAATTGTGTAGACAATGGGCAGCAGGTAGCCTTATTTGGAATTAATTGGTAACCAGTGGTGGAAAAAGTACTCAATTGTTATACTTATGTAAAAGTATCAATACTGCAATGTAGAAATACTCTGTTACAAGTAAAAGTCTGGAATTACAAATGTACTTAAAAAATATAATTAAAGTACCAAAAGTAAAAGTACTCATTATGCAGAATAATTCGTTTTCAACTTTAATAAAAAGTTTTCAACTGTATGCAAATCTTTTGAAATGTATGCAGAGCTGAAGTGGTTAATGTAGGTTTTGTAATAATAATCAAAATCTACAAATTAACTAGTAACTAGTAACTACTACAATATTTGGATCCGAGATGTAGTGGAGTATAAGTATAAGTATTGGAAATTGGAAATACTCAAGTAAAGTACAAATACCTCAAAATTGTACTTAAGTAAATGTACAGTACTTAAGTAAATGTACTTAGTGGTGGTAACCAATTACTAATTGATGTGGTTTGGTAGGTCTCCCCTATATAAAACGGAGGCTGCAGGGTACATTTGTTCAGTTTGGCTTGGAGTAACAAGCAGATAACACCCAGGGGAGAGCTGCCAGGACCATTTGCAGAAGGGTATGAACCCTGCGGCAGTTTCTTGTTTGTTTGTGTAATTTATTTTCTTAATGTTTGGGTTTTTCAAGTCAAGGCTTGACTGTTTGGAGGGATTTGGGGGAAAAGCAAAATAACTTAAAATGCAAGCCTGAGCCATCAGCCAACCTTTACAGGACCCCCATTTGAAGGTATGTTATGCTAAGAGAAGTTGAAGCATAAAATAGCATTGAAGTAATCAAACATATTTTCATAACTAGAAAAAGTGCTCCTCCGAGCACAGGTCTCCGCCAGGTCAGGTAGTTTATTGTGAGCCAGCAATGTTCGGAATTCGCCAATCAGGATGGAATATGAAATATCTGACGGATCCGTCTTGATTACTTGACTGTTGAGATAATGTGTGCTGATTTGCGTGATGTTTGGACAAAAGTTTTAGGAGTTTTGCAAAAATCAGCCGGCGCTGTAAAAGTGTAATGTTAAAAGGGTGGCATTTGTTCCTCAGCGTAGTGCAAATTTGCGTGCCAAGTTTCACCGCAATCGGACGCTGCGTTCATGATTTGTGTAATTTTGCTCAAAACGGCCACTCCTGCAAACTTTAGATGTCAATCTTAGCCAATCAGGATGGAACATTAGAAAAATCAAACAGATCTGTCTTGATCACATGACCATAGAGATCATGTGTACCGATTTGCGTGAAATTTGGATAAAATCTGAGGGAGTATTATCAAAACATGTATTTTATAGGCAGATGTGAAAAATGCAGGGCAAAGTTTTTCTTTGGCCTTTAGGGAGTGCGCATACAAAGTTTTACACAGATCGGTGCAGTTATTGTTAAAAACACGAATAGGCCTAAGCGTCACCATCAAGGCTGATGTGAAAAAAATTCTAGTGGAATTTCTTCCTCTGCTTAGTGGGAAAACTTGCCGGAAATCGCACACTGTATTCATGATCTGAAGCATTTTGTTCAAAACGGAGCAAACTTTGGAAGCTAATCTTAGCCAATCAGGATGGAATATAAAAAACCTGAAAGACATGTTTTGTTTAATGACTATAGAGTACTGTACTGTGTACTGATTTGCGTGATGTCTGGACAAAATCTGCAGGAGTACTGTCAAAAAAGATTTGTTTAGCAAAAAACGGCCTACTGGTGGCGCTATAACAGTCCCATTAGTGGAGCAGATTGCTGAAACGATCTTTCACTTGGTGATACAAGCACCAAATTTGGCACACAAGTGCTTCAGAACCTACTCTCTCAGAAAAGTACGAGATCCACTTGAAAAAAATATATGGCCGCCATTTTTCAAGATGGCCGCCATTCGAAGTGGTTTTAAATGGTGTTTGAACTATATTTTGATTGAATAATCCTATTTTGATGGTCTATACATCCAAATATATGTTTTTGAGTATGTGAAATCCAATTCTGCATTTACAAAATTTTAATTATTGGATATTATGATGATACAAATGCTGTGCTGTGCTGTGCTGTGCTGTGCTATACTGTACTGTGCTCTGCTGTACTGTACGGCACTGTAGGCACTGTACGGCACTGTATTATACTGTACTGCACTGTACGGCACTGTACTGTGCTTTACTGGACTGGACTGGACTGTATTATACTGGACTGTACTGTATTGGACTGTAGTACTGTACTGGACTGTACTGTATTATGCTGGACTGGACTGGACTGGACTGCACTTTGGTCATATGGAACCAAACCGTAACAGTTTGGTTCTTCTTTTAGTCCTCACATTTGCAGACACACAACTGTGTACACTTAAGCATGAAGTGGTAGCATTTGCATCGTCCTCGGGATTCAGTCTTTTAGACACATTTTGTCAACTGCTCACAAGTCTGAACAATAGGTGGAGGGATTGTCCAGACCTCTCCATCTTTTTGCCAGCCACAGTTGGCAGGGCTTTCAGTTTGCATTTTGCACACTGTTGCCTGACATGCAGTTTTCTTGCCTTTACCATGAAAAGCTGACACAACTGTCTTTCCACTGGCGTGGAAGGACAGCATGCCACTGGATTTCTCTGGGCCAACAATTACTACCATATATCATGAATTGGCAATCACCTAATGGACTGACCCTGGCCAAATTATACCCACATCATTTCTAAGCCTGCACTGACTGCAACAACAAGAATATCTGTGTTGCATGCCTCAATCAACACAGACTTCATTTGTTGCTTGGCTGCATGGAGAGCATGTGTGAAGATGCTGGAGTCAGCTTCTTCGTGGTTGCAAGGACTTAAGCCTTCAAGGCTGATGAGTTTGTTTGTCTCCCGCGCTGGCACATCCTGTCAATTCAGGTGCGGCAATCTAACTACAATACTACAACAAACTAAACTTGTAGTTCTGTCAGGGTAACTCAGAAATAGAAAAAGACAAATCATGAAGGATAGGATATATTTATTGAATATAAAATGAGCAATATATTTATTATGGTTTGGCGATGAATTGGATCTGCTTTTAGGTACTCTGATGAAGCGCATTTCCCAACCATAGGGACTCAGAATCCCCCGTGCATAACAGCAGATCCAAAAACAACAGGTGGTAGCATGGGGTGGTGGAGGGTGAGCAGCAATTTAAGCAACAGTAATGAACAGCAGCGCAGCAGCAGCAACGGTGTGTGTGCAGCAAAAGCAAGCAGAATGAGAAGTGCAACCTTCCAGCTTAAATAGAGCGGTCTGAGAATGAAATGAGTGTGAGTGGATGAGTGTATGAGCACGTGAAGCTGATGCGGTCCTATAGTAGGCCACCACACAGCACTGTCAGTTCCCTGACAGAACTTGCTCTGCGCATGTCTGTGACAGGCGCGACGCTCATTTGAGATATATACAGGGGCTTATTAGCATTTGGGACATTAACGTATACTACAGTACAAACTACAATGAGTACACCACTACAACAGTTAGTAAACTACACCTACAGCTAGTACACTACAAGCCGACACTGAACCCCATGCTGAGTCTCACAGCAGTGATGTCACCAGTGTGCCCGGGTTGTGCTTTGACATCACTCTTATAAAAAATGACAAACCAATAGAGCTTGACCACAGCATTTCAATGAATGATCATGGATGTTTCCCTTCAACTTAATGCAATATCTGTGATCAGACAGCTTCCGAAAATGCTCATTTTGAGTCACGTAATAACCGCCATCTTGAAAACTGGCGGCCATATTGGAATTCAATTGACACTATTGAGTTCGCCCAGTCAGAATACATTCATTTTGATGTTTGGATCATTAATACATTTGTGTTCATTCAAGTTTTACTTCAAAAAACATTTATTTTGCATTTGATGAGGCGGCCATCTTGAAAACTGGCGGCCATCTTGGATTGTCAGCTGGATCTCGTACTTTTCTTAGATAGTACATCCTGGACATCATTTGTGCCAATTTTGGTGCTTGTATCACCAAGTGAAAGATTCTGATGGAATATTGACTTAATATGCCCCACTATACATGTGAAACATTTGGTGCAGAGGTTCAGCTCTGGCATTCAGTGTGTGTGCAAAGTTTCGCTGCCATCAAGCCAACGGTGCCGGAGATTAGCTGTTCACAGACGGACACGCAGACGCACGGACGCACGGACAGACGGACAGACGGACAGGCGGACAGACGGACGGACGGATGGACGGACAGGGTGCAAAACCTAGTCTCGGCCATGCCTTTCGGCCTGGTGGAGACCTATATTGTGATTGTGAACTAACAATAATTGTTGGGGGAACCCCTGAAACCTCCTCAAAGGACCCCTGGGGGGGCCCTGAAACCCCCTCAAGGACTACTGGGGGCCCATTGAAACCCCCCCTGAATCCCCCTAAAAGACCCCTGGACTACTTTGAGAACCACTGCACTATCCTGTCTCCATGTGGAAGTCTGCAGGCCACGGTCACATTCCACCAACTCTATGGCACCCTGCCCCATGGCACACACTTCAACTGTGTGTGTGTGTGTGTGTGTGTGTGTGTGTGTGTGTGTGTGTGTGTGTGTGTGTGTGTGTGTGTGTGTGTGTGTGTGTGTGTGTGCGCGCGCGCGCAGAGAGAGAGAGAGAGAGAGAGAGAGAGAGAGACAGAGAGAGAGAGAGAGAGAGAGAGAGAGAGAGAGAGAGAAGTGAGAGCAAGAGAGCACGAGTGAGAGCAAGTGAGAGAGAGAGAGAGAGAGAGAGGACAGAGGAGCGTTCCACAAACTGCATTCTGTTACTGTGGACAGAGAGAGAGAGAGAGAGAGAGAGAGAGAGAGAGAGAGAGAGAGAGAGAGAGAGAGAGAGAGAGAGAGAGAGAGAGAGAGAGAGAGAGAGAGTTTGATAATTGTTTTTGGATTGATTGAATACTAAATTGATCAGAAATGTAAACAGCATGTGGTACAGTCAGACATTAAGACTAAAAGGATAACACAAAAAAGTCCCAGAGACTTGTTTCCACTGTGATCCTACTGTACTGTGGACAGGGCCGGCGCCTCCTATAGGCGAATTATATATTTAAAAAAAAAATGACATATGGGCGATTGGTATTCTCTCACCCAGTTGCTTACTATGTGGGTCAAATAAAAACGTTATTATAACGTTATTGTGTTTGTTACTGCGTCTGCCTGTCTGCTGCCTGGGCTGGGACACTGGGACTCTCTGAGTCACTCACTTGTCTGGCTGTTTTTCTTTTTTTCCCCCGTTCCATAACATAAAGCTGCTGATTTCATCCCAATAGCGTGAAGTAGTTTCAACTAGGCTACCTGACTACTTCTATTTCCAGTAGTATTTCAAAATAAAATGTGTGTTGAATTATAACATTCCAAATATAGATTTAAAAAACTTCTTATTTTGAAATGCATCGTTTTGAAAGGAAACATATTTCTGGGGCCGCTTGACTAGCTCGCTTGACTAACGTCAAGCCTACGCTCCCAAACAGTCAAACTCCATGTTTAGCTTGAGTAAAAAGTAAACAACACACGGACGGACTTGGGGTCTATTTCACGAAAGCGGAATTAAATTATCCTGGTTTAAAAGGCAAATCCAGGTTTGACAAGCCTGCGCTGTTCAGCCTGGTTTATTCAGTTCCACGAACGCCAAGCCTGGCTGAGAAGGAGCGACTTTGTCAAGCCAGGATCGTTAAACCAGGCTGAATGTGAGTTCACCTATTCCTATAAAAGACCATGAAAGTCGATAGCAGAATCCTTGAACTTGACCAATTATGGAGCAGAGCGGCGTTCTTCTCTGTGGCTGAACAGCAGCACTGCAGCAGCTCATGAAATCATACAAGGAAGTAAAATGTATAATTAATAAGCAAGAAAGGAAACACGGCCGCAATAAATATAGATCCAGGGAGAAAGCGTGGCAAAGTATTGCCGACAAATTAAATGCAAAAGTTGTCCAAAAATATGCAATTAATTTATATACGTCCATAAATATATAATTCAGTTAGGCTTAAACATGAGGAGTTTAAGTGAATGTTGGAATTATAATTATAAACACTTAAATCGAAGATCTACAAGTGAAAAGCTTGCCTTTTGGCGGCCGGGGGTCCCCGGTCCACGGGGGTCAACAGGAGTCCAGGGGTACACGGGGGCCGGGGGTCAACGGGGGTTCGGGAGTACCCGCCCCCCGTGTACTCCCGGACCCCGTTGATCCCCGACGGGGGGCCACGGGGGTCAACGGGGGTCCATGGGGGCTGGGGGTCTGGGGGTCCACGGGGTGCCGGGGACCCCCGGCCACCACGGGGACCCCCGTGGACCCCCGGCCGCCATAAGAAACATTTTTTTTTAGCTTGTAGATCTTCGATTTTCGCATAAGAATTGAATAAGTGTGGAAAAACTCATTGGTTTACGATTGGAGTCATTGGACTAACAGCTATTTCACAAAAAACCTGAAGAACAAGGCACTGGATTAATAAAGCTTGGCTGTAACTTCACAGCTAAATTGCCATGGTAACTAAGGCAGGATTGCTTCAATTTTCTTTCGTGAAACTGGATCATGGATAAACATATCCAGGTTTACTATAAGTTAATCTTTTTTAGATTAGATTAGATTTATTGGTCCCCGTGGGGAAATTCGTCTGCCGAGCTAACTCAGCTTTCGTGAAACCGATTCCTGGATAATTTAAGCCAGGATAGCCGATTAAACCCGGTTTAAACCCGGTTTATCCCTAATCCAGGTTTTGTGAAATAGACCCTTGGGACATTATGGAATATAAAGACTTTGGGGCAAAAGTTCATATTTACCACCATGGTCTCTGAAACCAAGACAATGTGGGCCTATGGAACAAAAGTGTGTTTGTAACTGCCCCAGAAGGAGAGACAGTGGTTTCAGTTATAAATATAAATACATACATGTACATGAATTTTACATAAATAAATATATTATGTTTGTTTATGTAAAATTCATGTACACACTGGGTTCATTTAATTATGAATAAAGTACTAAAAGTTACACTATATTAAAAGGGTTTATATAGTACAAGACTTAAGGTAAAAAATGCTGTGCCCATTGCTTAGAGGGTTCACGGTAAATTGGGCACAGTCACATGGTCAGAGTGAAGCTTGTCAATCAAGTCAGAAGCAAGCAGAGCTGATCCAGAGATGTCACATTTAAGAAACTCCAGAGAGAGAGAGAGAATAATATTGCCAAAGTTCTGCACATGGTTCAAGAGGCACACACGGTAAATGCTTATTGTAGTTGTGCCTTTCTTTGATGTGTGATGTATCTGATGTGTGTTATCAAAATGTACAAATGTAAACTTTGTTTGAGAGACTTCAATGTAACATGGCAATAATTGGATGCACCTGTGTGGACTTAATAATGAAGAGGACTCTGCTTTACAATGACTGTGCTGTGGACTCAATAACCTTAACAAATGTATGTTTATTCTTTTCAGTTTTCAAGGTGTCTTATGGTGTTTACTGTTGGAGGAGTTTGGAGAGTTGCGGAAATAAAAACCCAGAAATGATGGGTGTATGATGCGTGGACATTTGTTGAACCTGTGGCAGCTAAAGTGTTCATCTTTGTAGAAGGTGAGTAAGTAATTAATCTAATGCTGACGGTGGTGGAAAGTAACTAAGTACATGTACTCAAGTACTGTACTTGAGTATAATGTTAAGGTATTTTTTACTTGACTGGAGTATTCCAATTTGCAATACTTTTACTTCTATTCCAATACATCTCAGAGGCAAATATTATACTTTTACTCCACTCCAATTATTTGAAAACTTTAGTCACTACTAGTTGCTTTGTAGATTTTAATTATTATGACAAAACATACATACTGTAAACCACTTCAGCCCTATTTAAACTTTGGCTATTGAAAATAGCCGATCTACAAGCTCACAAGCGATGGATGCGAAGCGTTGTGAGCTTGTACATCTGCTATTTTCAAAATATTTCAATACATTTGATTTTAGCCATGGACCCCCATCTGAAAATGTTTTGTGTCAGGGACCCCCAGAAGAGAACATTTGTCTTAAAAATTCAAAAGTGTAAAAACAATCTACTGCACAAAAATCGATTTTGCAAAAAAAAATGTATATATATTTTAATTAATTGTAAATGTTTTGATAATGAATAGGTGAAATCAGGCAAAAATAAGAATTAAATAACCTAACCCTAACCCTAAAACCGAAATAAAGTAGCCAAAAACAGAAAAAAAGTATCAAAATCCGCCCAAATGTTTTTTTTCGCGGCGAGCTTCGCACGCAAAGATCAGCCCAGAACCGGCCCTGACTGTGGATACAGAGCTCAGATAGGATTCACTTGTTTTCCATGTATGCACGCACGCACGCACGCACGCACGCACGCACGCACGCACGCACGCACGCACGCACGCACGCACGCACGCACGCACGCACGTACGCACGCACGCACGCACGCATCACACACACACACACACACACACACACACACACACACACACACACACACACACACACACACACACACACACTACTCGCTGGCTTCACGTTCATTCAGTCTGTAGCTCTTATTGTCTTGTCTGTCTGAAAGTATGTTTTGCACCCTGTCCGTGTGTCCGTGTGTCCGTGTGTGTGTCCTTCTGTCTGTGACAAGCTATCTCCGGCACCGTTGGCCCGGGCCGCCCGGTCACTGTGAAACTGTGCACACACACTCCCTGGATGCCAAATCTTTCAGATTGGCCTGTTATAGCGCCACCAGGAGGCCGATTTGTGCAAAACACATTTGTTGATACTACTCCTACAGATTTTGTCCAAATATCACACAAATTGCTACACAGTATCTCTGTAGTCATGTGATCAACACAGATCTGTCCGATTTCCCATATTCCATCCTGATTGCCTAAGATTGGCTTCCAAAGTTTGCAGGATTGGTTCGTTTGGAAAAAAAATGCTGCATGCGATTTCAGTGAAATTTTGCACGCATATTTCTACTAGGCCGAGGAAGAAATGCCACCCTTTTCACATTGGCCTGTTGTAGTGCCACCAGCAGGTCTAATTTAGTCAAACACATTTTTGGAACAAAATGCCTCAAATGATGAATGCAGTGTCCGATTGCTGTGAAAGGCCTAAGAATAAATGGCGCCCTATTCACATTGGCCATCAGGAGGCCACAATAACCTACCTGACCTGTGCTCCGAGGAGCATTTTTTCTAGTCTAGAGTTGATTTACTGCTGGAAGGAAGCATACTCCGTCGACTAGTACCAAGAACATTTCTGTATCTGACATAAAAACAGCACATACCTATTCTGTGTAACTTTATTACAGGCTTCAGCATGGCTTGCTGGTTGATCTCTCGCTGTTCCTCCTCTGATGCAACTGAAAAGCTCTTTGACGACATCTCTCTTTTAAAACCCCGAAATAGTTCATCTTCGGTCCATTTTGATAGTCGACATTCAAGGCCCTGTTGTACGGTCTGAGATTTGACTTTACTTGCTGACATTTTTATGGTCTTGGGTCCAGTAGGACACTGGTAATGACTTGAGAAACAGTAGTTCTACTCCTCTTCTCCGCGTCCTGGAAAATAATCTTCCAGATCCACACAGGACAGAACAGCGCTTACATACTGTAACGGGAACCACCCTGCTCCAGCTGTCCCCGTCACACATGGGTACAAGAATCCAGATGAGTGCTGGAAAGTAACAAGGAACTTTGTACTTAAAGGGATATTTCACTTTCAAACATGTTTGGTGTCATTTTAACGTCTACTCAGGACTTTGTGGTTTTACGTTTTGAAGTTGCTTGATTCAGTATTTAGACATTTGATCATTGTTTTATCAGACACATCCCCTTCCTATATAAACAAACCCAAATTAACTTCAAACTCTTAACCATTTTAGATGCATTGAAAAGTAAACACACATCATTGGTTCTGGTGACTGATTATCCTTCTAATGCCTGTTTTTTCATTTACTTTTTTCATCTATTTTGTATAATGTTTTGGGGAAAATTAAAAACAAATAAATAAAATAAGATGCATGAAAAAAAAAAAATCATGGCCCCCTTACGCACTAGAAGGACAATAGCAGTCACCAGAACCCATGACGTGTGGTTCTGGTGACACTTTTTACTCCACTACAATTATTCGACATCTTAAGTTACTTTTAAGATTTAGATTGCTAGATTTCAAATCTAGTCCTAAATTCTGATGATCAGAGCAATGGTGACAACGTTATGGCCATTTGAAGTGTTAAACAGTGCTGTAACACTGATGTAGTGTTAAACACTGTGCAACGGGGGGTTACATCCGATGTAACCCGGGTTCTCTGAGTGGAGAGACTGGCTCTCCACTACATATTATTCAATATGTACGGGAACTGACCCCCTGGGGCAGTGCTCGTGGATACTCTTTAAGACACATCACTCATGGTGGCCCTGCCCTGATCTGTGATCAGTGGGGTATTTAAGCCCCACCCAGGCAGAGCCACTTCGATTAACTTTGATTGACACGAATTTCGGAGCGGCTCAAGCGTGGAGAGCCAGTCTCTCCACTCAGAGAACCCGGGTTACATCGGATGTAACCCCCCGTTCTCTATCGTGGTCGGGACTGGCTCTCCACTACATATTATTCAATATGTACGGGAACACTCTAAGACACACCGCGAGGAAATAAGCAGACCCAGCTGCCCCCGCGGCAGCCCGAAGCAGTTTAAGCCCGAAGTATCAGAGCCCAAGGCGTGCTCCAAAATCCTGTCATCCAATGAAGTATGTAATACTCGTGGCCTAGGCGCAAGCCGCTACCTAGGCCCAGCTGGCGTCAGGCCAATCAACTGATTAGCCACCTAGCTAGCCCGCAAGGCGCAGGGCTAGCTTCCCATGCATGACATCACTCTGAGCCCGGGCCCGTCCTGCGGGAGCCGGGGTCTCGGAGGCACGGTGAGTATGACCTGCTCTACTGCCTGGAGCCCAGCACTCGCTCCGCGAAGGGGGTGCTGGCTGCCACGTTCATGCAGTAGAACCTGGTGAATGTGGATGGCGCCGACCAGGAGGCCGCCGTACAAATCTCGGACAACGAGGCACCTCGCCACAGAGCCCATGAGGTAGCAAGGCCTCGTGTCGAGTGTGCCCGTACTCCTGACGGGACTGGCTTGCCTGCCTGTCTGTACGCCTCTCGGATTGTTTCCACCAGAGCCTAGCCTTAGAGAGTGCTTCCCCAAGGCGGCTATGCCTATAACAGACACAAACTGGTCTGTTGCACCCATATTGTTAAGCATTTCATGTTATGTTTAACAACTGCACATGTATTCACTGATACAGTCACCCGTGGGCCTGTGTCCGCCAACAGTAAGTCCTCAGGGCCCTGACAGGGCATAATAAAGACTGCCCGTCCGGCCCTGCCTCACCACTTCCCTGCTTTTCGGAGGGTTGAAGGGGTGCAGCTCAAAGACTGACCAGCTCAGAGGACTGCGTCCAAGCGTAACATGCGGGGGGCTACTCTTACTCTCTTTCAGGATTTTGTTTGTTTTACCCATAAACGAGCCACAGCAGCGACCCCAAGAGGGGCGACGCAACGCCCACTCTCCGAACTGCGTACCGCGGTTGGAGAAGTAGGCTGCCAACACTCGTAGTCTTCTCAAACAAAATCCATCTCTACAGACCTGTCCACACCAGGCAGGGCAGGTAAAGAGGGGGAGCCATAGCCTGAGCTTGGCTCTCACCGCTCTGCCGCCCTTGGACGTTTAGTCTGTTGGGCTGGAGTAGAAACGGCAACACACCATAAATGTTGCGCCCCGCTCGTCCCTGACAGTACGGATGCGCTCCGCTGGAATCACCAAACCCGGTTCTCCAGCGAACTACGCCACAGCCGCGTAAACCGACCCGGTTGGCAATACGCTGTATGGCGTGCAATGACTGATTCAGGGGACCCCTGGCAGACCCAGCACGTTCTGTCTTGTGTCGCTGAGACCAGATCCACAGACAGAACTCCGCCACGGACGCGTAAACCGACCCAATCGGTGATACGCCGCATAGCAGACTATAATGGCCGCCCAGGTTGTGGTCGACAGACCACCAGGCCGCCCGCCAGTGTTTTCCACTGACGGAACTCCGCCATGAACGCGTGAGCCGGCCTAGCCGGTAATACGTTGTATAGCGGGCTCTAATGGCTGCTGTATGTGTGTTCTCACAGACCACCAGCACGCCCCACCCAGTGTTTCCACTGACGGGACTCCGCCACGGGCGCGTAAACCGACCCAATCGGTGATACGCCGTATAGCGGACTACAATGGTCGCACAGGTTGTGTTCGACAGACCACCAGACCGCCCGCCAAGTGTTTCCACTGACGGGACGCCGCCACAGACGCGTAAACCGACACAATCGGTGACACGCTGTATAGAAGGCTATAATGACTGCCCACACCCGTGGTGGAGAAAGTACTCTATTATTTACCTGCCGGAGCATTGGCCTCTTGGCCCAACATGGCCGATGGCTCAATAGGCCGCTTCATCGGACAAGCTCGGTCCTCCTGCCACCGCTTGGACTAGGACCGCCACCGATGGCGCCTCACCGACCGGAGGGCAGCCATACCCTGTCTGTTCCTCAAACAGCCTGGGGAGCCTGCAAGCCAGTTGCTGCAGCTCCTCAATAAAGGTAAGGGCTATTCTGGTCACGCAAGCGCCGTGTAAGCGCCAACCGACCCAATCGGTGATACGCCGTATAGCGGGCTATAATGGCCGCCCAGTTTGTGTTCGACAGACCAGCACGTCCTGTCTGTGTCACTGGCAGATCGACAGACAGAACTACACCACGGTCGTGTGAACTGACCTCGTCAGCGACACGCCGTATAGTGCTTTTTCACGCTGTGCTGACACTACCACCTTTTGAGAGCCCATGGCCTCTGAAAAGGTCTCATGTTCAGTCCGCCAAGCTGAATCAGGCTCACGGCCGAGGCCATGAGTCCGGCAGCCTGCATGCAAGTCCTGTATGTGCAGCTTGAAAACCATCAAGTACCTGTTCAGGCCTTTGAGGTTCAGAATAGGTCTTACGCCCCCCCCCCTTCTTTTTCACCAGGAAATATTTCGAGTAGAAACCGAGCCGGTTCTGATCCGGAGATAGTTCTCTGATAGCCCCCTTGCTCAAAAGAGCTGATACCTCGTCCCGCAGCGTGATGGCCGCCTGGCCTGACGCTCGGGAGAACACTACCGTAGTGGACAGTGGAGGTGAGCTCTTGACTTGTAATCTGTATCCTCTTTGCATGGTGCGTAACACCCAAGGATGTGGATTGCAGCTTTCCATCTGGAAAGACAGCGAGCGAGAGGATTCGTGGGGAAGGTGGGGGCTGCTGACGTCATCTGCCCTGTCGGGTTCTGATCGTACGCTGGCGAGGGAAGCCCGTGACGTCCGTGACAAAAACGGGGATTCCCACTGACCGTCGACATCCGCCCTGTAGCCTCGCCTGCTGGCGTTAGCTGGGCTAATGTCGCTTTCGTCACCGAGCGAGCGCCTGCTCCCATGGGAACGCGAGGCCTCGCCGCTCTGAGTGCCGGATGCAGCTGCCCTAAGGCAGTGTTCAAGGGTTGGAGAGAAAACGACCGAGCCCTGGCCTCTCTCACTCTAGCCGGCAGGATAAAGCAATTCATGCATGCAGAGGGGTCCAGACTGCCCGTGCGCACATGCTCCATCCCCAAGCACAGCATACATTTATCAAGGCCGTCCTCCACGGGCATTTTTATCCCACAGCCCAGACAGTTGTGGGGCGCTGGGCTGGCCATGTTTGCTATATTATTTAGCTATGTATGCCAATCTATACCTAAATTGTATATATAAAGGTATAAATTCGTAGACGTATGTATTTGTATATCTATACTATACTATACCCAATACTCGAATATTGTATACTCATATACTTAATATTCGTCCGTCTATATATTTGTATATTAAATACACTTAATCTCTATAAGTGTATGGGCAGAGCCAAGTGTCTCTTTATCTGTTTTTCACTTAATTATTTATTCCCAAAGTCAGTGATTTGCAACGGTGACTTTGCAGCTGTTTGTCAGTGGGCAAACCTAGCGCCACACTGCCCTCTTGTGACCTGTGGGGCACAGTGCAGCCCTTCTCTAGGGAGCCCAGGCCCGTCCCCCCACGCTGACGCCCTGCGTCAACGCGGAAGTAGGTACACGCTGCACGCTGCAAACTTTGTTTGTTTGTACTTTGTAATAGATTACTTGGCTCCGCCGATGGCTTTCTCGGCCGCGGCAGCAAAGATAGCCGGTAGTAGATGGCCCGGAGGTCCGCCGACTGGGTCAGCCTCACTCGGGTTCCACCTCGGTACCGCGCCCAACCCAACAGCCGCCCTGGTCCGCCGTCTGACTGGGTCAGACTCGGAACCGGGCTGCAGCCGCGGCTCTGACGATGTCGGCGATCCAAGCGTTCGGCCGACAGACGGCTTCACAACTTGATCACTCGAGCAGAACAGCAGCTGCCCTGGTCCGCCCTCCGACTAGGTCAGATTCGGAACCAGAATGCAGCCGCGGCACTGGCGCTGCCGGCGACCCAAGCGTTCGGCCGACAGACGGCTTCACAACTTGATCACTCGAGCAGAACAGCAGCTGCCCTGGTCCGCCCTCCGACTAGGTCAGATTCGGAACCAGGGTGCCCGCCGCGCCAGGAATAATGGAATATACTTGTGTTGGTGTAAATATGGCAGCAAAGCGTCCCGAGAGGAGCCTCACAAGACCTGCTCTCTACCTAAAGTAAGCGTCTGCTCTCGTGGAAATCAAAGAGTCGAAGTGGCTCTGCCTGGGTGGGGCTTAAATACCCCACTGATCACAGATCAGG
The DNA here is from genome assembly GCF_963454915.1 of Gymnoscopelus microlampas. Classification (NCBI taxonomy): domain Eukaryota; kingdom Metazoa; phylum Chordata; class Actinopteri; order Myctophiformes; family Myctophidae; genus Gymnoscopelus; species Gymnoscopelus microlampas. Next base: position 9,703,255 of record NC_139941.1, on the reverse strand, counting down.
GCAGGGCCACCATGAGTGATGTGTCTTAAAGAGTATCCACGAGCACTGCCCCAGGGGGTCAGTTCCCGTACATATTGAATAATATGTAGTGGAGAGCCAGTCTCGACCACGATAGAGAACACTGATGTAGTGTTAAACACTGTGTAACACTGATGTACTGCAGTGTTTCATATTATGTGAGGCAGACCCTCATGCTGCCCTGACCCCTGAACAGTGTTTGTGCCAATACAAGTTTGGTGCAGATTGGAGTAATGGTGTGCCTTGACAACATGTGGCCCTGGGTTGTACAATGAGTGTCCTTCATTCTCATGAAGGACCCCTGAACAGCTGGCAGCAGTAAGCTGGGCTGCACAATGTGGCCCCTGGCCAGATTGCACAAGCCAGATCTCCACATAGACAAGAGAGCAGAGAGATACACAGGCTGACCTGCAAATAACAGTAATAACAGCACATACCGCCAACAAACACACACACACACACACACACACACACACACACACACACACACACACACACACACACACACACACACACACACACACACACACACACACACGCACGCTCGCAAAAAGATAGCAGATCTACTGTACAAGCACCCAACGTGTCGTGCTTGTAGGAACACCCATAGCTCTTCAGTCTAAGCATAATAATCATGTACGAGACAATTTTGTGTTCTGTTTCACTGATGGAAATATCACTGACTTCTTCTTAATGCCAACAGATGATTTTATTATTACACACATTTATTTCACACAATGTTGCATGCTAGGATTAAAACAAAGAATATGCTGTGAAAATGAATCAACAGTCATTGAATGAAAGCATGTATTCTCGAATCATATCAGTGCATTAAATGATAACTATACGTTTCAGGACGGGAACCCATTGTGGGGTTCCTCTTGCTATGTACAGTATATAGCAACATACATTTATTGTATTTTTTGAATAAATATTTGAAGTTTTTCATAAAACGTTTTCATAAAACTTAGGATAGGCCTCAGGCCAAAATGGTTAAAAATGTTTCATGCCACAGATCAAAGGAGGTCATACGCTGTATAACCACACATTCAGGCACTACACCACTGGTGATTGGTGAACAGTAAATGATTAGTCTACATTACTGTGGTGGTTATTAGGCTAAATAACAACTGTCCAGATCAGTGTTTTTCAAGCATCACAGTGTGATATGCATCAGGCCACAGACCACAATTTGATTTGAGTTGCTATCTCTAGGACCCCAAACTACAATGTAAAATTGTGTTCATTTAATTCTACAGTGTAGTTTTCTTTAATATACTTTTACTGCTCCTCCTAGTATTGATGATCTCTTGTGTTGAATGTCTTATATGTCTTGACCCTTCGCTAAACCCCACCCCAAAAGGCGATTGTCCAATACTAGCTTAGCAACCGTTGTGGCATATGTACATACGTAGTTGGCATAGGTCTGGCAAGCTTCCGTCACCTGTCATAGCTGTCGATGTTATTTCGCCACACACAATCATTTGCTACATAATAGCAAGAATAGGAATAACACGATAACGCAATGGTGACTATGAACAAGCAACAGATTCCACGTACTCAGAAAAAGGTTGGAGGGTGCTTTCCCAAGCTGAAATCTGCACTTAACCCATTGAGACCTGAAGCCGATTCTACATGTCTCCTAAATCTCAACAGTTTTCTGAAAAACGTATGTTTCTATATCAGTGGTGCTCAATCTTTTTCATGTCAAGGACCCCCAAAATTATATGTATTTGGCCGCGGACCCCCATCAAAATATTTTGTTCCAGGGACCCCCCAGAAGCAAAGATTTGAGTTTCAAATGTTCGCTTTAAAAATATATATATTCAAAGATTTGAACACATTTTCACATTTTCATTTTCGATTTTTCAAAAATAGCAGATCTACAAGCTCGTAGCGTGGCACTCGGCGCGCTACTACAAGCTCTCTTTTTTTTTGTTTTATCCTCCTTATAACTGTACCTCTGTACCTTTTGCAAACTGTTAATAAAGTATTCATTCAATCAATCAATCAATCAATCAATCACTCACATAATTTGTACAATGTTATATATACTTTCTTTACAACGCAGCATTGAATTGTACAGTTGTATCTCATGCCTACTGCACTGCTGCTATGACACCTGAATTGCCCTCATGGTCTATCAATAAAGGTCTCTCTCTCTCTCTCTCTCTCTCTCTCTCTCTCTCTCTCTCTCTCTCTCTCTCTCTCTCTCTCTCTGGGCCTACAATGTTTCTGGGCAGCACAACAGGACAGTGCACCCGCCTGTTTAGTCTCTGTCACCAGACAACAGTTTTCACCGGAAGGAGGAACCTACCAAACGATTCCCATGGCCTGACTTGGGTGGCAAAGTAAAAATAAGCTATGTAAAATATATACTACTACTTTGTTGAGAATATCTCAAGATATGACAGACTACGACTTGTTGAGTTAGATGGTCAGTTTATTGAAGGTATCAGCCATGCAAAGCAGTCGGATCCGAACCCTGGCTTGATTAGATGACATGAGAGGTCTCGGATCATGGTTCATATACAATTTGGTCATTACACAATCCCCTGGATCTTTAGTTCTAAATGTCATGACCTCAGTACATCTTATTTCGGGACAACAGATCATAAAATGTTGCAACACATTGCAACACATGATGACAAATGAACATCAAGAGATAGGAAGAAAACCTATAGTAATCCTCGCCAGTTTAAGTCACTCTGACCCCAGTCCTTTCCGTGCTGGCAGAACAATGCTTTCCACTGACGGCCTGCTCTGACTATCTTAGCCGCTGCAGCGTTCCTGTCAGTGTGCTATTTTTAGGGCCTGCTCCCTGCTCCCCTGGTTAGCTCCTAGTTAGTTCTCCCTCTGGTTCAAATATGTACATAAATTGACGCTTACCAAGGCATGTAAATAACAAGAATCCCTAACACTAACAGGTATATATGAGGTTAAAAAAAAATAGCAGCAGATAAATAAGGTGCAGTAAAAGATCAATAACACATATAGGACATACTGTAGACCTTTATGCATATAGTCTCATGTGCACATGACATCACATTTGATAGCTTGCTTAACCCATTAAGACCGGGAAAGAATCTGTGCCATTTAGTACATTTCTTTGGCTATTCAAAATATAGCATTAAAAAAATTACCAAATCTTTGAATATATATATTTTTAAAGCGAACATTTGTAACTCAAATCTTTGCTTCTGGGGGCGTCCCTGGAACAAAACATTTTTTGAGATGGGGGTCAGCTGCCAAATACCTATCAAAAAATGTTTTCTAAATCCTAACAGTATGTTGCTATATCAGTGGTGCTCCAACTTTTCCATGTCAAGGACCCCCAAAATGATAATGTACTTGGCCGCGGACCCCCATCTAAAAATATTTTGTTCCAGGGACCGCCAGAAGCACAGATCGGAGTTAAAATGTAAATATAATTGGCACAAATTGTCAATATTTTTTAAAAATAGCAGATCTACAAGCTCATAGCGCGTCACTCGGTGCCGCGCTATGAGCTTGTATATCTGCAATTTTTTAATAGACCACCAAAGTCCTGACGTCACTCGTTCATCCCCAGGTTCGTAAAGTAATTTCGCTATGGACAATAACATTGAGTCATCATAGAATCGTCTCATATAAGAATTGTGGTCCAAAAATAAACAAACTGTCTCTGCAATATTATCAGGGAGGAGGTTCTGTATCGTTTATGATAGTCAGTCACTTATATCTGATACAGTCTGTTGCTGGCGAAAATGTAACTAATTCGGCGGAAGTAACATTATCGTTTTCTCAACGTCAGTTGATGCTTCATATCCATAAGAGTCAAACCGCCAGGGTCACTTGTTTATTTTTGGAACACAGTTCTTTTTTGACGCGATATTAAAGACGTCTATGGGATTCAGAATGGGGGTGGAAAACCGCGAACCAGGTAGACAAGCCAAGGATGTGTAAATTATGTCAGACTTCGGTGGTCTATAGCCTAAAGAAATAAAAAAAATTACACTGATGCGTTCCCGGTCATACGTTACATTACAGATTTTTTGCTAATGGCTGTATATATATACTGTAGACTATTAAGTGGTTAAGATATGGTACATTTCCACAGCTGACAGCTTTACTGACAGCCTGAGTTACAGAGAGAAGATATAATTGCAATTGACTATCTAATTGTGTTTTTTGAACATTGAAATATAAGTCAAAATTACAATTCTGTTTTTCTTTTGGACTTTAATGTAAACTGAAAATATAATCAAAATCGATAAAAAAAACAAATAGTGCACTATGCTAATAATAATACAGTTACTGCAAACTTAAAATGTAGTTTTACCTAGCGGAAAGGGCTGATCTACAAGCTCAAAACGGGTCGCGCACTGCGACACGTTGTAAGCTTGTAGATCTGCTATTTCCGCTATGTTTTTAAATGTTTGAAAATGTATGAAACCGCTTCAGATACATTTATATAGATGAAGGGAAACCATTCTGACGAATAATTGTGATTATGCAATTATGTAATAATTGGTCTAACGCCACCAATGCAGCTTCTATTCCTCAGCTACACCTTAAACACTGTCCAGAAGAAATTATTTTCAAAGTTTCATCCTCACCATCATCATTATCATGATTTTCCATGGTAACTTTTATATCAACCTCTGTGGATGTGGGCACACGTGTGTGTGTGTGTGTGTGTGTGTGTGTGTGTGTGTGTGCGCGTGCGCGCGCACACACACACACGTCCGTCCGTCCATCCGTCCGTGTGTCCAACTGTCAGTGGTAGGTCAGGTCTTCTCTCCTCTATGAGTTCTCTCGTGACTTTTGAGCTGACTGCTCTGGGGGAACCGTTTCCCACACTGGTCACAGTGGTACGGCTTCTCTCCCGTATGAATTATCTGATGAAGTTTGAGATGACTGCTCTGGCTGAACCTTGTATCACACTGGTCACAGTGTTAGGACTTCTCTCCTGTGTGAATTCTCTGGTGACGTTTGAGATTACTGCTCTGGCTGAACCTTATCCCACACTGGTCACAGTGGTACGGCTTCTCTCCCGTATGAATTATCTGGTGAAGTTTGAGATGATGTCTTTGGGCGAACCCTTTATCACAGTGGTCACAGTGGTAGGGCTTCTCTCCAGTATGAATTCGCTGGTGATCTTGGAGATTAGATTTTCTACTGAACCTTGATCCACACTGGTCACAGTGGTAGGGCTTCTCTCCTGTGTGAATTCTCTGGTGGTTTTTGAAACTACTGCTCTGGCTGAAACTTATTCCACACTGGTCACAGTGGTACGGCTTCTCCCTTGTATGAATTTTCTGGTGCTCTTTGAGAGTATCTTTTCTGTTGAACCTTGTCCCACACTGGTCACAGCGGTAGAGCTTCTCTCCTGCATGCATTCTCTTGTGACGTTTGAGACCACTGTTTCTGCTGAACCATGTCCCACATTGGTCACAGTGGTAGGGCTTCACCCCTGCATGCATTTCTCTGTGAAGTTGAAGACTTGTGCTCCGTTTGAACCATTTCCCACACTGGTCACAGTGGTAGGGCTTCTCTCCTCTATGAGTTATCTGGTGTTTTTTGAGACTACTGCTGTGGTTGAACCTTGTCCCACACTGGTCACAGCGGTAGGGCTTCTCTCCTGTGTGAATTCTCTGGTGACTTTTGAGACTACTGCTCTGGCTGAACCTTATCCCACACTGGTCACAGCGGTATGGCTTCGCTCCTGTATGTATTTTCTGGTGATCTTTGAGACTACTGCTGCGGCTGAACCTTGTCCCACACTGGTCACAGCGGTAGGGCTTCTCTCCTGTGTGAATTCTCTGGTGACTTTTGAGACTACTGCTGCGGCTGAACCTTGTCCCGCACTGGTCACAGCGGTAGGGCTTCTCTCCTGTGTGAATTCTCTGGTGACTTTTGAGACTACTGCTCAGGCTGAACCTTGTCCCACATTGGTCACAGCGGTAGGGCTTCTGTCCTGTGTGAATTCTCTGGTGATTTTTTAGATGACTGTTACTGCTGTAGATGTGTTTCTGCAGTTGTAGTTGAGCAGGAAAGACATCTTGGATGGTGACTGAGGCGAGATAAAAAAGCATAACATGTTTTGAAACAACATGCAAGCTCTGTTGTAATAAAAATTATATCTCTCTCCAGGTCATCCTCAGACATGCCCTCCATCGTCGCTTCCAGACACCTTATGTATATAATATTCTGAATAAAATCTCACTACTTCTTTCTTAAAACATTCTAGTTCTAGAATGTCTTACATACAGAGCTCTTAAAGGGACATGGAGGAGAAAAAAAGTTTGAAGGATAAAAAAAAACGGTGGTCGGTGAAAAAAGTTTAATCTGGAATATTTTCTCGTTCCCTCAAGATAGTTTTGTGTTCTCTCGAAAAACTATGTTGAGGGTGAAAAATGATATTCTTCCACATTATTATTCAGCACCGCTGCCACGACTTCATTGTAGGGGAAACATTGCAACTTGAACTTGGGGTTCACCTTGGGGTAAATGTTTTCCTCTGTAACTATAGCTATGTTGATGACATGTATTCATGTGATGAATTGAATACATAGGACCACAATGGAAACAAGTCCTCAGGACTTTTTTGTGTTATCCTTTTAGCCCTAATGTGTTACTGTACCTACCTATAGACTAAACTTAATGTTTACAGTGACATAATTAAACAGTACTTAGCATACCTATTAGACTAAATGTTTACAGTGACATAATAAAACATTACATACCTATTAGACTAAATGTTTACAGTGACATAATAAAACATTACATACCTATTAGACTAAATGTTTACAGTGAACATAATAAAACAGTACATACCTATTCTGTGTAACTTGATCACTGGTTTCAGCATGGTGGCCTGCATCGCTGCTACAGCTCTGTTCTTCTCACATCGATGGAAAACTTTAGGATGGGTGTTGTTAGCCCTGGGCGTCAAATGTTTACTGAATAGCTCTGGATCTAATGAAAGAAAAGAGACAAAAAAATACAAAAAGCCCTGAATATATTCATCTGTCATTCCAATCATGCATTAAGCCCTCAATATAGATATGTAGGCCTATTTATAGACTGAAGAGGAACACACATGCACAGCTGCTTCCAATTAACATCAAGGCAGCTTGGAAGAGTTTGTTCATAGACATTAGTAGCCTGATTATCAGACTGAATCTGTGTGGATTTCCCTAAACCAATTAGAATTGGTTTAGAATTTCCCTAAACCAATCACAAGGGATCCCCACCCCCACCTCCGACTCTCATTGGACAATACATTTTTGTACCGAATACATTACAACACCAGACCAAGAGAGGCAGTCCACTCAGAGAGTGGGCGGGGTCTATGGTCTGGAACCAGGCTAGGACATTAGTGTTGTTACATGTCATCATCCTATGTTTTATCTTTTGTACCTCACAATGCATTGTAAAAAAAAACACAAGGATTACTCATGAGTTTTAAGCATTTCTATTTTTTCAATTTAAGTTAATCATGATTCACCATGTTTAATATCCAAGAGCTCTCTTATGTTAAATAATCTTGCTGATGAAGGTGCGCCTGAAATAATGCATTTGGAATGTATTTTGTTAAACAGTGTAATCGTGTAGACAATTCTCATAGGCCTCGGTTAGCCTTATTGGATTTAAGTGGTTACCAATAATAAATTGATGACGTTTGGTAGGTCTCACCTAGTATAAAATGTAGGCTGCAGGGTACATTAGTTCGATTTGAGAAACAAGCAGATAACACGCAGGGGAGCTGCCAGTGCCAGGACCCTTTGCAGAAGGTAGCCTGTAGCAGTTTCTTGTTTGTTTGGGTAGTTTTCTCCGCCAGGCGGAAAGGCATGGCCTAGCCCTAGACTATGTTTTGCACTGTGTCCGTCCGTCCGTCCATCCCTCCGTGTGTGTGTGTGTGTGTGTGTGTGTGTGTGTGTGTGTGTGTGCGTGTGCGCGTGCGTGTGCGTGTGCGTGTGCGGTTCTGTCTGTGGACAGCTAATCTCCGGCACCGTTGGCAGGATGGCACACACCTGGATGCCAGAGCAGAACCTCTGCCCCAAATTCTTCACATGGGCCTGTTATAGCGTCACCAGGAGGCCGTTTTTTGCAAAACACAAATTTTTTGACAGTACACATACAGATTTTGTCCAAACATCACGCAAATACACAGTATTTCTATAGTCATTAAACGAAGAAGGTCTTTCAGATTTTTCATATTCCACCCTGATTGGCTAAGATTGGCATCCAAGGTTTGCAGGACTGCTCTGTTTTGAACAAAATGCGTCAAATCATGAACACAGCGTGCAATTTTGTACGCACTAGGTCAAGGAAGAAATGTCACTTTTCAAATCAGCCTCATGGTGGCGCTATAACAGGCCGATTCATGTTTATACCTATAACTGCACCGATCTGCGTAAAACTTTGTATGCGCAATCCCTAGAGGCCAAGTGGGCGCGCTGAATTTACGGGAGGTGTAGGGCACCTCTCATTGCTCACTACACAATTTCCACCTCGCAACATAATTAATTCTACTCACCACATTTCGGACAAAACGGAAGGGAAAGAGCTTCGTACCGTTTACCGTGCGCACCACCGACACCGAACGCCGATGGGTTTCGCCGAAACAACCCCTTCACCGCCTCTTCTGCTTCCACACTCAATTCAGGTGACTACAATGCTAATACATTCACGCTCAACCTCACAATCATAAGCTTCTCCGTTTAGTGTTTCATTAGCGCGAGCGTGGAAAACAACTACAGCGCGTTCGGTTACTGCATCTGGTAAACACACCAGGGATGCCAGTCGGGATGCCAGGTTTTCAAAAACAAGCGACAGAAACAAGCAACCACCTTCATGAAAAAAAAAAAATAGCCGAAGGGGTCCGCCATGTTCCAAGGGGGTCCCCGGGGGTCCCAACACTCCCAGGGGGTCCGCGGACCCCCACGTAAAAAAGAAATATATACATTTTTTTCAAATTCTTTTTTTTTTGTTTTTTACTTTTGGAAAGTTCTATCCCACCATTTTGGCACCCCAAAATAAGCGCGCCCTCACAGCCCTAGAGCCCCCGAGACTCTAGTTTATTGATAGTTCTCCTTCAGATTTCATGATCTCCTTCAAATCGGTACACATGATCTCTATGGTCATGTATTCAAGACCGATCTGTTTGATTTGTCATATTCCATCCTGATTGGCTGAGATTGACATCTAAAGTTTGCAGGAGTGGCCCGTTTTTAACAAAATGCCACAAATCATGAACTCAGCGCCCGATTGAGGTGAAACTTTGCACGCATATTTGCACTACGTTGAGGAACAAATGCCACCCTTTTATCATTGCCCTATTATAGCGGCACCAGGAGGTTTCTAATATTACTCCTACAAATTTGTCCAAACATCACACAAATCGGTACACACTCTATAGTCAAGTGATGAAGACGGATTCGTCCGATTTTTCATATTACATCGTGATTGGTGAATTCCGAACATTGCTGGCCCACAATAACCTACCTGACCTGGCGGAGACCTGTGCTCCGAGGAGCATTTTTTTCTAGTTTATTTTTATTTTATTATTTTTTGTCAGTCTTAATTTGGGTTTGGGTTATTCAAGTCATATTTTTGCCCAGGCTGCACTGTAAAAAAAACTGCACCAGACTGTTTGGAGGGATTTGGGGAAAAGCAATGGGACTCTAGGCAATCTTTATAGGGCCCCCATTTGAAAGTATGTTACACCAGGGATAAGAAGAGAAGCCGACGCATACAATAGGGTTGATTGTTACTGTGGACAGAAAGAGAGAGAGGGAAAACTAGAAAAAGTGCTCCTCTGAGCACAGGTCTCCGCCAGGTCAGGTAGGTTATTGTGGGCCAGCAATGTTCGGAAGTCGCCAATCAGGATGGAATATGAAAAATCGGACAGAACCGACTTAATCGCTTGACTGTAGAAATAATGTGTATAGATTTGCATGACAAAATTTGTAGGAGTAATATATAAAAAATATGTTTTGTAAAATTCAGCCTCCTGGTGGCGCTACAATAGGCCAATGTTAAAAGGGTTCCTCAACATAGCGTGAATGTACGTGAAAAGTCTCACCTCAATCGGCCGCTGCGTTCATGATTTGCGGTATTTTGTTAAAAACGGCCCACTCCTGCAAACTTTAGATGTCAATCTTAGCCAATCAGGATGGAGTATGAAAAATCAAACAGATCTGTCTTGATCACATGACTATAGAGATCATGTGTACCGATTTTTGTGAAATTTGGATAAAATCTGAAGGCTTAATATTAAAAAAATGTGTTTTACATAAGTCGGCCTCCTGGTGGCGCTATAAAAGGCAGATGTGAAAAAGTGCAGGGCAAAGGTTTTTCCTTGGCCTCAAGGGAGTGCGCATACAAAGTTTTACACAGATCGGTGCAGTTATACTGTAGGTAAAAACACGAATCGGCCTGTTATAGCGCCACCATGAGCCTGATTTGAAAAAAGTTCAAGTGGCATTTCTTCCTCGGCCTAGTGGGAATGGGTGTGCAAAATTTCAGGGAAATTGCACGCTGTGTACATGATTTGAGGCATTTTGTTAAAAACGGAGCACTCTTGCAAACTTTGGATGCCAATTTGAGCCAATCAGGATGGAATAGGAAAAATCTGAAAGACCAGTTTCGTTTAATGACTATAGAGATACTGTGTACCGATTTGTGGGGTTTTGGGATAAAATCTGTGCGATTACTGTCAAAAAATGTGTTTTGCACAAATTGGCCTGCTGGTGGCCCATGTGAAAATGTTGGGGCAGAGGTTCTGAATTGGCATCCAGGGAGTGTGTGTGCACAGTTTCGCTGCAATCAAGCCAACGGTGCCGGAGATTAGCTGTACACAGACAGAACGACGCACACACGGACGGACGGACGGACACACGGACACACGGAAGGACGGACGGACAGGGTGTAAAACAAACTCTCACCATGCCTTTCGGCCTGGCGGCAAAAATGTCTTTATCGTTTGAGCTGCTCCAGTGTGTTCTCTACGTTTGACACACACACACACACACACACACACACACACACACACACACACACACACACACACACACACACACACACACACAGGCTTCACGTTCATTCAGTCTGTAGCTCTTATCTGGAGTTGATTTACTGCTGGAATGAAGCATACTCTGTCGATTAGTACCAAGAACATTTCTGTATTTGACATAAAAACAGCACACACCTATTCTGTGTAACTTTACCACAGGCTTCAGCATGGCTTGCTGGTAGATCTCTCGCTGCTCCTCCTCTGATGCAGCTGAAAAGCTCTTTGACGACATCTCTCTTTTAAAACCCCGAAATAGTTCATCTTCAGTCCATTTTGATAGTCGACATTTGAGGTCCAGTTTTACCGTCTGGGATCTGACTTTACTTGCTGACATTTTATGCTCTTGAGTTCAGTAGAACAGTGGTAATGACTTGATAAACAGTAGTTCTACTCCTCTTCTCCGCTTCGTGGCAAAGAATCTCCCAGATGCACACAGGACAGAACAGCGCTTACATAACAGGAAACACAGGAAACACTCCACCCCTGCTCCAGTGCTCCCCGATACACATGGGTTCATATATCCAGATCAGTGCTGGAAAATAACTAGGAACGTTAGGTATAGGAGTCAGCCTTGCTGCTACATGGTGTGGCCGGAACAGAGACGGTTTCTTTGTCCTCACAGTATTTATATGCAGTCTTCACATGTGTGTCTGATTGATTGATTGACTGAAATTTTTATTAGGCAAAAGAATGTAAAACAACACAGTTACATTCATAATACTTTTGTCTAAAAGGTCCGACCAAAAAAGTCCTTGCGGACTTGTTTCTGTGGGGGCCTTGAATTAATTTCATAGACATATATAGTAGCAACCAAACAGTTCCAATATCAACATATAAATACAGAGAAAATGTACCACTATGTACAAAAAAAAGCATGAAAAATAATTAAAAAAATATAGCTGCAAGCAGCGATAATACGGGGCCAGTGAATAGAGAGAGAGAGAGACATGGAAACGGAATAGATTGAAGAGAGAGAGAGTGACATGGAAACAATAGATTGATGAGAGAGAGAGATGGAAACATAATGGTTTGATTGGACATCTCAACCTACTGCCATTAACAGGATTCGAACTCTCAACCTTCAGACTAATAGGCTGCAACACTACCTATAGTGCTATAGCTTTGTCCAAGCTGATATTGTCTGTTGAAGATCATAAACTCTTGCCTTCTTTCATGAACCAAGCCCCTGTTTCACTAACACTAAGATCACTCGTTCACAAACCATTTACCAATGAAGAAATTGTACATCTCCTCAGAACCAAAACAAGTGAAAGTAGCCGATCTACAAGCTCACAAACCATGAAAAGTTGTGAGATTGTAGATCAGCTATTTTCAGAATGAAGTATGTCATACGTTGAAAAAACGTACTCTCAAATAAGCATTTCAGGTTATCTTTACCATTTGCACATGTATTCATTGATACAGTCATGTTGTTTGCAATTCAACTTAAATTAAGTCTGCATCAAGTGAGGCTTGAACTGGCAACCTTGAGATTGTGAGGCATTCATTTAAGGGAGACGCCATTGGCCCAACAGAGAAGTAACTGTGAAAAAGGACATCACACAGATGATACAGTTTCACGCAAATAGCTGAAAAATCCTGGGTTTAAGTGTTTTTCAAACTGCTCAAAATTGCGGACAATCTAAGGGCGGAGCTTACTGGTCAAAGCGATAGATGTGTTCCTCATGAGTCAAGGCACAAGTGTAAGCAAGTTTCATGACTTTCGGCCAAACGAGGCATGACTTTTGCCTGTTTAAAGTTTGCATTTTCAAAAAATTGCTATAGCGCCCCCCTTTGGCTAATTGGAGTGAGATTGGTTTCAGTGATATTTGGATTGACTCTCTACATTACTGCAACGTTTCAAAGAAATGTGAGTCTTGCATGTATGTGTTAGGGGCAGATGAATAATTTTCATAAAACTGCAATAGTTAAAATCTATTTCCTCCTGGGATTTTTGAGTAATCTGCACAAAACATTTTACACATGAATTTAGGACCTTTGCCGACAAAACAAAAGCGGCGGATTTTCCATAAGTGAAAAAATGCAGAAGTTATGAGCCAATGGCTGTTTTTCATATAATTCAAAATGGTGGCCGATCTAAAGGTCAGAGGTCAAAAGTCAGACCACGAAAGTTGTCGGGCATGAAGAGACGCATGTGTGTATCGAAGTTTCATGGTTGTAGGTCAAACAGGGCATGAGTTGTACCTGTTCAAAGTTGGCACTTTCAATTGAGTGCTATAGCGCCACCCTTTGACGAATGAGTGTGAGAATTATTTCTTGGTAGTTTTTCATGAGCATCTACCATATGGCCGAGTTTCGTAAAAAGCGTATGCACGGTTAAGCCAGAACTGGCAAAAACAAGTATTTTTCAAACTGCTCAAAATTGCGGAAAATCTAAGGGCGGAGCTTAATGGTCAAATCGATACGTGTGTTCCTCATGAGTCAAGGCACATGTGTAAGCAAGTTTCACGACTTTCGGCCAAACGAGGCATGACTTATGCCTGTTTAAAGTCTGCCTTTTCAAAAAATTGCTATAGCGCCCCCTTTTGGCCAATTGGAGTAAGATTGGTTTCAGTGATATTTGGAATGACCCTGTACATTTCTGCAAAGTTTCAAAGAAATGTGAGTCTGCATGTATGTTTTAGGCACAGATGAATTATTTTCATTAAACTGTAATAGTTAAAATCTATAGAATCCTGGGATTTTTGAGCAATCTGCACGAAACGTTTAACACTTGAACTTTGGACCACTGCCTACAAAAATTTCCAACGGATTTTCCATAAGTGAAAAAATGTAGAAGTTAGGAGCCAATGACTGTTTTTCATATAATTCAAAATGGTGGGAGATCTAAAGGTCAGAGGTCAAAAGTCAGAGGGTGAAAGTTGTTCAGCATGAGGAGACGCATATGTGTATCCAAGTTTCATGGCTGTAGGTCAAACAGGGCATGAGTTGTACCTGTTCAAAGTTGCCATTTTCAATTGAGTGCTATAGCGCCACCTTTGGACGAAAGATTGTGAGAATTATTTCTTGATCGTTTTTCATGACCATCTACCATATGGCCGAGTTTCGTAAAAAGCGACTGCACGGTTCAGCCAGAACTGCGAAAAGTGGCAGAAGAAGAAAAAGAAGAAGTGACAGAATACTGCCAATAACAAAACAGGTCCAGAGCTGAGCTCTGGCCCCGTAAATATTTTTTTTTAAAAGGGGAGGGGGGTCGTCTGTCTACCGGGAAACTGGTACTACCTCCTCTTATGGCCTCCAGAAAGATTAGTTTTTACGGCTGTTTTAAATGAGCCCAGCGAACTGCATTTTTTGAGGGATGGGGTTAGACTATTCCATACCTTGGTGGCCGTGCTGTAGAAGGAGAATTTGCCCATGTTTGTTTTATGGGTGGGTGGTACCAGATTGTTGTTTACGCTCCCTTTAGTTTCGTGACTGTGGGTGTCACTAACTTTTTGGAGGTATTTAGACAGATATGCGGGTATAGGGGGCATTTCGGGCAAATCTGCATTTACAATTTTGAAGACCAGTCCCATTTTTAGTTGTTTAACCCTGTCTTCCACCGTGAGCCAGCCTTTTCTGGCAAAGTGAGTGGGAGAGAGGTGGGTCATGGGCCCCAGTTGGAGAAGTAGTCGAATCAGTTTGTTTTGGGAGGTTTGAAGCTTAGTCTTCAGTGACACTGAGGTATTGGAGTAAGCATAGTCAAAAAGGATAGTCAAAAAGGGGCTGAATCAGGGCCCCTAGAGGGTCCTGAGGGTTGACAAAAGAGGAAACTCTGCCCATAAATCTGGTTCTCTGGTTTACTCTTTTGACCATCTTTGTTGCCATGCTTTCACCTGTCAGGTATTTGTCAAGCATACATCCCAAATAGGTAATCTCTTCTTTGCTAGAGATGATTGTGTCATCGACTTTGACCTTGAAGTCAATTACCTTCATCTTACTGAGGGAATGTTTGGTCCCAAAGAGAATGGATTCAGTTTTCGCAAGGTGTAGTGACAGTTTGTTATCTGTAAGCCAGGTACGGATTTTGGAGAGTTCAGAGCTGAGCAGAGCAGAGCTCTATGTACTTGCATACATTGCCTTTGTGTGTGTTGGATGTGCACGGAGCTAGGTGTGTGTGCTACATCTGTGTGTGTGTGTGTGTGTGTGTGTGTGTGTGTGTGTGTGTGTGTGTGTTTGTGTGTGTGTGTGTGTGTGTGTGTGTGTGTGTGTGTGTGTGTGTGTGTGTGTGTGTGTGTGTGTGTGTGTGTGTGTGTGTGTGTGTGTGTGTGTGTGTGTGTGTGTGTGTGTGTGTGTGTGTGTGTGCAAATCTGGCCCTATAAGTCCATAGATGTATATCAAGATACTAGCCCGGCATGGCCAGACTAATATCACTGCATAGATATTAGTCTGGAATCTCTGTGTGGAACCTGCATTTCCGAGGGGCAACTTCAAAAAATGCCTCTGGTGATAAACCCGCCCCATATTTGCATACTGGGCCCTGATTGGTCCCTCACAACTTCGGAGGGAGAGAAATACAATCTCTATTGAGAGGGGCCAGACCTAATCTGCCAAGGGCAATTTTTTTTTGCAATGGCAGATTCGTCTCGAACCAGGCTATTAAGATACCACATTATATAAACCCATTGTAACTTTAAACTCTTAACCATTTGAGATGCATTGAAATTGTTTACCTGGTCATTGTTTACCACCTGGTATCCTATAGTTTCAAATATATATAGAATGTTATAGCGTGTTATTTAAGACAGATGCTATAGGTTCATTATTTACCTGGTATCCTAGTTTCTGTGAGGCACTACACTGTTCTCTCTGCACTCTATGAAACTATTTACCTTATTGTTTATTGAGAGTTCATGTTTATGTAGAGGGTTCAGAAAATGCCTCTATTTAAAGTTTTGCAGTAAAACATACACCCCCCATTTTTTAAGATTATCAGAATTACTCTAACATTATTGTGACACTTTGTATGTGTTTTCACATCTTATTAGACTTCTAAGTCAGTAGATGGCGCCCCTGCGCTCCTGTGAATGACAGAGGAAACACTATAGTCTTGGCCCACGCATGCGCAGCTCAGTAATAAACCGCTGCTGGCTGAGCGAGGCAAGATAAAAGTAACGTGTCTGTTCCTCGTTTTTCACAGGTAATGATTTAACTATATAAAACATTCCTAAGGATGTTAAAACTAATGTGAACTGTCAGTGACATGTTTTGTAACGTTTTGAGTGTACCTGAAGTAAGTTTGGACGAGTAGTTTTATTGTTTTGTTGAGTTGAATAATGGCTGCTGCCAGGTAGATTGTTTCACTGTGTTTCCACACAGAAACCACACAGAAAGCACACGTGGTGCGCGTGCACGTGCGTGCGTGCTTGTGTGACTGAGAACATGTTACTAGTCAATGTGTATTTCAGCTAATGGTATGAAAGTAAGAGTATTAGATTTAGGAAATGTATTATTGTTGATGTTGATGGAATCTGATGATTCTGACCACAGTATTAAGTTTGTATCTTGGAGTAAGAATGCAGAATGTATTATTGTTTTGCACTTTTATTTTTGTTTGTTGAAGAGTATTTTTGCACTTTATTTTGGTTATTGAAGAATACATTGTATTTTTGCATTATTTGATTTATTGTATTTTTGCAAGTATTGTGAAGAGAAATGTCTGTTGGACTGTTAAACAGTATTTTGTGATATTGAAAGCATTTTGTGATATGATTGAAAGTATTGAGATGGTAAATGATATTGATATTTGTTGGGTAATAAACCGCTGCTGGCTGAGCGAGGCAAGATAAAAGTAACGTGTCTGTTCCTCGTTTTTCACAGAATACATGATCCACAGTGCACCATTGCCTGTGTGTCACTTGTACCGACCCAGACACCCCTAGGTCTGAGGCCGGTAACAATTGGGGGCTCGTCCGGGATACAGCGCCACCTAGCTGGGAAAGTGGGAACTGTCACGGAGAGAACCTGTGCCTAAAGCTTCAGGGAAGGCTGCATTGCTGTGCGTCATCCAGAAGAGTAGAGGCCACAGGGGCTAAAGATGGCTACCACAACCCCACGACGGATGCTGATCTTCAAGATCCAAAAGAGAATCTTAGCTTTAAGTACCAGTCAGTTACTGGCTTTTGCCAGTGCGGTTGATAAAGACTTAGACACTGAGGACCTTGCGGTCCTGAGTGAACCAGAACTATTTGATTTGATTGTCGATTTCCTAAGAAGTGAGAAGTTGAGAGGCATGGATGATGAAGGCATGTCTCAACTCCTTCACCTCGACGACATGCTCGATGACATGTTAAGAGCCCCGGATAAAGGAGATGCTGTGGGAGGAGCTGGCGTTGAAGGAGCTGACGACGGAGGAGTGGTCGAGGCTGCACCCCTCCAGGTGGAAGATACAGCGACTCGTCAACTGACCAGTTCAACTGCAGCAACCATGGACAGTCACCAGCAGTCCTCACCCAGGGAAAGAGACATTCACACACCTCAACCGACCATGGACAGAGACAATAACGCACCAGCCAGGAACCACGCCACTACATCACCAGCCAGATCCATCACCAACAGTGCAGGTGGTGCCCCTCCTGGCCGTGCCAGTCCGTCCTCCAGTATGGGTGAGCAGGTGGTGAGGTTTACTGATGTAGCCGCTCTGTTTCCACGCAGAGAGTTTAAACTTTATGGTGGTCAGATTTCTGACACAGGGTCTGAGATGTCATACAGTAGCCTTTGTAAACAAATGGATGAAGGGTTAAATGAAGGGTTTAGTGAGTCAGAGGTTATCCGCACTGTGCTTAAGATCACTAAACCTGGTACATTCAGGGAGATGTTAACTAACAAAGATGACCTTACTATGAGTGAGTTAAAACGTTTTCTCCGCTCCCACATTAGAGACAAAAACAGCACTGAGCTCTTTCAGGAGCTTAGTACTGCCAAACAGCAAGACAAAGAGGGCCCACAGCAATTTTTGTACAGAATCATGGGTCTAAAACAGAGAGTTGTTTTTGAGTCACAACAGCCAGGTGCAGATTTTTGTTATGACAGAAAGCTTGTTCAAGGTACATTCCTTCACACACTCTACCAAGGGTTAAATGAGAAAAATAACCATGTCAGATGTGATCTCAAACCTTTTCTCACAGACTTGCAGGTTAATGATGACCTTCTCTTAGAACAGATCACTAAGTCCACAAGTGAGGAGGCAGATAGGTTGAAACGCCTTGGTACAGTTACTAAAACCCGACCAGTGACTGTAAGTGCAGCTCACACTGAGCAGACTGACCAGACAAAACAGACCAAAGTTGACTCTGAATTACAGGCTAACCGTGCTGCTATTCTAGAGCTGACTGCACAAGTGGCCTCACTGACTAAACACTTTGCCCAGGGGGTCAAACCCACAGAACATGTGACTTCTGAAAGCCCTGTTCCACCCCCCACCCGACCCTCAATTCGACCCCAGACATCAACGAATGAGACCAGGGGCAGATGTCATGATTGTGTGCAAAAGAACATTAAGAGCTGCCCTCACTGTTTCATTTGTGGTCAGGAAGGACATAGAGCAGTTGGCTGTCTGAAAAGAAAGGCATCGGGAAACGAGAGGAGGTCACTGGAGTGAGGCTGCCAGTGACTGTCGCCAGTAACAAGCCTCCAGTACAGGTTAACTCCATTGAAACCGTAAACCCCGTAAAACAAACTACACAGTGCAAGCCAACACCCAGAAAACGTGTAGCACAACTAATTGGCAAGCGATGTATGGTCTCATGTGCAATTAATGGGGTCCCGCTCCAAATGCTGCTTGACTCAGGGGCCCAGGTGACCATGGTGGGGAGGGCGTGGATAGAGGAAGCGTTGCCCAGTGTCAAAATCCAGCCACTCTCATCCCTATTCCCCGATCAAAATCGATATATCGAAATATCTGCAGCAAATGGCACAGCGGTTCCCTTTGATGGATGGGCTTATGTTGACTTACAGATACGCAGTGAGAGCCATGGACATGCTGACATACAAGTGCCCATATTAATCAGTCAGAGCTGCCTTGACTGTCCCCTTTTAGGTAGCAATGTCATTGCAGAGATGATCAAAGAGAACATAGAACAGGTGGATATTACAGCCATACTGAAGGAAGCCATGAGTGTCAGTGAAAGCACAGTGGAAACCCTGATTTCTGTTCTCCAGATACTGGCCCCTGATGAAACGCCTCCCCAGTGCACTGTACGGGTCGGAAAGAAAGGACTAACTATCCTCGCTGGCCAAATCTGTGAGGTGAAGTGCAGAGTCAGAGCATGGCCCCAGGGCAGAACAATGTTATTTGAGCCCAGCCCAGAGAACCACTGTCCTGAGGGTTTAGACCCCTTTCCCTCTTTAGTAGATGTCCCCTGTGGCTCATCAAAAATGGCCAAAATCCCTATTCAGAATTTCACTAAACATGACATCTATCTGTCACAGAGAACCATTCTGGGCACACTTGAGGAAATTACTGAGGCCAAACCCATTAACCATTCCCCCAACAACCCAAAGCCCATAAACCGTCCCACTGCTCAAACCTGCTCCGCTCTGACTCGAGATAAATGGCACCCACCTGTCGAATTGTCACACCTCGAAGAGGAGGAACAAGAGATAGCCAGAGACATGTTATACCACGAGTCAGATGCATTTGCCAAGGATGATGCTGACATAGGTTGCATCCCAAACCTGCAGCTTAAGATTCAGCTAAATGATGAGACACCAGTCCAAAAGCGCTACAATGCAATTCCAAAACCCCTCTACAGAGAGGTAAAAGAGTATGTCCAGAACCTGCTTGACCATGGCTGGATAAGAAAGTCCACTTCACCGTACTCATCCCCCGTGGTCTGTGTCCGAAAAAAAGATAAGAGCTTGCGTCTATGCGTTGATTACAGGGAGTTAAACCGCAAAACTGTCCCAGACCGTCATCCGCTCCCACGCATTCAAGACCTGCTGGATAACCTGGGGGGCTACTCCTGGTTCTCACTACTCGACCAAGGCAGCGCCTACCACCAGGGCTTTGTCGATGAGAGTTCCAGGCACCTGACTGCTTTTAGTACCCCTTGGGGACTATACGAGTGGCTTCGCCTCCCTTTTGGCCTTACCAACGCCCCAGCGGCCTTTCAACGATGTATGGAGGGCGTCTTTGATGGCATGAGAGACGAGTGCTGCTCTCCTTATCTGGATGACGTGCTCTGCTTTTCCAAATCCTTCCATGACCACGTGGAGGACCTGAGGCGGGTGCTCCGTCGCCTGCGGGAGCATGGCATCAAGTTACGTGCAAAGAAATGTGAGCTGTTCAGACGACAAGTGAGATACATAGGGCGCCTAGTGACAAGTGAAGGTGTCCAGATAGACCCTAAAGACCTGGAAGCAGTGTTGCAGTTAAAAGAGAGAGAGCCAAAGAATGTGGGGGAAGTCAGAGGTCTATTAGGCTTCTTAGGCTATTATAGATCCTTCATACAGGACTTCTCTAGGATTGCACGGCCACTGTTTAAGCTAGCAGAGGGTCCCAGTCAGCCCAACCAGAGGCCTGTTAAAGATAATAATGCTGCACCCAAAAGAAATGTCACAAAGTCTGGCCAGCTCCCCTCTAAAACACCTGTCCAGTGGACCCCCGAACACAGTGCTGTTGTCTCTCGCCTTGTAGACATGTTGACCAATCCACCCATTTTAGCCTACCCAGATTTTAATTTGCCTTTTGTGTTAAATACTGACGCATCCAACGAAGGTCTGGGGGCTGTGCTCTATCAACAGCAGGGGGGTAAACTCCGCGTCATCGCTTATGGATCCAGAACACTCACGCCTGCAGAAAAGAATTACCATCTCCATTCTGGCAAACTCGAGTTTCTGGCATTGAAGTGGGCCATCTGCGATAAGTTCCGGGATTATCTCTACTATGCACCCACATTCACTGTGTACACAGACAATAACCCCCTTACTTATGTTTTAAGCACAGCCAAACTCAACGCTGTTGGACATCGGTGGGTGGGTGAGTTGGCGGATTTCCACTTCACCATAAAATACAGGCCAGGCAAGGCGAATGCTGACGCAGACACACTGTCACGGTATCCAGTAAAGCTCCAGGGTCACATAGGGGAGTACACTGAAGCCCTGCCCCCAGATGTAGTTTCCACCATATGGCAGGGGAACAAAGCGGTGGCCGAGAAGGATGTGCCATGGATGGCTGCACTGCAACTCTCATCTGGTGGTGATGACGACCCCTCTGTGACAGTCCCCACCATCACCCCAGAGGACATTAGAGCTGCCCAGAAAGAGGATGCATCAATCTTTGAGGTGATGACATTAAAGAGGAATGGATGGAACCCCAATGACAAAGACAAAAGACAAATGGGACAAGAGACAAGGAGACTAGTACATGAATGGAACAGACTCAAACTTGACAAAGGAATTCTGTACAGGCAATCAGGAAAATGGAAACAGCTCGTTCTCCCCAGTAAGCTGAAGTCCACCGTGCTCAAACACCTGCATGATGACATGGGTCATGTCGGGGCTGACAAAGTAATCCACCTGGCGAGGCAAAGGTTCTATTGGCCATTCATGCAGCATGAAATAGAGGACTATGTCATCCGCCAGTGCTCATGTATTAAGCAGAAACGACCCACCATCCCAGAAAAAGCACCCATGGGTTCAATCACAACCAGTGCCCCATTTGAGCTTATTTCTATCGATTATCTCCACCTAGAGCCAAGTAAAGGAGGCTTTGAGTACATTTTAGTCCTGGTAGATCACTTTACCCGCTTTGCACAAGCCTACCCGACTAAGAATAAGTCAGGCAAAACCGCAGCTGAGAAAATCTTCAGTGATTTTATTCCACGTTTTGCGTACCCTGAAAAATTGCACCATGACCAGGGACGAGAATTTGAGAATAATCTGTTCCAGCGACTCCAGCAGCTGTCTGGCATTTCCCATTCTCGAACTACCCCATACCACCAGCAGGGGAACCCTGTGGAACGCCTGAATAGAACACTGTTACAGATGCTCCGCACTCTCCAAGAGGAAAGAAAAGCTGAGTGGAAAGACCATTTGCCCCACATAGTCCACGCGTACAATTGTACGAGGCATGAAGCAACCGGCTATTCGCCCTTCTTTCTCCTCTACGGAAGAGCCCCACGCTTGCCCATTGACTTAGTGTTTGATCTGAGAACTGATGAAGAGGTGTCGAATCGACAGGAATTTGCACAGAAATGGGCTTCTCGGATGCAAGATGCTTACAGGATCGCCTCAGAGAATAGCCAAAAGTCCTCAGCAAAAGGAAAGAAATACTACGACCATGGTGTTAAAGGGATTGCACTTCAGCCAGGAGATCGCGTGCTTGTCAGAAACCTGTCTCAGAGAGGTGGACCTGGCAAACTCCGTGCTTACTGGGAGGAGAAAGTTCACAGAGTAATTGAAAGGATGGGAGATGGACCTGTGTACAAAGTGCAAGCAGAAAAAGGAGACAAAACTATCCGTGTGCTGCACCGTAACCTCCTGCTACCTGTAAATGACTTGCCATTTGAACAAGATGAGCAGCCCAGCCTTCCCCAAAAGAAACAGAAAAAACAGAGAGACAGACAGACTCACAGCAGAGAAGCAGCTGAGCAGGAGTCTGATGATTCTGCTGAAGAGGAAGGATATTACTACAGCCTCCGACCGTTACCTGTGTATACAAGGAGGCCAGTCAGACATCAGGCACCTCAACCTGAACCACACAGTAATCTCAGAGCAGTAGCACCTGAATTCCAACCTCCAAGACAAGCAACAGAACCAGGTGACGTGCAGCAGCGAGAGGAAACTGTTCCAGTTGTAGTGCCAGCATCAGCACGAGCACCAACACCAGCTGACACACTGCCTGCTGAGCATGTTCAGGAACAACCTATAATGGATGACAATGAGGGTGATACAGGTCCAGGGGTGCCAGAGGAGATGGTTGAACCTGACACAGAGCCACAAGGTGAAGAGGAACTGCCTGCAAGGAGGTCCACCCGGAATGTAAAACCCAGAGAAAGATTCACATATGAACATTTCGGTCAGCCGTCATACCAGCCCTGGAGACCCGGAGCAAACGCCATGTTCACATGTGTGCCTTACCCCATGACCCCTTACCCAGTCCTGCCCGAAACGTACTACTACCCTACCCCAACCGTATGGACTTATTAGACATAGGACAGAGGACTTGTGTTAGCATAGGATTTGACAGACACTGTCACACTGACTGACTTGACAGACATTGACTAACCCCAACGAAACTTACCAGACACTACACAGACCAGACAGATGACCTTTTCCTAGACTATTACCTGACTACTCATTGTTGGTTTAGTTCTAGATGTCAGGAGACATCTCTTAAAGCAGGGGAGAGTGTAGAGGGTTCAGAAAATGCCTCTATTTAAAGTTTTGCAGTAAAACATACACCCCCCATTTTTTAAGATTATCAGAATTACTCTAACATTATTGTGACACTTTGTATGTGTTTTCACATCTTATTAGACTTCCAAGTCAGTAGATGGCGCCCCTGCGCTCCTGTGAATGACAGAGGAAACACTATAGTCTTGGCCCACGCATGCGCAGCTCAGTAATAAACCGCTGCTGGCTGAGCGAGGCAAGATAAAAGTAACGTGTCTGTTCCTCGTTTTTCACAGGTAATGATTTAACTATATAAAACATTCCTAAGGATGTTAAAACTAATGTGAACTGTCAGTGACATGTTTTGTAACGTTTTGAGTGTACCTGAAGTAAGTTTGGACGAGTAGTTTTATTGTTTTGTTGAGTTGAATAATGGCTGCTGCCAGGTAGATTGTTTCACTGTGTTTCCACACAGAAACCACACAGAAAGCACACGTGGTGCGCGTGCACGTGCGTGCGTGCTTGTGTGACTGAGAACATGTTACTAGTCAATGTGTATTTCAGCTAATGGTATGAAAGTAAGAGTATTAGATTTAGGAAATGTATTATTGTTGATGTTGATGGAATCTGATGATTCTGACCACAGTATTAAGTTTGTATCTTGGAGTAAGAATGCAGAATGTATTATTGTTTTGCACTTTTATTTTTGTTTGTTGAAGAGTATTTTTGCACTTTATTTTGGTTATTGAAGAATACATTGTATTTTTGCATTATTTGATTTATTGTATTTTTGCAAGTATTGTGAAGAGAAATGTCTGTTGGACTGTTAAACAGTATTTTGTGATATTGAAAGCATTTTGTGATATGATTGAAAGTATTGAGATGGTAAATGATATTGATATTTGTTGGGTAATAAACCGCTGCTGGCTGAGCGAGGCAAGATAAAAGTAACGTGTCTGTTCCTCGTTTTTCACAGAATACATGATCCACAGTGCACCATTGCCTGTGTGTCACTTGTACCGACCCAGACACCCCTAGGTCTGAGGCCGGTAACATTTACTCTGCTTATTCTGATGTCATATTGTTTATTGACTAGAGTTCATGTTTACTCTCCTTATTCTGGTGATGTCACACTTGTAAGTTGCTCTGAATAAGAGTGTCTACTAAATGCCTGAATTGAAATGGAAATTGAAATTGCAAGTGGGACTGTAGTTTTTAATCAAAACAGACATGAAAACCTGCAGTGGCAAGTTTATTTATTTATTTTGTTCACTGACAGAATTGTGGCGGATCGAGGTTGAAGATGGAATATTCGACCCACGGTCCATTGGTCATTCTGTGGCCTCCGGGGCTGTCAGACTACAGTCAGAGTGTAGGAGTAGTGTAGCGTGCCGCCTTTCTGCAGGAAGCAGTCGTGCTCGTGCGTGCCGACCTCGATGGAGCGCTGACACGACCCCAGCAAGTCATCGAAGAGGAAGTCACTGTCGTGCACCTCCAGCCTCAACATCTCTTTCTCCTGCATGGGCCGAGAACAAGGTTTATTGTAGTTATCCAAAACTAACCAGATAACTAAAACTAGAATTGGAAAAAAGTTAATATTTTTGTTTTCGTTAACTGAAGTAAAAATAAAAACGAGGCAAAAAAACCTGTAACTGTCTGAAAATGTATTTTAGTCTTTGTTAATTTATTCCATACATAAGCCTAGTATTTTGATTGTATGTGAATGTTATACAACTGTGCCAGTTTTAATGTGAATACCTTTTTTAAAAATGGTAGGCTATGTTTTTCTTTTTTTCCTTTTTTACACAATACTTGCTCTGACCTTTTTTATATTTTCCCTTGGAAATATCCTATATTATGGGTTATATTATGCAAAGTATTTTCACAGAATTAAACCCGCTTTGATATCTACAGTATAAAAAATAAATAATGCAACACTTTTCTGAAATTGATAGTCAAAATGAAACAAAAATAAAAACGAATGATACTTATAGTAAAATAACCTGGGCCTTGAAGTAGGTGAACTCCTCCTCCCACCAGGGGTTGGCGTTGTTGTTGCGAACGGACGTTTTACCGAGGACAGCGGGACCGCAGAACACTTTGACGTAACCGTCGGTGGTGCCCAAGAGGCCGCTGGGTAGTTCACTGGCACGCAGGTCAAACACCTTCAGCTGAGTGTGGACTGTGGCCAGCTGGGCACACAGGAATAACAGCAGCAGGAGACTGACAGAGGATGCCATGCTGTTGAACTGAACTTATTCTGTGGAACACAAAAAAAACTAAAAAACAAAGGAGAGCGGTTGGTTGTTGGGACCGTGGTGGTGGACAGTGACAAAGTATTATTGATATTTTTTGGTACTTTGTACTTTGGTCAATTTTAAAAAAGCATGTACTTTTGAAAGTATTTTAAAAACTTTTAACTCAAGTACAAATTTGACAGAGCAACTTTCACTTGTTGTTAAAGGACGACTTCACCCATTTTCAACCTATCTTCATATTATCGGTCCTCACTAATGCCCATTATAATATAGCTGTGGACAGTTCAGAAACCTGCCTACCACTACCAGTGACATCATCGATGGGGAATCCAATCATATTCCTGGAACGTTAGCATGCTATAATGGAAGCCATTGTTCTTGCATTTCAGGTAGGGTAAGTGATTTGCTTTGGTTAAAATAAGTGTTAAATAGCTCTTTATTCTGATAGTACTCATTGCTATAGAGTGTTTGTTCAGTAAAAGGAGTCTCCTTGACTCTCCAGCTCTTTATAAAACAGAAAATGCATTTTCGTTTCAGTTTCAGTTTAATTTCCAATTTTATCCAACCAGGACAGAGAACTCAATCAGGATACAGATTAAAGTGAAATTGGAAGTGATGACACTAAGAAATGAGCAGACAAAATTGGAACTGGAACACTATATAAATTAAGCTTAAAAATGGGTACTTTCTCCTGATTGGCTGAGATTTTGACACCTACCGAAAAATGTATTTTCTGTTTATTAAAGAGCTGGAGAGACGGGGAGACATCTGTTACTGAAAAAACACTCTATAGCAATGATTACTATCAGAATATAGTATTTTAACCTTTTAACAAAATACTTTTTGTTTTAACCAAAAAATATCACTTACCCTACCTTTAATAAAAAATATTTGAAAACATAAAAGCCTGCCTAATGATGATGTCACTGGTAGGCGGGTTTCTGAACTGTCCACAGCCCTCCTATGAGACACAGACCGAGTTGAAAAGAATTGTACCATATTATAATGAGCATTAGTGAGGAACAATTATATGAAAATAGGTCGTCCTTTAGGTAATAGTTGACCATGAGTGTTTTGACTCAAGTACTGGGGTTGAGTACTTTGTCCCCACCCAAACAGTGGTTTGGTGTCCCGTTCTTTTGGATCACAAGATCCTGTGCGCCCCCCTATGGGTGTCAGTGAAATCGCTTTTGGCTCTGTGTTGTTAACATGAATCCAACATACACGGATGATAGTGCTGTCAAACAAGTCTATGAATCTATCAATGAAAAGTTTAATCTGCAACACAATTCTATACAGTATGTATGTAGTGGGGGTCCCTGCTTCATGTCTCTCTCAGCTAAGGAAAAGCCCTTGAAGACCCCTGCAGTAGTGTGTGAACAAGGCCAAAGAAAGTGTTGAACATGTGGTGTGTTTCTCACGTTGGACTGATGTCCCTGTGTGACCTGCACACCGTGCTGGAAAGTAACTAAGTACATGTTCTCAATTTTTTTAAATATATTTTCATTTCTACTTTACTTGAGTATTTCCAATGTATTTCATTTATTATTACATCATTTATTTATGCTTCTGCTCCACTACATCTTAGAGGCAAATATTGTAATTTTAACTCCACTCAAATTATTTGAGAAATTTAGTTACAAGTCACTTTATAGATTCAGATTATTATTACGAAGCATTTATACAGTAAATATTTGACGTTCGAAAATAGCCGATCTACATGTACAACAACGGCTATTTTGCTAACAAAAAATGTTTTAGCCAAGTAAAAGATTGAATACAGGACTTTTCCTAGTATTTCTACATTGTGGTATTGCTATTTTTACTTTCTTCCACCACTGCCAGCAGAGTTGCTGTGAAGTGTCCAGATGTAATATGTAATCTTCTATGGAAACAGGTGGCAACATTCACACACACTGTAAAAACATGTTCTAAATATAGGCTACCTCTAGAGCAGGGGTCTGCAATGTTTTTCAGGTCAAGGACCCCTTAGCTGAGAGAGAGATGAAGCAAGGACCCTCACTACATAAAATTGTGTTCCAGATGAAACTTTTTCATATAGGTTTCATAGATAGCTTCATAGACTTGTTTGACAGCACTGTCAAGAGTTCTTCTTTCCCTCTACACCAAACATCCGAAAATAGCCGATCTACAAGCTCACAACGCCTCGCAGCGCGAGGCGTTGTGAGCTTGTAGATCTGCTATTTTTGAAGACACCTGCTATTAGGGTAGTGGTTCTCAAAGTGGGGTCCGAAGACCCATAGGGGTCCTTGAGGGGGTTCCAGCAAAATGAGTTCATAAAGCATCAAATTCAGTCACTTTAACCCTATCTATTTGTAAATAGCCCATCTACAAGCTCACAACGCTTCACGTTTCGTCGCGAACTGTTGTGACCTATTCCCTGGCACAAGATATTTTCAAATGCGGGGGTCCGCAGCCAAATCCATATAAATGTTGGGGTCATTGACATGAAAAAGCTCGAGAACCACTGCTCTAGATCATACAGCAGATGTATACTCAACTGTGCATGATATGGACGTTAGTTAAGGTGCTAGAAAACACAAAATAGCTTTTACTTTTGTAAACCGATTCTATTTCTGATTCTACAGTCATGGGAATATTTGTTACTGCGATGTGTTTTGAGCTTCCAGGTCTGCTATGTTCACTAAGTTTGAGTCCCGGGATCCCTTCCTACAAATATAGTGGATTAAAAAGTACAATATTTGTCTTTGAAATGTAGTGGAATGAAAGTCATAAGTTTAAAACAAAAACAAATACTCAAAAATAAAGTAAGTACAGTAAGTACATTGCTTAAGTAAATGCACTTTGTTACTACACCACTGCTTGCATCTTATCACACAGCTAGCATCAGCAATAGTCCTCGACTCTAGTGTGTACGGAACATTACCCGATTAGTACAGAACCTATTATAGAACTCTCTTTGCTCAACAATTGCCTATAATTCAATTACAAGGAAAACCTTAAGTGGAAATCTTAAAGTGGAAAAGCATTTCAGAAAGAAACACAACAATGGAGGAAAAATGAAAGATGAAAGCTGAACGAAGTTCCATTGAGCGTGTTTACCTGCGCTGTAGTGGTCCTGCAGCGATCACAACCTGCTCTCATTCTGTGGCATCTGTCTTTAAAGCCACTCTCACACGCACGCACGCACGCACGCACGCATGCACGCACACACACACACACACACACACACACACACACACACACACACACACACACACACACACACACACACACACACACAAATGCCACCTTCAGGGTTGCATAATGCTAAAGAGACACAAACGGTATACGATAATACGATACAATACGTGGGCGTACAATATTGATACGATACAATATTATTATTTATTTTATTTATTTTTTAAATTTTGATGTTTAAAAGTGCTTTATTTATAAATCACAAAAATACCCACAAAAATAAATACAATTACACATGCTTAAGGGACACATGAAGTAAGTTCTCACTAACAGTAAACCACATTGTTTCAGAGGAGTGATAGACAATAACAAATATAATATAAATAATGCATGAATATAAATTCTACTAACCTCATAGTCATATTGTTGTTATCTGGACTTTACCAACCAATTGTAGC
The DNA here is from genome assembly GCF_963454915.1 of Gymnoscopelus microlampas. NCBI lineage: Eukaryota > Metazoa > Chordata > Actinopteri > Myctophiformes > Myctophidae > Gymnoscopelus > Gymnoscopelus microlampas. The sequence continues at coordinate 9,673,961 of NC_139941.1, read as the reverse complement.
CTAGCTATTAACAACATGAGTTAATAACTTAATATGGGTGGGACGCGTGCATTTTCAGAGCATGTTTATTTTAATGATCAATAAATTTATTGTGTTCCACCGCGGATCAACTCAACTAATGTAGATTACTTTTAAGTTCTAAATGATTGGCATTATGTTTTGCATATTAATGTTATAATCCAAATCTTAGTCTTATCTGTGTTTTGACAATTATTTGGGGGCCCACTTGCAATACCCTCATGGCCCACCAGTCTCGAAGTGCAGTCCAGGTGCCCTCATAGTTCTGTGAGGGGGTTCCAAAAGGCCCCTTACAGGTGTGTGACCATAAGAGTGTACAAATGGAACCAAATGGGTCCATTGTACACTCTTATGGGGGTCCTTGATGAAATTAAAAAGATTGAGAACCACTGTGTTACACTAAATGGACCAGAGCTTTCATCGCATCTCATCTCATCTCATCTCATCTCATCTCATCTCATCTCATCTCATCTCATCTCATCTCAACAGCTAGAATAGACAAGGTGTACTTCGTTTATCAGTAGTGCAATTGCCTCTAAACTTTGCACAAATATAATGCATGCCATGGGAAATCCAATAAACAACATTTCATGCTCGCAACTTTGATATTTTCCGTACACTTTGTATTTGTATGAAACTATATTATTTCGCAACACTTTGCCATTAGTCCTCTGATTCAATATGTGTCTAGCATTTGATTATCAAATACAAATGAGATTTCCGGAGGGAGGGGTTTACCAGGCTAATATGTGTCAGGCTGAGCCCCTTTACTAATTCAGCTGTCCGGTATACAGTATGTGCGGCGGCGATAGGCAAACTGTCCTAACAACCTTGGACTGTATCAGCTATATAGATACTCGGCACTTGTGTATCCGTTGCAAATTCTTTAGACCTGCAAGCGCATATCAACACTGCATAGCACAAGACAGCTGTGGCTGTGCACGGCGAGAGCTCTTCTGCTAATTAAATTGACCGAATATGTTGAACCACCTGGCAAAGCAGAAGATACTGTGGTTTGAGGAATGGGCTATACGTCTCTTTTTCTACGATAAGCCTGAGTTATTTTATTTAGTTACAAAGCTGAATATACACATAAGTCAAGAGGCATACTTTAAATCACTGGTTCTCAAACTTTCAATTTCAAGGACCCCCATAACTCTGAGAGTGTGCAAATAAAACCAAACGGTCCGTGTGGTTCCATTTGTACACTCTCAGAGATACAGACCTGTAAAGGGTCCATTTGGAACCCCCTCAAGGAGCCCTGAGGTTCCCTGGATCCCACTTTTGAGAACCACTGCTTCAAATAAATACATAACTAATATACTGTAGGGCATATAAATTTAGGAGTAACATTTGTTTTAGATGTATTTAATTTTGCTTTTCATTTGATTTCATATGTACATTTGTTTTACAAATGAGGGGATAAATACATATAATACTCCAGCCCCCTTAATTATAGTACAATTAATGCACAATATTTCTACACATCTTCCTATATTAATGTCACCATGATGTGTGTTTTCTAACCTCAATGCCATCAGGCCCTGACAAATCAATCAGCCCCATATGGCCACAAAAGTCTACATGCCCATATATGGGCATACTGATGGTATCATGGATCTCCATATATGCCCATAAAAGGGACACGGACTGACAGATACAGAGATCTCCATACATGGGCATATCAGTCAGATCGGCCGTGCAACGTAGCTGTTCGGGCCTCTAGTTAGTATAATTGCATATACATACATACATAGTTGTACAGTAATGATTTAAGCAATCTATACAGGATTAATTAGAACGTTTAACATGCAATTGTTTTTTATTTATTTTGATTTTTAGTAACCAGTTATTTTTTACCCCCTTTTTCTCCCCAATGTAGCCGTCATGCCAATTAATTCCTCCCCACGCACATTTCTGTGTTGTCACTGCTGTTGTATCCTACTGCCAGTGAGGAGCCCCCACCGGGAGGACGTAGGGCCTTCGTACTACTCCTCCCGCCCCACACTCCCTTGCTGGCAGGTGCCACCCAAGCGCCTATTTGCCCATGGCCATGATGACATGGACACATTAAGGTTAGACAACACACTCCATATTTGGACTTTTCAGTCCCTCTGGACCTTCACCAAGAGTGTCTAATCAGGATTATAAAAGGAAACTGGTTTAGATATAGAAGGTTTCCATCTGACTGCGACAATAGGAGTATATAGTTTAGATCAGTGATTTTCAATTTCAAGGACCCCCAGTTTGATCTGCATCAGGCCCCCCATTTGATACCTTTTTTCTTGCTTAACTCTTGAGAGTGTACAAATAGAACCAAATGGACCCTGTCGGAGTTACAGACATGTAAGGGTCCGTTTGGTTCCTACATATCAATCATATAGTTGGCAACCCCATAGAAACCCCCTCAAGGACCCCTGGGGGGGTCTGTGCACTCTTGGAGTTACAGAACCATTACGGGCCCCGACATTGAAAACCAGTGTTCAAGCACTGGTTTTCCACCTAGCTTTCACATTTAACCTAGGAATTCAGGTAGTTTATTTTATTTATTTGCATTTTATTTGGCAGATTAATCAGATTTTAGATCTACACCAAGAGACTTCTTCTTTAACCAAATTCATTATTAACCACTTTACTTCATTTTTTTCCCCTGTCTGCCCGTGTCCCTTTTACGGTCATACTGTATGAATGAGTACTCTAAGGTCATCAGTATATGTCCTTAATATGGCATATTGGTTGGATTGGTGGTTCTGATATCACCATGAAATTGAAGTCACACACACACACACACACACACGAGTTTGAAGTCGGTCGGTCGGATGGTTCTCGAGACTACAGACAGACAGACTTTTTTAAAAGCACATACTTCTATTTTAACTGTAAGTACAATCTTTCACTTGTAGTTGAGTAATATTTACCATATACCAGCAGTATCTATACTTTGACTCAGGGTTGAGTACGCTTTATCCACCACTGGAGTTCTGCTCACAAGCTAGTCAAGGGTCTGAATGCTGTCCAGTAGCTGGGGTTTGAGAAGGGCAGGGCTTTTCCCGGCGGCACCTGCGATGTCCGCCTGCATGCCTGGATCCAATTTAAACGTCAGAAGAGCTGTGGGGACCAGGTTACACTCAGCGAGGGTGACGTCTTCAGACTCCTGTAGCTTGAGAGCTCCGGGAGCGACGAGCTCGAAGGGCTGCCAGCCGTCCGCCAGTGACTCCCGCACGAAGCCGAACAGCGCCGGCATCCGGTCGCAGGCATAGAAGGTCCCTTGCAGCAGGCTTCCATCGGGTAGCCTGATCCTCAGCACGGTGTAATAGTATCTCCTTCTCGCACTCTGCTTCTCTCTCATCGCCTTCGTACGCAGCATGCCGATCTTACACATCAGCTCGCTCCCCTCCTCCTGCTCTCTCTTGAGCTCCTCCGCCGTCCGGTTGTCGAACTCGGGCGACAGCTTGAAGTATCCTGCGTTGATGGAGGCTCTGAAGGCCTGGGGCCTTCTGTCCAGCTGAGCTCTGAGCGGATCCCCTCCCTGGAGGCGACGCACCCTCTCCATCATCAGCTTCAGGGCGTCGGCACTCTGCTCCGGTAACACCAGGAACTCCTCGTCCTCCTCTTCTCCCTCCACGGGGATCCTGGTGCTCTGAAAGCCCAAGGCCTGCAGAAACTCTCTACTCCCCTCAACGCGGTGCACCTTCTCCTGGAAGACCTTGTTGCTGACTTTGATTTTCCTGTACTTCTCTTCCGCAGGCTGCCTGCACGCGTTGTCGACATACTTGCTTATGGTGTCCACGGCAGCCTTCACTCTGTCTCGGTCTCTGTTGAAGGTGTGCACCATCAAGACAGAAGCCTCCACCGGGTCTTGCTCGAACCTCTTGAGAATGGCCTCTTTGAGGCGTGATTCTCTGTCGCTTTTAGTTAAGGTGGCTCCAGTCAGTGGACAGGTGAAGCGCAGAGAGAGAGAAGAAACCTCCTCCACTGGTACTTGGGATCCCTCCTCTGCTATTGCTGCTGCTGTCTTGTCCTTTTCATCCAATGCACCAGCAGCCTCTGCCAGTTCCAGTTCTCTTTTCACCTGGTTCCTGCTGTGGACCGTTGAACATTGTTGATGTCCAATCCTGGCCAGCGCCGCCGCTCCTGCCGCCGTCCTTGCGTCCTCTTCAGCCGTTGGGCTGGCGGTGTCTGAGAGTTTCTTACCAGGACCGTCAAATGCGGTTATAGTCCGGCGCGGGACCGGATCCTCCAAATTCTCCCTCTCCCGCTCCCTTCTCTCTCTCCTCTCCGCTCTCTTATCCTTTGACCTCGTCATTCTTCGCTTTACGTTGACAGCAACAGCAGTCTCTGCGAAGGATTCTTAGATTTAGTCTAGCTCGTCCTAGTAAACCCCATTATATATCCTCTGGTATGACGTCACACACAAACTAAACCGTTGCCTCTAGCCTCCAGACATGCACACAGCAGAGCCATTTAAGGAGAGTTGCGTCACCTCCGTTCACTTCATCAGGCCAGTCTATGAGTGTTAGTCACTATTTCGAGTTTACATGAGCCACGTGACTGGCGCTGTTTCTGCCCCCTCATTGACGTTACTCTCCAATAGAAGGCTTTTTTTGGAATGGCAGATTCGTCTGGAACCAGGCTAGTGCCGAGTGGGAAGTTGGTCGGGAAGGCAGTTGTCCAGAGTTATCTATAGCAGTGGTTCTCAACCTTTTCACGCTGTGACCCCCAAAAATAATCATATTTAAACTGGGGACCCCCCAAAATTATCATAATTGAACTTTGAACTCAAACATGTTTGGGGTCTACTCAGGCTTCCGTGAGCACCCGGGCCCAGACAGTTTTTAAGTTGCTTGATTCAGACACACACGCCCCCTTCCTATACAAAGCCATTGTAACTTCAAACTCCATTTTAACCATGATAGATTCATTGAAAACACCCATCCTTGGTTCCGGTGTCTGATATTGTCCCTAACCCATTTAGACCTGGAACCCCATTATGTACCTTTCAAGCCGGGAGCCCCTTTTGGGGTTCTTGTTGCTATGTACAGTATATAACAAGATCATTTATATATACGTAAATATAAAATGTCTTGCCAATTATTTGGGGTCCCACTTGCAATACCCTCGCCCTGGCCTATAGGTTTGGAAACAAATATGGAGATTCTCCATATTGTCTGTTTGTCTGTCTGTCTATCCCATTTATGCCCATATACTGTATGGAGATCCCTGATGTCATCAATATGGCATCATAGGTTGACATCATAGACTTTCCTCCAAGCTCTGACAAGTAGCTGTCAATACTAATATATATTAATAATAACTAGAAAAAGTGCTCCTCGGAGCACAAGTCTCCGCCAGCAGACTTGTGTTGGGAATGTTGGGAATGTTCTAATTCTTATGTTCTAATTAGAACATGTTACTGTGTCATAGTAACATGACACAAGTGTCCTATCCGTGTCCTATCCGTCCTGTCTGTATAAGTGTCCTATCCGTCCTGTCTGTATAAGTGTCCTATCCGTCCTGTCTGTGTAAGTGTCCTATCCATCCTGTCTGTGTAAGTGTCCTATCCAATTGTTACAGTATCCGCCATTTCTCAGCCATTTCGTGATTATTCCTGTCTTACCTCACTTTGAAAGAGGCAAAGACTCTTTCAAAGTGACACATGTATTTATAGCCCGTTATATGTCACTAGCCAATCAGATCACACTATTTCACCGTATTGTCAAGTGTCACGTGAGGCTCGACCAATGTTTGCTTGGCTGACGGAAAGTGAAAACAAACTCTCCTGGCGGAGACAACAATAACAATAAAATGAGAATAATATCAAATAATAAGAATGATACTATATTTATTATTATTCTACTATATTATTATTATTATTATTACCATTATTATTATTATTACCCTTATTATTATTATTGTCTCCGCCAGGAGACTATGTTTTCACTTTCCGTCCCCCCCCCCCCTCGGCCAAGCTAACATTGGTCAAGCGGCCTCACGTGACACGTGACAATACGTTGAAAGAGTGTGCTCTGATTGGCTAGTGAGACGCATGACGTATAGCGGCCTATAAATAGATGTGTCACTTTGAAAGAGTCTTGGTCTCTTTCAAAGTGAGGTAAGACAGGAATAATCACGAAATGGCTGAGAAATGGCGGAGTAACACTTAAGACAGGATTAATCAAGTAACACTTAAGACAGGATTAATCAGGAACAGTACTGGCGGAGACCTGTGCTCTGAGGAGCACATTTTCTAGTTATTATTATTATTATTATTAGGCTTACATGAGGCTCTGTATCTGTTTTCTCCATACATGGGCATGGTCACTTTGTGGTCTGGCCCCAGCCAAAAAAATCTGTCCCCAAAGTCTGTCCCCATACATGGGCATAGAAGGGACACAGGCTGACACGTCATGTGAAGTCCGGCTTAGCCGTGACGTAGTGCTCTGATCTTATAAAGTACTTATTCTGGGTCTGGCAGAACCAGGTCTCCTGGTCTTGTTATTATATATCTGCCTGGGCCTGCACTGTATAAAACTGCATTTGTGGGACTGCAAATAAAGTATTCAATCAATCAATCTGTGATAAAGTGCTACCCTTGTAGTTCACAATGTACGCAATATAAAATACACTACTGGTTTTCTTTACAGCAGCATATGGTACAGTTATACACACACAATCTGTCTGTGTCTGCTGACTCAACCTTTCCCGTCATTAACAACATCAACTGTACATCAAGCAAAAGACATCATGCAGAATGTCACAACGTGTCACATTGCGATGCGCTGTGAGCTTGTAGATAGGCTATTTTCGAATAGTCGAAGTATAAAACGCAGCTTAAGTCGTTGATGTAGATTTTGTAGAAATTGTGGTATCTTTAAAACCACTTACAGGTTTTAATGCAATATACTAATTGCCAACAACGCCATATTGTAAAGTTAGTTTGATGTTCCAGAGATGTGAATAGATGTTTGAAGAATGGATTTGAGTCATCACTCCATAGTGAGGTTCGTTGCTTCGGATTTATTTCATGGAACAAACAGAGTACAAACAGCTTTCCTAGGGAGCCTCAGCTATGCTAATTGTACCCCCACCCGGCCAGGCTGGAGCCCACAAATGGTCTGAATCCACTCTTCTGTCTGCAGCCCAAAGTAGACCTGCAATCCTATATTAATTCTAACATAAGGAAATATACTACAAAATAATCTAAATCTGTATAGCAACTTCAAGTTTTCAAATAACTGTAGTTGAGTAAAAATCTATCCATCCATCCATCCAGCCAGCCATCCGACCATCCAGCCAACCATCCAGCCATGAATTCATACAACTTTTTTTTTCTTTCAGGGCGTCGGCACTCTGCTCCGGGAACACCAGGAACTCCTCGTCCTCTTCTTCTCCCTCCGCGGGGATCCTGGTGCTCTGAAAGCCCAAGTCCAGCAGAAACTCTCTGCTCCCCTCAACGCAGTCTAAGACCTTGTTGCTGACTTTGATCTTCCTGTACTTCTCTTCCGCGGTGTGCCTGCATATGTCGTCGACGTACTTTCTTATGATGTCCACGGCGGCCTCTTTGAGGCGTGATTCTCTGTCACTTTTAGTTAAGGTGGCTCCGGTCAGTGGACAGGTGAAGCGCAGAGAGAGAGAAGAAACCTCCTCCACTGGTACTTGGGATCCCTCCTCTGCTGCTGCTGCTGTCTTGTCCTTTTCATCCAATGCACCAGCAGCCTCTGCCAGTTCCAGTTCTCTTTTCACCTGGTTCCTGCTGTGGCCCGTTGAACATTGTTGATGTCCAATCCTGGCCAGCGCCGCCGCTCCTGCCGCCGTCCTTGCGTCCTCTTCGGGCGCTGGGCTGGCGGTGTCTGAGAGTTTCCTACCAGGACCGTCAAATGCGCTTTGAGTCCGGTCCGAATCCCTCTCCCTTCTCTTTTTCCTTTCTGCTCTCTTATCTCTTGACCTCGTCATTCTTCGCTTTACACTGTCAGCAACAGCAGTCTCTGTGAAGGGTTCTTAGCTTAAGTCTAGCTCGTCCTAGTAAGCCCCATTATATATCCTCTGGTATGATGTCACACACAAACTAAACCGGTGCCTCTAACAACGGCGATGTGCACACGGCAATGGACATAACTGCACTCTTCTCTCTTTCCGTCTCTGCCAAGAAGGGTTAACAGAGAGAGTCTAAGGGCGGATTCACACTGCGGCCTTGGAACCAGCCTTGAGGCTGGTAGGAAGGAATACCTGGGAAGGAATTGGTAAAGCGTGTGCACTTTGTGAGAAGTTTTATAAGGTTTTCAATAGGGGGCGAGCCTAACTTGTTTGCAATGTTTTTTAAAAAGCTATACCCTTACCTAATACCATTCCAAAAATCTAAAACTTCTTACAAAGTACACTTATAATAGATGCTAGCTTTACCAATTCCTTCCCAGGTATTCCTTCCAACCAGCCTCAAGGCTGGTTCAAGGCCGCAGTGTGAATCCGCCCTAACAAAGCATAGCACGGTACATTCCTGACGCCATACGCAGGCGCAACTAAGGAGCGCTGTCAAATGCTACACCGAGCTGCTCGACAAAGAGAAAGTTGAATAACATAAGCAAAAGCTCTTGTTTTCAATCAATCGCTCCAGTATTTTAGTATTTTATTTTAGTATTTATACCACGCGATTGTGTGTTATTGGTTGCATGAAACCTGTGTGGACTCTTCAGAGCTTAGGCTGAACAACGTTGGCATCCAGGGGGCTACAGTACAGTAAAGTTGCTTGATTCAATATTTAGATATTTATTTGATCAGACACTGCCCGTTCCTGTATATGCCCATTCAACTTCAAACTCACATGTTAACCATTTTAGATTCATTACACGCCGCTGCTTCGGGTGACTGATATTGTCCTAATAAATGTGGAGACCTTCATTTTCTTCCATTTAGTAATTTCACGATGTTAATATTTTCTGTAATGTTGCATCAAGGAGTCCAAGTCCATGCATGAAATCCATGAAATAAGGAGAGAGCGTGTCCAGCGTGTTATATCAATGAATATCAATTATCTAAATATAGCTGCAAGCAGCGATAATACGGGGCCAGTGAATAGAGAGAGAGAGAGACATGGAAACGGAATAGATTGAAGAGAGAGAGAGTGACATGGAAACAATAGATTGATGAGAGAGAGAGATGGAAACATAATGGTTTGATTGGACATCTCAACCTACTGCCATTAACAGGATTCGAACTCTCAACCTTCAGACTAATAGGCTGCAACACTACCTATAGTGCTATAGCTTTGTCCAGGCTGATATTGTCTGTTGAAGATCATAAACTCTTGCCTTCTTTCATGAACCAAGCCCCTGTTTCACTAACACTAAGATCACTCGTTCACAAACCATTTACCAATGAAGAAATTGTACATCTCCTCAGAACCAAAACTAGTGAAAGTAGCCGATCTACAAGCTCACAAACCATGAAAGGTTGTGAGATTGTAGATCAGCTATTTTCAGAATGAAGTATGTCATACGTTGAAAAAACGTACTCTCAAATAAGCATTTCAGGTTATCTTTACCATTTGCATATGTATTCATTGATACAGTCATGTTGTTTGCAATTCAACTTAAATTAAGTCTGCATCAAGTGAGGCTTGAACTGGCAACCTTGGGATTGTGAGGCATTCATTTAAGGGAGACACCATTGGCCCAACAGACAAGTAACTGTGAAAAAGGAGATCACACAGATGATACAGTTTCACGCAAATAGCTGAAAAATCCTGGGTTTAAGTGTTTTTCAAACTGTTCAAAATTGCGGACAATCTAAGGGCGGCACTTACTGGTCAAAGCGATAGATGTGTTCCTCATGAGTCAAGGCACATGTGTAAGCAAGTTTCACGACTTTCGGCCAAACGAGGCATGACTTATGCCTGTTTAAAGTCTGCCTTTTCAAAAAATTGCTATAGCGCCCCCTTTTGGCCAATTGGAGTAAGATTGGTTTCAGTGATATTTGGAATGACCCTGTACATTTCTGCAAAGTTTCAAAGAAATGTGAGTCTGCATGTATGTTTTAGGCACAGATGAATAATTTTCATAAAACTGTAATAGTTAAAATCTATCTCCTCCTGGGATTTTTGAGCAATCTGCACGAAACGTTTAACACTTGAACTTTGGACCTCTGCATACAAAAATTTCCAACGGATTTTCCATAAGTGAAAAAATGCAGAAGTTAGGAGCCAATGACTGTTTTTCATATAATGCAAAATGGTGGGAGATCTAAAGGTCAGAGGTCAAAAGTCAGAGGGTGAAAGTTGTTCAGCATGAGGAGACGCATATGTGTATTCAAGTTTCATGGCTCTAGGTCAAACAGGGCATGAGTTGTACCTGTTCAAAGTTGCCATTTTCAATTGAGTGCTATAGCGCCACCTTTGGACGAAAGATTGTGAGAATTATTTCTTGATCGTTTTTCATGACCATCTACCATATGGCCGAGTTTCGTAAAAAGCGACTGCACGGTTCAGCCAGAACTGCGAAAAGTGGCAGAAGAAGTGACAGAATACTGCCAATAACAAAACAGGTCCAGAGCTGAGCTCTGGCCCCGTAATAATAGCACAATAAGACATGGAAAGGGAATAGATTGAAATTGAGACAAAGCAAATGATTCCAACAGGCGAAAATTCTTTTTAGCCCAACCCAGCTGAGGTGGTCATATATAGGACGCAGGGGGGCAATCCCAGGTGAAAAAACCTCACCCATTAACATCTCAACCTATTGCCATTGACAGGAATCAAACTCTCGACCTTTGGATTCACAGGCTGAGACACTACCTATACCGCTATAGCTTTGTCCAGGATGAGGTCATCTGTTGAAGATAAAAGTGAACCAGTGAAAGCAGCCGATCTACAAGCTCAGAAACATGTTGCTATCTGAAAAGTTTTGAGATTGTAGATCGGTTATTTTCACAATGAAGTTTGTCATACATTAAAAAAACATACTCTCTCCAAGACGCATTTCATCATTACCTTTAACAGTTGCACATGTATTCAATGATACAGTCATGTTGTTTGCAATTCAACTTAAATTAAGTCTGCATCAAGTGAGGCTTGAACTGGCGACCCTGAGATTGTGAGGCCTTCATTTAAGGGAGACGCCATTGGCCCAACAGATAAGTAACTGTGAAAAAGGAGATCACACAGATAATACAGTTTCACGCAAATAGCTGAAAAATCCTGGGTTTAAGTGTTTTTCAAACTGCTCAAAATTGCGGACAATCTAAGGGCGGAGCTTACTGGTCAAAGCGATAGATGTGTTCCTCATGAGTCAAGGCACATGTGTAAGCAAGTTTCACGACTTTCGGCCAAACGAGGCATGACTTATGCCTGTTTAAAGTATGCCTTTTCAAAAAATTGCTATAGCGCCCCCTTTTGGCCAATTGGAGTGAGATTGGTTTCAGTGATATTTGGAATGACCCTGTACATTTCTGCCAAGTTTCAAAGAAAAGTGAGTCTGCATGAATTTTTTAGGCACAGATGAATAATTTTCATAAAACTGTAATAGTTAAAATCTATCTCCTCCTGGGATTTTTGAGCAATCTGCACAAAACATTTTACACATGAACTTTGGACCACTGCCTACAAAAATTTCCAACGGATTTTCCATAAGTGAAAAAATGCAGAAGTTAGGAGCCAATGACTGTTTTTCATATAATTCAAAATGGTGGGCGATCTAAAGGTCAGAGGTCAAAAGTCAGACCACGAAAGTTGTCGGGCATGAAGAGACGCATGTGTGTATCGAAGTTTCATGGTTGTAGGTCAAACAGGGCATGAGTTGTACCTGTTCAAAGTTGGCACTTTCAATTGAGTGCTATAGCGCCACCCTTTGACGAATGAGTGTGAGAATTATTTCTTGGTAGTTTTTCATGAGCATCTACCATATGGCCGAGTTTCGTAAAAAGCGTATGCACGGTTCAGCCAGAACTGCGAAAAGTGGCAGAAGTGACAGAATAATGCGAATAACAATACGTGTCCAGAGCAGAGCTCTGGCCCCGTAAATATTGAATCAAACAACTTAAAAACTGTCAGGGGTGCACACAAAAGCCAGAGTAGATGGTAAAATGTGTTTTAAAGTGAAAGTATGTCAAGTTAAAATGTCCAATTTCCATTCATTCTACATGTAACCATTATAATCCAAGTAGGCTACCTCATTAAAAAGAACCGACTCTATATGGACCCTGATGATTTAGCTGCAAAGGACCCACCACATTGGTGTGTAGTGATCTACAACCAACAACAGAGGGTGCACTACACACACATTATGATTTGCTGTTATTATTTTGTCTAGTTAGGACCAAGTTTATCACAATTGTCAGATGGGATAACAATAACCAGATTGTATTTTAAAGCTCTCAAAAGGCTACTGTATATGCAGCAGCCATATTGGAAATTAATTGGGCCTCTTCCTTAGTTCCTTCACAGGTCTTACCAATTAAGGCTCCATTCCATTTAGTGTAAGGGTTCTCAAACGTTTCAATTTCAAGGACCCCTCATAACACAGAGGGTGTACAAATGGAACCAAATGGACCCTTACAGATCCCTTACGGGTCCATTTGTACATCCGTAAGGGACCATTTGGAACCCCCTTAGGGAACCCTGGACCACACTTTGAGACCCACTTGGTGTATCAGAGTGTTTCCAGTGAGCCAACATGCAACATCAGCACCCTGACTCTGTTTAACCAGAATGGAACAGAGCCTCATTAGTATCATTGGTAAGACAATGATATAACTAAAAGATATTGAATTTCTTTCCAATATGGCTGTGCACAGAGCCCATTGTAGTTCATTTTACTTAGCATAATGTCTATCTGTAAATCCTCAAGCCCCCTTCCTATACAAACCCATTGTAACTTCAAACTCCATTTTAACTACGATAGATTCATTGAAAACAGTGACACCCATCCTTGGTTCTGGTGTCTGATATTGTCCTTAAAATACGTGAGGAGGCCATGTTTTTTCATTCATTCATTCATTACAAGAGTAGATGTTAAAATGACCCCAAACTGTCACTGTCTCTTTCATAGACATATAAAGGTAGACGCCAGCATATGGTACAGTTATACGCACACAATCTGTCTGCGTCTACTGACTCAACCTTTCCCGTCATTAGCAACATCAACTGTACATCACAAACTGACAGATTGGAGCGACAGTTTCATATTTCGTATAATTATAGGTTTGTGGGTTTCCATGCAGGGGATACAGTACACACATATCCATGCATTTCCAAAGCGGAAAGCACAGAGCATGCATGCTAGATGGTTTCAGTTGCATGTCTAATCATTTCCATTGACAGCATCACCGCATTCTGTATTATTTGTTGACCCCTAGCTTGAAAGATAAGCAAAAGACATCATGCAGAATGTCACAACGTGTCACATTGTGATGCGCTGTGAGCTTGTAGATAGGCTATTTTCGAATAGTCGAAGTATAAACGCAGCTTAAGTCGTAGATTGTGTAGAAATAATCTTAATCTGTACAGCAACTCAAGTTTTCAAATAATTGTAGTTGAGTAAATAATTGGTTACAGGTATAGTTACAGTATGTATTGGGGTTCCACGTCTAAATGGCTTAAGGACAATAGATACCAGAACCAAGGATGATTGCTGTTTTCAATTAATCTATCATGGTTAATCTATCCATCCATCCATCCATCCATCCATCCATCCATCCATCTATCTAGCTCACCTTTATATTACTGGAGTATTCCCACTGAGATTCGGAATTTCTTTTATAAGGAAGTCCTGGCCAGATATCAGCAAAAAAAAGTGTCACATAAAATAGACAGCAAGATAAAAGTTTGTGTTTTTTTTCTTTTTTAAGAAAAGGAAAAAGAAAGAAAATATATATAATATAGGCCCTTTAAGTCAAATTTGCAATACCATAGTGTAGAAAATACCCTGTTTACTTGAGTAAAAGTATTGGCACAAGCTCAACAGCTGAGCAGTCTCAATAACTTCTCTTTTGGATGTTAACTTTCTATTCTGATGCCTGCATGCGGGAAATGCCAACGCAGTGGTTTCCTTTATTGGTAGATAAAGGAGTAGTTTCCTCCTCAGACGTGTTAATAATAGTAGGCTGTGATGGGATTCCTGTCTTGAGGAAGTGTTAAGGTCAGCTTTTTGGGGGGGTGATGTCTGCTTGGTACCTTTATTTATAGATGGAAATACCACTGATGCTATGTTCTTCTTTTAGTGGTGGAAGAAGTACTCAGTATTATCAATACCACAATATAAAAAAAAGTGCCGCATTCAAAAGTAAAGAAATATATATTTGCATCGAAATATACTAAAGTAGCCCAGGTAAAATTACGGCAGTGGCTCAGGAGGTAGAGCGGCCGCTTGAGAAACGGTTTCCAGTTAGATCTCTGGCTCCCCCTGGGTTAGTGCTGATGTGTCCTTGAGCAAGACACTGAACCCCTAACTGCTCCATTGGTGTGTGAATGTGTGGGTGAAAGAACATCGTAAAGCACTAGATAAATGCACCATTCACCAGTTTTACATGCCATTAACATTGAAGTAAATTGGACCACCTGGGTGCAAATCAAGTTTTGCACCCAGGTGCCCTGTGTAGTCTACGGCTACCCTGATTGTGACATGCGGTAGGTGGTTTGAAGACACCACTTTTGGTGTATCACCAAACAATGGCCAGTCACAGCTTTTAGAGTTACAATGTAGAATAAACATTTTCTCTTTCTTTTTCCAAATTGGGCCCCATTGCACATAATGGTTGAGCCGTCACTGATGCAGATCTGCTATTTTCACAATATTTATCGGTGGAACCGATAAATATTGTGAAAATATGTCTCAACTCCAACAATTCCAAGTGGTTGTCACTTCCACAGAAATGGGAGTTAGAATCTGAAGGGATTGGGTGGGAAACTGTACCGGATTGCCTGGTTGAGTCACCATTATTAGGAAGTGTGGCCATAATCAATCGCATGTGTCGGCTCGCTCATATAAGTTGCAATGAATAATAATAATGAAAACATATTTGTACTAAAAAATACTTCTGTAGTCTGTTGGCAGTGTGCATACAAAGTTTTGCCACTGACCGCGGTCAGCCATTTTGAGAGATTAGCTCCGGAATGTTTACACACACACACACACACACACACACACACACACACACACACACACACACACACACACACACACACACACACACACACACACACACACACACACACACATATGCAAATTAGACAACAGCCATTATGTGATTTCCACATATTGCAATTTTCCTCTCTGGTGCCAACACTGGTGCCAGCTATACTTTCATTTCTCTTCTGTCTGTCGGCTTCCTTTGCAGACCACAAACCCTAAATGCCTCTCATCATGGATGTTGGTACACAGTCATTGCAAGAAAGATCAAAGGGACACACTGATAATAATATTGGAACCACATATATACAGTACAGTAGGCCTGTAGGCCTACTGTTTATCATTGGTTCTCAAAGTGGGGTCCAGCAAAAGTTAACATAGCATCATCATTTTAACCACTTGATCCATTTATATGGATCAAGTGGTTTTCAAATATTTAAAAAAAGTAGCAGATCTACAAGCTCACTGCGCGTTCGTGCCGCACAGCGAGCTTGTATATCTGCTATTTTTTTAAATATTTGAAAAATATCGAAGACGTTTGGAAAAGTTTTTTCCAATACATCTTCTTTTATGGGGGTCCCTGGCACAAAACATTTTCAGATGGGGGTCCGCGACCAAATACATAAGTAGCATAGTAAAAGTACAAAATGTTTTCAAAATTTTCTTTTTGAAAAAATAGCATCTCTACAACATCTTGTTGCTTTTTTACCTTCTTTTTCTAGCACATGGGTCTTCAACAGGGGGTCTTTAGAGTTACTACAGGGAGGCCACCAAATGTTTGTGTGATAGGAACTTTTTTGTTGTATTTTCTACACTAGCCACTTGTGTATTCCGGGGGGAACATTCACCGGAAATAGCCGTACTATGAAAATAGCCATATTATAAGTGACTCTCTGCGAGGCCTCCTGTAGTCTGCGGTTCGCTCTTTGGTCTTGCAGACATTGAGGGCCAGGTTGTTCTCCTGGCACCATTGTGTCAGGTTCTCCATCTCTCTCCTGTGGGCTGTGATCAGGCCTCAGAGCTCCATTGGCTTCCATTATGAATTCAAGTTAAATATTAGGAAAAAGTATAAAACATGTTTGTGAAAAAATACTTCTGTAGTCTATTGGCAGTGTGCATACAAAGTTTTGCCACTGACCGGGGTCAGGCAGTTTGAGGGATTAGCTCCGGAACGACCCACGCGCGCGCACACACACACACACACACACACACACACACACACACACACACACACACACACACACACACACACACACACACACAGACAGGGGGAAATTATGTTTTTATGCAGTAGGCACTATGCAAATTAGACAACAGCCATGTGTGATTTCCACATAATTGCAATTTTCCTCTCTGGTGCCAGCTATACTTTCATTTCTCTTCTGTCTGTCGGCTTCCTTTGCAGACCACAAACCCTAAATGCCTCTCATCATGGATGTTGGTACACAGATTGCAACAAAGTTCAAAGGGACACACTGATAATAATGTTGGAACCACTATAGGCGTACTGTACAGTACATCATTGGTTCAGTTAACATAGCATCATCATTCTAACCACTTGATCCATTTATCATTATTTAATTGTTTTATTTAATTTTTAAAGACAGCTACAGTGTTACAGACAATACAAAAAACAACACCACGAAAAAAAAGATGCAGCTGTCTTTCCAAACACCCTCCAGGGTCTAGTTCTTACATCAGCCCATCTGAGAATATGAAAGGAGTCCATATTTTATCATAGATGAATGCAGCGATGAATGCAAGGTTGCTCAATTTTCTTTGGTAACTGTCACCATGTTTGAAATTGCCGATCAAGCAGAGGCGAGGGGAAGGCATCAGCCTAAGGTCAAGACAAGGTGACATAAAGAAACATATATCTTCCCAAAACGGGACAAGTCTATGGCAGGACCATAACATATGTACTGTAAGAAAGAACCTTTTTTTCCCTTACATCTCCAACACAAAAAGGTGCATTTCTGGGTGCATATCGTTCAATTTCACTGGAGTATAATGTGTTCTATGTAGGATCTTAAATTGCAAAAGTGTATGTCTCCAATGATATGATTCAGAATGTATGCTTGACCATATCTGTACCCACTCTTCCTCACTGATGCCCTCTCTCCCATCTGTCTCCCATTTTGTTTTTAGCTGGAAAAGCCTCTATCAGCCCATGGTACAATTTAGACAATAATTTTGCTGTTTTTTCTGTTTGTCTCAGGATCCTCTCCATTATAAAGGGTTCTGGTTCGTCAAGTGTATGCTGTGTGGACTGAATAAAACTTCTTAGTTTTAAAAAACAAAAAAATAGTGAGTTAGGTATACCAATTTTTTTTCTTGGATTTCTCTAAAAGAAAGCAAAATTCTGTTTTTATATAAATTTATAAAAGTTGAAATACCTTTGTCCACAAGTTGTTTAAATATACTACCATTGAAGATAAAAAGTAATGTGGGGTTTTTCCAACTGGGAGCATATGGTGATAGAGGTCTTCTCCAGTTCAAAAACTTATGGACAGAATCCCATCACACTTGATCCATTTATAATTTATATGTTGACTATTCAAATCTACAAGCTCACTGCAAGCTTGAACATCTGCTATTTTTGAAAATATCTGAAAAATATCAGATATCAATATTTTGGCTATTTTCTAAAGAATATGACAAATTCTGAAAACTTGTGAAATGGGACATTCTGCATAATGAGTACTTTTGGTACTTTAAGTATATTTTGATACCAATACTTTTGTATGTTTACTAAAAAATACAGTGCTTTAACTTTAACAGAGTATTTCTTCATTGTTGTATTGCTACTGTCACTTAAGTCAAGGTTCAAGGTTCAAGGTTGTAATTTATTGTTACATCTTGTGTACAGGTACATAAGAGTAAAACTTATTTTGGTTTGGCTTTCTTCAGACAATGCAGCAGCATACTGTAGGTAATAACAACAATAGAATAATGATAGAAAACGTAAAAAGATTTAAAGAAAAGAGAGTGCAAAAAGAGAATAAAAAGAGCATCATCAAATCAAATGTGCATAAAAAGTAAAAACTTGGTGGGTTGTACACGCCACCAGCATTTTTCTATTCCTCATGCTTTGCTGACACAGCGTTTTTTTTGACACAGTCAAAAACCTGAGTACTTCTTCCACACTGCACAGTTTTTACTTTCTTTTTCTTTTCTCTTTTTCCTGTGTGGGAAGAGTTTAGGGAGGGTACTTCCTGATTGGCAGCTTTATAAACCATGAGGACCGTGTTGCTTCTCAGAGACAGAGACCGTGGCTGAGTTTCATCTTCCCTCGATCCTCGTCAGAATTCCCCTCAAGATGGCGCTACTGAAACCAAAGCATGTGCTGACAGCTCTGATTGTCTGCTGCATGGTCGCCCTACATGGTGAGATAATGTTATCTGTCTTTTTTATACATTTACCAGGTCACTTTTCTGTTTAAATTATTATTATTGTTATTATTATTATTATTATTATTATTATTATTATTACCCTTATTACTATTGATGTACTTACTGTAAGTTCATTAGATTTTTGAGTGGTGCCGAAGGCAACCACTCCTATACATGACGTGTGTCCGTATGTATGTATGTATGTATGTCTGTCCACAAACATTGATGACAACATCAATACGGGGTTCAATACGGGGCTCATCAAAGGCACCACTCACTTCACACAGGGTGTGATTTTTTACAAAGCAATGTGATTTCAAAATTAAGAGCGTTATCAACCACCCAAAAATAGTTAATGGATTCAAATGTCTTCCAGCCAGTGGAAGAAGAAATACAATATACATGTATTATGCATTGTGAGCTAAGAGTAAAAAGTACAATATACTTTACTAGTGGAGTAGAAGTATATTTGAATGAAAAATGTAAATACACAGGTCAATTAAAAGTACTTCCAATTTGTACTTAAAAGTGCAGTACTTAAAGCGGCACAATGTCACCTTTTGTTAATGAATACATTTTAATTTTGTCCAATCTGTATGTTAGAGTATGCTAATACAATATAACTTATACAATTGGGGTGGTTGTATTTGGTCTCCCTGCTCTTCTATTGAGACATTTAGATCTGACATGAATGTTAACCTGATGGTGCAGCTTTAATTGTACTTTCCACCACTGCTTGCAGCCAATGGCATTGGACGCCCACAGAAGTGCAGATGCATCCAGACCTCCTCAGACTACATCGCTCCTCGATTCTTCAAGAAAGTGGAGATCCTGCCGGCTGGAGCCAACTGTCGACAAACCCAGATCATGTCAGTGTTATCGGTTATTATATTTACATCCAGACAGATATATCGGGCCATTTTTTGACTTTTTTGATGACAAAAGTATCTGATCGGCTATTTTTGAAGGGCTAAAGTGGTTAATTAAAATGTTCAGTTTTTCTGTATTTAATATTTACTTGTTTTCTTGTTTGTTGTAGAATTAAAGTTAAATATTCTGTTCATATATTGAAATGTAATATTTATATCTATCAAAAGCTTATTAGTGAGTTTTTTTAACAAGTTAATTGTTCTCAAATACTAGAAACCTTTATCAAATCTATGTTTTTAAACTTGTTTTGAATTGATTTTGCACTTTTAGACAAAAATATCAGTCATCTCTCTCCCGATCTATCAGGATCGGAATCGGACCCAAATATTATATTGTATTCATAGGTTATATCTATTCATTGACGACGCTGTGCAAAATATAATCGGGGGACAACTATTTAATTGACAAAGAGCTATGTGCAGTTTAATGAAACTATACATTTCCGGATTAGAGTGATCAAGCGAAAAAATAAAAAACATCTTTCTCTTCACAGAATCACCAAGAAAGACAACTTCTCTGTTTGTGTGGACCCAGAGTCTCCGTGGATCAAGAAGATGATTCACACATTTTTAGACAAGCAGCAAAGGTGAATTTCCAGTCACACACATTAACCATTCAGAAAACTGATGTGGACAAATTACAACATTCGACTCAAGTACAAGTACTGCTTGACTTAAACTTCACTCAAGCAGAGGTAAGATTAATAGGCTCTATGCACAGCACAGCAGACATATTGGGAAAGAAATTGGGCATCTTCCTTCACAGGTCTTACCAATGATACTAATGAAGGCTCAGTTCCATTCTGGTCTAACAGAGTCAGGGTGCTGATATTGTTGCATGTTGGCTCACTGGAAACACTCTGCTACACCAGTGGGCCCTGTGGTCCAGGGACCCTCATGGTTCCTGGAGGGGGGTTCCAAACTCTGAGAGTGTACAGATGGAACCAAATGGACCCGTAAGGGTACTCTCTCTGAGTTATGGGGGTCCTTGAAATTTAAAAAGTTTGACAACCACTGTACTACACTTAATGTAACAGAGCCTCAATTAGTATCATTGGTAAGACCTGTGAAGGAAGCAAGACAGACGCCTACAGTGAATAGAGCCTATTTGTGTTGAAAACTACTCATGTAAAAGTACAACATTTGCACTTTTGAACATCATCATTTTGTGAGAGTTACATTGCTACTGTGAAATGATCATTACTCATTAGAGATCCTGGCTGTAATAATTTACCCATTTAAACACTACATACTTCATTGATCGGGGCCCCCCAGGGTCCATACTAGGTCCATTTTTCCATCAACACCATCTCTAGTCTCTGGCAAAAACAGCTGACATATGCGTCATAAGCTCACATGAGACACGTTGAGAGCATGTAGATCTGCTGTTCTGGTTCATATAGTTAAACATGAGCCATTTACGGTATGGTATTTTTGCAGGAGCAGGAAGCGCAGGAATCCTCAGACCTCCACAGCTCAACCTCTCTGACCTCCAGCACGACCTCTCTGATCTCCAGCCTTGCATCAACGACCAGGATTTAACTTCAAATCAGCATTTCTCTTTCCTGTCATTTTTTAAAATCACTTGCATCTGGGGTTCTCAAACCTTCTTATACTCTCTGGCAAATTCTCTGGAAACCACTCACTTGATTTATGTTTGATATTAGGGTACATTAGGGTACATTAGCTGCACCCTAAAGCACAGCTAGTCTTCCTGGGGTCCACATAAAAACAATACATACATTTAAATACATACATTTAAAAAAGACAAGAAAAGAAAACAAAACTTTTGTTTTACATTAAACAATCAAGTGCATGAAGTTCACATATTGAGAACATAAATAAAAAAAATACAGTTAACACATATGGTAAAATCTGAGACAGCTTGACATCCGACAAATATGACATTCCCAGGTATTGCTTAATTTGCTTTTAAAATGTTGGTTTCTGTGTCAATTTAGTCATTAGCAGTGGCAAGGAATTCCATGTTTTCATTGCTCTGTAGTAGTACAATAGCGCAATTTCAAAAGTTGAAATAAAGCACATTAACAAATAAAGCATGCTTTGGTAACCTTGAATATCTGAATTTGTGTCCTATCATTGTTTAAAAGGTATGGAAAAGTGTTGCTGTACACATTTGTAAATGCAAACATGCATAGCCTATATCTGTTGTCAAAATCTTAAACATATATTCACAAGCTATATGCTTTTCAAAAACAAATAAATCACACTTTGGGGAAGAATAGATTGTCTCTTTTTCAGTTGTGGACCCCACCGTCCCTTCCCGCTTGGGGTCCCGACCCATAATTTGAGAACATCTGTTTTGTATTATTTTCTGTTACATTATATAAATAACTACTGTAAATGATAGTAAAGTTTTAACAATCCACCCAATATTAATCATTATTTTCTGTTGGCCTATAATCAGGATATGTATATTTGAGTGATTTCTAAATTGCAATACAGTAATACCATTGATGTTAAAAAAGAAAAAAAACTTTGTAATGTGTACTTTTGAATACTGAAATAGCTATTTTTTAAAAGCATATACCTTTGTACTACAGTACAGTACTCAAGTACAAATTTTACTGGGCAACTTTCACTTGTAGTTGAGTAATATTTGACCAGCAGTATTGACTCAAGTACTGGGGTTGAGTACTTTGTCAACACTGGTGGTGATGATGATGATGATGATGATGATGATGATGATAATGATAATGATAATGATAACAATGATTATAACCAATGCCTCCTTTGAGTATTAAGGTGTTTAAACCATCACTACACACTTCATTGCATCATTATTGGAGGCCTTTAGGCTTATTCGGTGAATTGTCCTTCAATTGTTTTTATTAATCAATGCAATTGATCATTTTTGGAAGCAGGATACAGTCTATCAAGTCAGGTGAAGTCAAACTGTATTCACAGTTTGTAAATGTCACGAGCAGACAAATCTCACTGTTCGTTGTGGGGAAATACACAACGCAATATAAAAGTGTAACTATCAGATGAAAGATGACATGGTATATCGTCTCCAAAAAAAAAAAAAGCGGTTACTCTTCAGGATTCAAATTCAAAAATAGCAGATCTACAAGCTCAAAACTCATCGCCTCGTGCTGCATTTCGAGCTTGTGGATCTGGTATTTTTGATACTTTTGTGCTACGCTGTAGTATCACGAAGTAGGTCATTAATTTACCAAAAAAGTTTAAATATGGAGGTAAGAGGTTTCTGCCCGACAGCAACGATATACAGTATATTCATTCAGTATGGGGAGGACGGTGTGGTGAAATAAAGACTCATGGACATTTATGGTGAATCAATTGTGAAACAAACTCAGTAGCCTACTGCCATCTTCTGTTGAACGATGGTTGTGCATCGGGTCAAATGGCTGCAAAACAACTGTCCCTGGAAACCTGAGAACCAATGGTGGAACGTATTGTGTCTGAGCAAGATGAAATGATAAGGATACCACAATATAAACATACTCAATAAGTTACAAGTAAAAGGCCTGTATTCAAAATTTTACATGAACGCAAGATCATCAAAATATTCGTATAAAGTACTGATATTTCTAAATGTGTCATGCTTTTTGAAAATAGCTGATCTACAAGCTCACAACTCGATGCATTGTGAGCTTGTAAATATGCTATTTTCAAATAGCCAAAGTATAAAATATGGTTAAGCAGTGAATGCTCGTTCTAATCATCAAAGTACAATATTTGCCACTGAGGTGAAGTGGAGTAGTATAAAATATCAAAGAATATCAAGTAAAGTAGCTAAATGTAGGTCTACCTCTAAATGTTATGTAAATATCTAAATGAAGAAATCTATCTGAATCTATGTAAAGTAACTTTACGTCTATTATTATAATAGATGTATAGAAGGGTATGTGAGCAAATGCACTTGAGTCGCTTGTTTTGCATGCAAACATACAGTAAGTGCTTCTCCTCTGAATGGGGCTGTAAACTGGAGCGTCATTATCCCATTCAATCTGAGAAAGCATGTGTCATTTTAGATTTTAGCGACTATTCAAAAATAGCAGATATACACAGCGAGCTTGTACATCTGCTATTTTTGAACATTTTAGAAAAATCTTGAAAGTTTGAAACATGTTGAATAATTTTGAATTGTTTAAAACAAATATCTTCTGGGGGTCCCCGGCACAAAACTATTTCAGACCGGGGTCCGCGGCCAAATATATATCAACCTGGAGGTCCTTGGCACAAAAATGTTTGAGAACTAGGCTACTGATGTAGAAGGCATTTGTAGAATCGGCCTCAAGTCTTAATGGGTTGATAATAATTGATGTCAGGAGACAGAGAAATTCACATATTTTCGGCATGCAAAGCACCAGCCTTCCTCCAGCAATGTCTCCCAGCTTGTCATCTACCATGTTGAACATGTGTTTGTTGAGTTCAGATGGATTTTGTTTGCAAGCCACATGTGCCTGCGTTGAGAATCTGTCTATATACAGTGCTACCTAAATATGCAGGGGTGTCAAACCCATTTTAGGTCATGGCCAGACATGGTCAAATGTGACTTCATGCAGACCAGAACAGTTGTACACGTGTGAGAATGCATGCACACATTCTGTGACACATTCTCAAATAGCACACGCCCCCCCCAACTAAACCTGCTCTCGTGTGTCAGTCTCTGCTATTTGAAGATTACTCTCGCTCTCTCATCATCTCCTATAAATTAAAGGTAGGGTAAGTGATTTCCTTTGGTTAAAATAAGTGTTAAATAGCTCTATATTCTGATAGTACTCATTGCTATAGAGTGTTTGTTCAGTAAAAGGAGTCTCCTTGTCTCTCCAGCTCTTTATAAAACAGAAAATGCATTTTCGTTTCAATTTCATTTCCAACTTTATCCAATCGGGATAGAGAACTCAATCAGGATATAGATTAAACAAGTGAAATTGGAAGTGATGACACTAAGAAATGAGCAGACAAAATTGGAACTGGAACACTATAAAAACTAGAAAATGTGCTCCTCGGAGCACAGGTCTCCGCCAGTACTGTTCCTGATTAATCCTGTCTTACCTCACTTCAAAAGGTATAAATGACCTTTTGAAGTGAAGTGACACACCTATATAGGTCTCTATTTCATCATGCGTCTCGCTAGCCAATCAAAGCACACCCTTTCAACAAATTGTCACGTGTCACGTGAAGCTTGACCAATGTTAGCTTGGTGGACACACGGAAGGACGAGAACGAAAACATAGTCTCCTGGCGGAGACAATGAAGCTTAAAAATTGGTACTTTCTCCTGATTGGCTGAGATTTTGACACCTACCGGAAAATGTATTTTCTGTTTATTAAAGAGCTGGAGAGACGGGGAGACTCCTGTTACTGAATGAACACTCTATAGCAATGATTTCTATCAGAATATAGTGCTTTAACCTTTTAACAAAATACTTTTTGTTTTAATAAAAAAGAAACAAAAAAACCCACAAAGGTCTCCACCTTTGCATACATTTTCCTCTCCCCTTCCCAGTTGGTCTTTGTTTACTGAACTCTCTTCCATGACTGTCTGTTCTTCTTTGCAGCCGTTGAGTTCCTGGCTGGCATCGACCGAGCACATTCCTGTGCTCTGCTTTCTTTCACGTCTGAATGAAAGGATCCTTTTTTAAGGGCGACGATCTCCTACGTCTTTCTCATTTATGCTCCATTATCTGGAGCTTGTTCTCTGTCATAGCCACCTTTCTTTCCTGTTGCAGTTGGTAGACATGGCTGCCAGTTCCCACCTGATGTCGTGTGGGAGTCCTGACTGCTCCAGACCGCACTGAATGATCGCTAGCTTGCACAAAGTCTTCAGACTGGGACTTAAGTCTAAGATGTACATGTCAGACACCTCGCCGTCATCTTCGTCTTCAAGAGCTTCCACCGATTCCAGTCCCAGGAATTGTGTTGTCCCGGGCGTGTATCTGTATCCTCCAAAGAGGATGATACGATCTCCCACCATGCAACAGCACATCCTAGACATCCAACACGGGCCTTTCCCCTTGGGCTCAACCTTCGTCCAGGAGAAGGTCTCTGTGTTGAATTTCCACAGGTCGTTGAAGCTCTGGTCCAGAAGAAAGTTGCGGCCACCTAATATGTACAGCTCTGTATTGTAGGCAAAGGCCGAATGTGCCCCGCGTCCTTTTGGGAGAAGCTGTATAGAAGGCGTGCTCAGCCAGCAGTTGGTTTCTGTGTCAAACACTCTGGCGTTCTCGTTGTAGTTGAATTGGTCCCCTCGGCCCCCAAATACAAACATCTTTGTCCCGACGATGGTGGCAGAGTGACACGACGACGCCGGTGCGGGCGTGCCTTGCGTGTTAATTAAAGTCCACACCATTGTTGTGGCGTCCAACTTGTGGATGTCATTGGTGTATCTAGTCAGCATGTTGAATCCTCCAAAGATATACATGACCTTCCCCAAGACGCAGGCTGAGTGGCCTCGCCTCGCCTCCGGGACGGACCCCGAAATCCGGAGCTCGAACCATCTGTGGTTGTGGACATCGATCGCATAAAGCACGTTGCAGTACTCCCCCGTGTAAGTGAAGCCCCCCCAGATGTAGATGATGTCCTCTATCAGCATGGCCGTGTGGCCATAGCGCATGGAGGGCACCTCGAGGGGATGTTCTCCCCGTCCGTTTGTCACAGGCGGCAACTTGACCCATCGCAACGACACGGTGTTGAAGATGTGCATCTCGATCTGACCATCGTACCTGTAGGTCTCCCCGTAATGGAAGCCTCCAAAGGAGTACACCTTGTGCCCTACTGCCACCGCAGCATGGTGCTCTCTCTTCGGTCGTCCTTTGAGGTGCACCACCCAGTGCAACATCACGGACACCAGCACTGTTGTGGTTGAACACAGATGGGTGAGTGTTGCTCTGTAAAAGAATGGAGTTAGATCCCACGCGCAACCATTTTATATTGGTACAGTGGCACAAACGTCACACAAAGGTTGGCCTGTCTTTGAAGCCAATAGTTTGGGTTGGTTAATCAGGTGGATTTTCCTCTTCGAAGAACTAAGCCAACTGTGCCATGTGGTGTAAAGTATTTCACAGGTTCTGGATTTGTTTCCACATGCTATGGCTCAGTTTAAGATAAGGTTCTCGGAATCTAATGTGGGTCCTGCTCAGGAGATAGTACTAGGCCTAGAAACTTTAAAAATGTAAAAAAAGAAATGCGGAAATAGGCGATCTACAAGCTCATTTCCGTCGTAAACAAAAAAGTGACAACCCAAGTGTGGTGTCAGACAGCTAGAGCAATGATTCTCAAACGTATTCATTTCAAGGATAGTTTGATATGCATTAGGCCACGGGACCCCATTTGATACAATTTTCTCCTTGTTTTAATTCTTTTTTTTTTACCCCCTTTTCTCTAAAATGGTGTCCTTTTATTTTGTTTTATTTTGTATTTATTTATTTACCAGGGACAGCGCACATCAATCAACATTTCAGTTTTCACATCTATGTAAATGTGCCAGAGTTAGCTAAAGGCAAATGTTCATTTGTAGTCCTTGAGCAATGGGCACACCTGGCAAATGAAGCCTAATCAAATTATGTTTGTGTCTTATGCTTGGTTGGGATGAAACAGTGCGGA
Source organism: Gymnoscopelus microlampas (assembly GCF_963454915.1). NCBI lineage: Eukaryota > Metazoa > Chordata > Actinopteri > Myctophiformes > Myctophidae > Gymnoscopelus > Gymnoscopelus microlampas. The sequence continues at coordinate 9,646,914 of NC_139941.1, read as the reverse complement.
AAAGATAAAGGAGACATATTTCATCAACAACCTCTAAGTATTTAGCAATGATCTGCTCTGGTGACTGGGTTAGGACTGCTTTCTACTAAAAACAATTTCCAAACAATTTCACTGTATGAACTTGTGTGTTTAACAGCTCTCTCTCACTGTCTCTCACTTGTTACGCACTGTGCTCTCCTTTTGGAGATGAACATGACATATGTGGGATATTATAACTGCTGTGCCTCGCATGCATTATTACTCACTGTAATAGGCCTCGCCCCTAGACATGTAATATTGACATGACCTCATGTGTAACCTACGGGTAGGCCTGCAATGGCTTCTTCAGACACTGCAGCAGCAAAGTAGTAATAAAAAAACGAAAACAAAAAAGGCAGCAGTCTAAGGGGAATAAAATGTAAATCAACATACAACGGATATATAGTGTATACGTATATATACAGCAACAGCAACGGCAACACATATACAACAGTCATTTATGTTAGTTGTAGTATAAATTATTTAAATATACATTTATAGATCTTATGCGGCTTAATGACCTTGCCTTAGGGACCTTTGTCTTATTGAACATTTTCTTTGTGGATTTGCATTTGAGGACCCCTGGTTTAGAGAGTCCTCAACGTGTAATTAAAATTTGGGGCAGATTGGACACTGTGCTCATTTGTGGCATTTTTTCCAAAACGCACGTTTATGATATATGCCTTTTTTGAGAAATAGGTCCCACCCACACTTTAAACAATCTAAGTATGGAGGTAACGGTATGGAGTATGTAAACCCTGTTTGAATGTCATTGTCACATGAGACACGAGAGCATTTGTGCCTAACCTCTGCAACAGTGATATTTGTAGCATTTGAGGTCAGTGCAGACCTGCGATGTGGTTGAACTGAAAGGCGGCCGCCTGAATGCGGCCACGGAGCCTCTGGACCTCCATGTCTCGGCAGTAGTCTTCCTCGTCGTTCTGAATCATGATCTTCTGCAGATCGCCGATTTCCTGCTCCATCCTGGAACGAAGCTCACGCTTCATCTTGAACAGAGTCTTTTCTTGGACCTTTCTCCTAATCTCGCTCTCCTGCCTTTCTTGTGCAAGTGATTCAGCCAATAACGAGAATCGGTCCTTGTAGTAGGTTTCCATGGACATGATCTGGTCCTGGTGTCGCTGCCGGTGCTGCAGCTGCAGGTCCTTTTCGTGGGCTCTCCTCTCCCGCAGTTGAGTCTTCTGCAGCTTCAGGCCCTCCTCAAATACCTTGCGAAACATGCTCTCCTCCCTTGTGCGTTCCCGCACGAGGTGTGCGCGGAACTGCATGTGGAATTCCCCGTGATACCTCCTGGTTTTGATATCATGCTGCTTCTGTTCTTTAAGTCTGTTCTGGGCTGATTTCTGCTGCTGGAAACACTGTTTAAAGTCCCTCAGTCGCTTGCTGTGTTCTTGTTCTTTGCGGGCGATAGCTTTCAATAGGTCATGTTTCTTCTGCGCTTCTTCCAAGTCCCGTATGCTGCGACGGTGTCTGTGGGGGGACGAGATGGCATGGAGTCTGTCCACCTGCTCCACCTGTTGTTCCCACATATTACCCAGGGTGTGGGGTGAGATGTGGAGATGGGGGGTTTCCTCCAGTAGGGATAGGAGGAGGCCATGTTCCTTCACCTTCATTGGTTGAGTCTTTATGGGGTAGGTGTATTGCCTGCGATCCTGTGTGGCCTGCCTGGTGTGTGGCGACCGACGACTTCGTCTTTTAGCCTGGGGAAGTTTGTGGGTCTGGGGGATGTCTTTCAGTCTGGTCTCTTGCTCCTTGGCTAAGTCTGCCCTTTCCCTATTCTCAAACCTTTTCAGCTCCTCCTCGTAGGCTGTACTCACCGGCTCACTGTATCTTATGTGACTGTCTTCGTGTGTCCGTAGCTCTTGCCGCCGCATGTGAGTAGGCACAGCCTCCAGGGAATGATGGGCCCGTAGTGGAGACGGTGAGCGGTGAGTGGCTTGAAGCTGAGATATACTTGTGTGTGGTTCATGCAAATCCATGATACTGTCACTGTGGTGGCACCGCTGCTCCTCCTTCTCACCCAGCGCTCGATTTACCATCTGGTCAAGGTTGTCCAGCCGTCTAGTTAGTTCGTCAGACATGTCGTGCAGCTCCTGCTCCGACAGAGGCTCCCTGTAACTGTCCTCCCCTGCCCTGCTACTATGGAAGCTTTGCACTGTGGGCTCCATGTCATCCTGCAGGGTGGGGAAGTGCACGTCTGACTGGCTGGTGAACAGGACCCTCCTGGGACCACCGGTAGTTGGCTCTAGTTGCTCGCCCTCCTCCATTGCCCATGTTCTCTGTTGACTGGAGGCAAAATTCTCAGGTGAGTGGCGCATGATAGGAGATAGTTGTCCACTTGTATAAAGAGCGTCGGCCATTTGCCTCGACCTCTCTGTTGTGACAGGAGTGGTTAGCTCCTCTGAGTGTCCATGACTGAGCCTGTTGGCTGGAGAGTACTGGCTGGGGGAGTATGGGTCTGTGTCGGGCCTGTTGGGCGTAGAGGTCTGGTAAAGGGGCTGTAAAGGCATAGCAGCTTGGTGCAGGGGTTCCCTCTGCAGAGTTTCCTGGCAGTCCAGACAGTCATCTTGTTTGGCTGTGAATGTGAATGCAGTGTCCCCGAGCCCAGCGCGTTCATCGAATGATCCCATGTCTTCCGTGTTCCATGAATGGTGGGAATAGCCAGCGGACTGTCCACTGGAAGACCCCAGTCTTCCACCGGACAGACTGCTGACAGACAGCGGACTGTCCACCGGAGAACCGGGGTCTTTTAGTGATTCCTCACTCAAAGACCCCAGTTTTCCAGTTGACAGTTCATTCTGTGACAGCCAACTGTCCACTCGAAAACGGGGCTCTTCCGGTGGGTATTCGCTCATCTCGTCATTTATCTCCCCGTCACGTATCTCATTGAGAAATTCCCACAGGCCATCAAAGATCTCCAAGAGGTTCCTGATGGACTGTCCGTCCCCTCTGACAATATTTTCCCCTGTGATGTGCGACAGGTTGGTCTGAAGGAAGTCGAGAGCCAGGGAGTCGATGACAGATTGAACGTTGTGTGCGTGGTCCTCCTGACTGGCCGGGGCAGCAATATAATTTGGAACTTCCCCCTTGAAGATCTTCTCATACAACGAAACAAACACTTTGGCATCACAGTCAGTCAACCTTCTCACCCACAGATGGTGCATGTGACACCTGCTCAGTAGGCCATTCGCCACATCCACCCAATCCCTTTCTACCTCTTGCGTTCCCATCAGACAGCTGTCGACAAGAGGTAGTAGAGGCTCCAAATCGATTTATGTTGACTATAGCTGAAATGTGTCTTCGAATAATTGTACATTTCTCAGATTTCATTCTTGAAATGTTTTGTTTTAGTTTAAATATAGTAGGGAAGAAGTACTTTTTGAGAAGTTGGCGTCTAATTATGGTGTGGGCCCACTGACTTCATGAGGCTAGTCTGTGATGTCAGCCATCTATGACGTGTCTATGATGTATGACACCATACTTGGGCAAGGTTTTGGTGGTCCAACCAGCAACCACCATTCACTTTCATTATTATTATAATATTGTAAAGTATTATTATTCATTAATTCATGAATGACAGTTAGATATTTCAGAAATATAAAACGTGGGGAAAAAATGATAATGTGGATCTCGAGATCTAGTACATGGGAACGATGTGGTACCAATGTGTATCTCAGACTTCATGTAGGTATGTGCTCATTGAAAATGTAATACTACTTACTTTAGTAAATGTAGCATACTACAGAGCCATGCAGAACCAGGTTGTGAAATAGACCATATCAGTTATTTTTAACAAAACCAACCCAAATGATCACAGAATAGTGCAGCATGTCTCTGTGTGTGTGCGGGTACTTCACAATAGTAGCTACGTTTCAAAAGAGTTCCTGTGCGACAGTGCGAGGTTGTCAAAGAAAGGTAAAACATTACTTTATCTATCTATGCGACCTGTACAAGTGATGCACTGCACGAGATTGTCAAAGGCAAAAATGATCCCATGGGCCGGGGTTCCAGTAGGTCCACAGCTGAATTTGTAAAATATAAATCAGTGAAACCACTTTCACCTATACATCTTCTTGAAAATCTTGAAAGTTTTAAAAAACATTTTAAAAACACTAATTTTGTATGGGGGTCCCTGGCAGAAAATCTTTTCAGATGGGGTCTGCGGCCAAATACACATTGTGGGGGTACTTGATTTGAAAGGATTTGAGAACCACCAGGTTTGATTATTATTACAAGCAAACATTTCCCACTATTCATTTCGGCCATTGGAAAATAGCAGATCTACAAGCTCACAAAGCATCGCAAATAAATCGACACTACTTTTACTGAAGTACATTTTTAATACCGAACTTGTACTTTTAACAGACTATTTCTACAGTAGGGTATTGATACTTTTACAAAAACTTGATATAACAACTATAACTACTACAACTAAGTAACTTTTTTTTTGTCAAAGGCCAAAAACTACCCTACGCGACTTGTACAACAAGTGACGCACTGCGCACGCGCGTGTCACTCAACGATGATGACCGCGACGTCGAGAAGATGGCGGACTTCGAGGAGCTTCGGGTAGGCGATAAAAGAAAAACAAAACACTGTCACACAGCCCTGAGCACGCCCACTGCCCCTAAAACGACGAACATTAGGACAAATAACGTAACGTTTGAGACAGCAGCGTCATATTGTAGACATGTAAACGCACGTTCACCCCGGACGACCGCTAAAGCCCCCGTTAGCTGTTGTGCTAACACTATTCCCTATTAAGTTCACCAGCAGCCAGTGATGCCATGTCCGTTTGTTTATAAGCCACTCTGGCCTTATTCTGTAAAGCCACTTGTGAATATTGTTTTTTTGATTGATTGATTGATTGATTGATTGAATTGTTTATTTAGAAGTTTGCAGAAAAAGTCACATGGAAGTATAGTTTAAATACAAGGTCAACTAAATGGGATTACAAAGCCCATGAAAGCCTAATGGCTTGTTACAAAGGGGATCCCTACTAAATTCATAGTGGTGTTTGCAGGTTGTTTCTAAAGTGTGCTTGTTTCCTAAATGTTTTTTTTAAACCAATGGTTTTTAAACATTTTCATGTCAAAGACCCCGATTTTAATACATATTGTCCACCACCCCCCCCCTCCATCTAAAAGTACTTTGTGACTCCTGTACCAGCTTTGTTGTTCAATTAAATGATTATTTTTTAAGTCAAAATTTCAAAAGTTTTTTACTAATGTCTTGTTGTTGAAAATAGCTGATCTACAAGCTCACACAGCGACGCGTTGTGTGCTTGTAGATCGGCTATTTTCAAATAGCCGATGTATATAGGTTTTTCAAAGTGCTAATGTGGACTATTATTTAAAGTCTCTAATTTTATGCTTGTTTTCCTAGTCGCTTATTTCTCTCACAAGACCTGGCAACACTGGCAGCTAACCCTGCTAGCCACCGAGCTGACGCTGTAGCTGCTTTTTGTCGTTGTTGCTGCTATATTTGCACTCATGTATGTGCCATTACACTAATGTTGGTCAACGTCGTTGCAGAGTAGGCTATACGGTTCATTTGTGTTGCAGAGATGTTGGAAAATGTAGAACATAACGGTACATTTACTGAAGGATGCTACAGTGATGTCACAACTAAGCGTCAAGCGTTTCAAACTCACGTGAAGCGTTAGTGGAGCCGTTGCTTGTTTGGAAGGTAACGGGATAGGTGGGCAACAGTGGTGGAAAAAGTACTCACATTTTTTACTTAAGTAAAAGTATCAATACTGCAGTGTAGAAATACTCCGTTACAAGTAATAGTAAGCTATTCGAAAATCACTTGAGTAAAAGTACAAAAGTATTTGTATCAAAATGTACTTAAAGTACCAAAAGTAAAAGTACTCATTGTGCAGAATGTCCCATTTCACAAGTTCAAAATGTATTCAAAATCGTTTGAAAGTTAGCAGATCTACCTAGGTGGGGACACCTGGGCACCTCTAGTGAAATTGGCTATTTTGTCCAAAATGTTATTAAGTACAATATTTGGAAAATGTTAGTAAAGTATACATGATTGGAACATGTTTCAACATTCGACAATTAAGGTCTAGTATTGCTACAATTGTTACGAAACCTGTATTATCCAGTCATTTTGGGGCATGAACAAGAAGTTAAAGGACCAAATTAAGTCTGATAATGATGTACCGTGCATGTTCACATCATGTATACTTTACTGTTACATTACTTCAGACCATTTTTCTAATATTTTATTGTTTTAACATTTTGGACAAAATAGCCAATTTTACATCGAGGTGCCGAGATGTCCCTAGTGCCCACTATCTTGTATCCGTTTGGAGCAGTGCCAATGACCCCCAAATTGATTTGTATAAAGCTGCGGACCCCCATTAGAAGAGATGAATTGCTAGGGACTCCCATAAGAAGATTTTAGCTTGATAGATTTGATTAAGTACATAATTCTACAACTTAGGTGGGAAGAGAGAAACCTATGATCTAACTGGGCACCTAGGAAGAATGAGCTCGATGTTAAATTGGCTGTTTCTTCCAAAATGTTAAAGAATAAAATGGTTTTAGGTAGCATATACATGATTAAATGTACCGTGAATGTTCATATCATGTTACCTGACTTCTAGCTCCTGAAATTATCCACTTTAATAATCTTCTGGCGTCCCTGTTTTGGACATTTCATTGGCAAAACGTTTTAGAAATGGCAAAAATAGCCGACCATGATGGGCTATTTTAGCTATTTTTCAGACTACACTATTCCAGATTTACCTGGGACTCCTTGGAACCCCCTTCAACGACTCCCATGGGTCCCCAGACTCATTTGACAATGAAATTATGACATCACTGGCTTATCCTTATTTATATTTATAGCTATATTTGATGTATTTTATTTCTATGTTGAAAGCACGAAATTGACCTTTAGCTAACTGCTGCCATATGATATTAAATGTCGCTGCTAACTACTTAAAGAAAGCTCAGTTCCTCTGAATGTAACAAGTTGTCACACATTTAATCTGGCACACTAATACACATTTAAAGAATAATGTTAATGTCTTATTTCCTAAAGTCAGAAGCCACATATTTAAACCCATAGCTGCTGGCTGTATTGTATTAAACCTATCTTGGGCCTGAACTCTAAAGATTATATGGGGGCAAAGGAAAACCTGCCAAGCAGGGACTTATCCAAAAGGCTGTCATCTCAGTGAACCACACAGGTGGAAGTTAGTGCTTAGCTATTTTTTCCCTACCTTTTCAGGAAGTTTCCAGGTTCTCAGATATTGAGTGATTTGTCTCAACCCTTTATGACCGGAAACGCATACTGTGTCATTTGAAGATTTCTTTGGGCTATTCAAAAATAGCAGATATACAAGCTCATAGCGCGGCACCGAGTGCCTTGTAGATCTGCTATGTTTGGGGGAAATCGTGAACATTCGTGTTTTTAAAGCGAACATTTTTAACTCCGATCTGTGCTTCTGGGGGGGTCAACATATTTTCTGGAACAACATATTTTCAGATGGGGGTCTGCGGCCAAATACATATCACTTGGTGATATGTATTTGGTAAAGATTTGAGTTACAAATATGTTCGCTTTAAAAAAATATTATATTCAAAGATTTGCACACATTTTCATGATTTTTCAAAAAATAACAGTTCTACAAGCTCATAGCGCAGCACTCGGTGCCGCGCTATGAGCTTGTATATCTGCTATTTTTGCAGAGCCCAAAGAAATCTAATAATGACACAGATTCTTTCCCAGTCTTAATGGGTTAAACCGTGATTAGTGTCATGAAAATTCAGTCGTGTGATGATTCCCCTTTTCTAGCAGGCACTGTTTACATTGTGACTCTAGCTGGAAACCTTTGCAGACCCCATAATATGATGCCATGCACTGTTATTTAAAGGCATAGTATGTAACTTTGCCTCGTGTTTACATAACTTTTTTTTTTAATCTCATCAATTTCCCTCTGTGCCAGCAGTCAGAAGCCACTGGAGGTGTGTGGTGGTGTTTACCTGCAGGCAGTATTTCGGTGTTTTAGCCCATTAAGACCTGAAGCCGATTCTACAAATGTCTTCTACGGTATTTTGAAAAACGTACGTTTCTATATCAGTGGTTCTCAAACGTTTTCATGTCAAGGACCCCCAAGATGATATGTATTTGGCCCCGGACCCCCATCTCAAAATATGTTGTTCCAGGGACCCCCCAGAAGCAAAGATGTGAGTTAAAAATGTTCGCTTTAAAAGAATATAAATATATTAATTTGCACACATTTTCTCGATTTTTCAAAAATAGCAGATCTACAAGCTCGTAGCGCGGCACTCGGTGCCGCGCTATGAGCTTGTATATCTGCTATTTTTGAATAGCTAAAGTGTAAAATAATGCTTTTTTAGCTCAAATCAAAAAGTGACACAGATGCGTCCCAGGTCTTAATGTTTTTTTTTGTACTGGAAGGCCCAAAACATCCCGTCTACCAAAACAAACAGTGAAAACACAAAAAAAAAAACAGCATCACCACACTACTCCAGTGGCTGATAACGGCTGGTATAGAGGGGAATGATTTGTATGTAAACACCGGGTAAAGTCACATACTTGCCCGTTTCTTTTTGCTTGCCTATAACCATAATACTTGTCTTCTTTTCATCCCCAAGTCAAGCTGCTCCACTGCTTACCATTTATCTGCCTTGTCATGCTCTCCCATGTCTTTATCTAATGGGTCTCACAATTATTCTCAACATTTTTAGATTCGTAACGGTCACATATGTTAAGGATTTGTAAGAGAAAAGGATATACACGTAAGACCAATCCAGCATGGACCATAGAATGAAGGGTCAGTAGGGGTTTTCTTACCTTTCTCTGGGGTTGGTCTTTTTGTGGGAGGGTGTTGACTTATGAAATATTGCTTAGTACATAAAATTGCACGAGATGTTTTGCTTAACTCTTGCTAATGTATATAATTTAAGGTTAACTGACATTGTTTTCTTTATCAGTTCATCAGTCATTGCTGTCCTGCAGAAACCTTTTAGCATATTTGAGATTTGTTGCATATTTTTCTTTTCCAATCCAAGCGATAGTCTCACCTAGTCAGACTATCAGAGATCTCCGCCTTACTGATACATCTGGGGAAATCTAAATCCATTGAATGGGCTTGGATGGCAGATAGAAAAAAAACGGCGCTAACAAATCTACCCCAATGTCTTTGCAGTTTGTATTGGTTCTGTGAAGCTGCTATTGAAAGAAATGTTTAATTGTTACCCATACCCACCCAATTTTAGTCCTCACTGCATTTAGATTTCCCCAGACATATCAGTTGGGGGAGATCTCTGATCGTCTGGCTTGGTGGGACTAGCAAGTAGCAAAACGATAGAAGCAACATTTAAAAATTGCCTTTAGAAAGTGTCATTACACGAAGGCCAATCCAAATGAAATTATGGATGACAGGAATATTAGGGCTGGGTATTGCCTACAACCTCACGATAGATATGTACTGTACCACGATTCAAAGGCCACGATACGATACGTGTTGATTTTGAATAATGACCGTGTCCTACTAAATTTACGTTTGCAGAAACCACCGATTGCTGTTGTTTTTGACCAATATATTGTCAGAAAATGTTACCTTAGTTGATAACATTTAAACAAAAAGCAAGGAAATAAATACAAATAAAAATGAATAATCCTTTGATGTATAAATGCAAATGCTATGCAAAACGCTATTGAATCATTAATAAATGCAAATGAAATATTCGCTTTACATTCTTTTTCTACTTCAACTCATGTCTGAGTCTCAGACACAAACTCACAAACAAAGCCGTGTCACACAGCATTTCCGGGCGTATCGATATAGTAGCCTTTGTATCGATATGATTATCGGCAAGGAATACGAAACGATTATTGCCTTATCGATTAATTGAACACACCCCTTATATAAAGGACAATGAACCAGATTTTCTCCATTGCTTGAGGTACAAGGTTTCTGTATGACAGACAATATGTATAGGTTGTTATATTCTTTTTTGCTGTTGATTTGTAGCTTCTTAATTGGCTTGCTATCATAATAACCTGAGTATTTGGCCACATTCTACAAAGTAAGCTTGGACTAAACTTTTAACTTGGCCTTGGTGCTGAAGCTTTTTATTTTTTTGGTTTTGTTGCTATAGCTTCTTGCACTTTTCTGTAGTTTTTTTTAATGATACACTTGCTGCACGTTTTCGCTGCACTTAGTAATTCTGTTGCGTTGTTTTTTTTCCCAGAGTATGGTATCAAGTTTCAGAGTATCCGAATTACAAGTGTTACTGGGCTTCGCCGGGCACAACAAAAGCGGGCGTAAGGAAGAGCTCCTGCTGAGGGCGTTGCATTTGTTGAAGAGCGACTGCAGCCCCGTGGTGCGAGGCAAAATCAGGGAGCTGTATCGACACCGCTACCCCAGGATCCTGGACGCCTGCATCCCCGACTTGGCCGCCATCAAGTCGTTGCTGTTCGCGGCGGAGGGCGGCGGAAGCGTGGCGAGCCCCGACAACATCCCTTCCAGAAGTGGGAGACCGCTCGTCTTCCACGAGTCCAAATTCAGCATGAATCTGCAGCAGGCCGCGCCCCTGATCCCCCCGGTCCACCCGGACGTCCAGATGAAATCGCTGCCTTTCTATGACGTCCTGGACGTTCTCATCAAGCCTTCGAGCCTAGGTCGGTGTTTGTTGTTGTTACATAGCAGTGTTTCTCAAATGTTTTCGTCAAGAACCCCCAAAGTGAAGTATTTTGCCACGGACGTCCAAAGATTCTGTGCCAGGGACCTCCTTAAACCATTAAGACTTGAGGCGATTCTTAAAAAAATCTAAATCCTAAACATTTTTTTCAAGATTTTTCCGCGCTATGAGCTTGTATATCTATATCTATATCTGAATAGCCGAAGAAATCTAAAGTGACACAGATACGTTCCAGGTCTTAATGGGTTAACCCATTTAGACCTGAGGCCGTTTCTGAAAGTTTCCTGAAAAACTTCAAATATGTTGCTATATACTGCACATGGCAACAACAACCCCAAAAGCGGTTCCCGTCTTGAAAGGTATAGTTACAAATGGGTTCCCGCCCTAAATGGGTTAAGAGGCGATTTTTGTTGTATGTTAAATGTTTTCAAAATGATTCAATCTTTCACAAATTTTCAGCAGGACTACAAGCTCAGAACGTGTCGCATCATCACGCGTTATGAGCTTGTAGCTCGGCAGTCTTCGAATATGCTAACTAAGTATAAAATAGGGTTAAAGTAGTTAAAGTGATTTTCATGCCATATTAACACATTTTGCTGGGGGGTCTCCAAACTCCATTTTGAGAACCACTGCTATATAGAATTAACCTAATAACCCTAAAGACCCAATAGGCTCTGTGCATAACTGTAGTCCTGGTTTTCCCAGAAGGTGGCATACCTAATATTTCCTGTTGTGGTTCAGTGTCCCATAGCTTTGTTTGATTGGCTCAGCAGCAGGTTTGCTGCAAATTTCGCTTAGAGCCTATTCTGGGGTCAAACATTTGGGAAATATAGCAGATCTACAAGCTCAAAACACGTTACGACACGTTGTGAGCTTGTAGATTGGTTGTTTTCGGCAAAGAGATTTGGTGTAGAGGGGAAAAAAAGAAGGGAGCCAAGGATAGAGCATTGGGGGTCAACTAAATACATAGGGTTCAAGTGGTTATGCATCAATACACCTAGAATATATTGTAACAAGTTCTCATGTCATCACCAATCTTATGTCACCTTTTGAAAAACATTAAAATGTGCAAGAGCTTAATCTATTCCAAATGAGAAGTGAGAACACCTGTTAACTTGTATAGGTTTACAGGAAAACCAAGGTGAATTTTATGTTATAAATTGGTGCTATGTCATAAAGAAATTATATTTCTGAGATGTTGACGCTAATGGAATGAAACCTGTTCAGCAGAACTGGTCACAGTGTGATTGTAACTGAGACTGATTTTTTTTCAGGAGCAAGCCAGGTGCAGAGGTACCACCAAGAAAAGTATTTCATCTTTGCATTGACGCCTCAACAAGTTCGAGAAGTATGCATATCCAGGTATAAGAGTCATTTCCTCATTAACACCACTTACTAATTATATGTCATTACTAGACATGCAACACTCAATTGAACTAATCAATTTAATTGATTATAAAGAGCAATTATCGAGACAATAATCGATTTTCAAACTTGGCCGATCTACAAGCTCATAACGCATCATGATTCGACCTGTTGTGCGCTTATAGATATGCTGTTCTTGCAATTTTTTCACAGCCTTATACAAAGATGTATAAAATGGGGCTTAAAAGTGGTTAATCAGACTAATTGACATAGTCGATTATAAAATATACATTAGGATCTTTCTGTATTGATTCATTAATAGACAAAGAAAGCAATCTCCCCAAAAATGCGCTTCTCGATTATTCAATTCATTTATAAAGTCATTGATAGAATAATCGCTAATAAGATAATGGATAGTTGCAGTACTCCTCATTATGCAGAACCGGTAAGGTAACAGTCTGAAGTGTAACGTTTCCTTTCTTTTTCAGGGACTTCCTACCAGGTGGCAGGAGGGACTACATGGTTCAAATCCAAATGAGGTAAGAATGTGTGAAATGTTGACAGCTGTTCACAACGACGCTCGCCAGCCTTTTTTGCACCACTTCCATATAGTTAATATTTTCACGCACCGCCGGTCGCCAGGGTTTGCTCTCTTCATATTCGCATAAATAGTGATATTTGACGACGTTGTCCTGAAACTGACATTATATGCATTACAGACAGACCCATGTAATTAAGTAAAATATATTTGTAGAGCTCCTTTCACAGGCGGCGACAGTCACAAAGTGCTTCATAGGTTTAAAATTCACAAAAGCATATGGATAATAAAATCAAAAGACAAAATACAACCATCACCATTTAGCCAATCGACCAGCAAATCCCAATACAGGACCGACACAACACAGAGCTGTAATCACTATACAACCACGAAAAAGCCTGTCTGAACAGGCGAGTCTGTAACAGACTTTTTAAAATTGGCAACAGAAGACGCAGCTCTTAGCTCCAAGGGGAGATTTTTCCATAGTCCATGGGCAAAACACACAAAGGCTCGATCACCGTTAGTCATTAATCTCATGTGAGGGACAACCATCAGGCCCTGGGATGAGGATCTCGGAGGCCTGCTGGCAACATATGGGTTGAGCAGGTGGCATAAACATGTGGTTACCTGACCACGGAGGGCTCTGTAGGTGATTACTTGAACCTTGTACATGATACTAAAATATATTGGGAGCCAGGTCAAGGAGGCCAGAATGGGGGTGATGCAACATAATCTCCTGGACCTGGTCAGTAGCCTGGCAGCAGCATTTTGAACAAGTTGCAAGCGTTCCAAGGATGATTTACTGAGACAGAGGTGAAAAGATGATTACAATAATCCAGGCATGATGACAGGAATGCATGGATAATCATTCATAGCTCTGGGTGTGAAACAACGGACCCATATATTGGTTTGGATGACATATCAGGCATTATTTGGCATCTGTATCAGCAATTTTGCAGCCGAGGAGTACTGATTTCTAACCACTTTTAACCTGGGGTCCCTATTTTGGAGAAAATGTTAAAAGGTTTTTTTTTTTTAATTGAGATAATAATTGCTGAGGAAATAATCAACAGTTGAAAGCCCTAGGCTATGTTCAGCGAATATATTTGTTGTAGAGCGGGGACTGACCTAGTATGGGTCTACAAAGTATAGTGTTTAATGTTAAGTTGCTTAACCTGTAGGGGTGTGCCGATATATCGTCCCGCGATATATCGCGATACGTTTTCGCGACGATATGTATCGTTTTGGAAAAAAAAAATATCGTTTTTGAAAAAAAAAAAAACTTTTTTTTTTTTTTTTTTTTTTTTTTTTTTTACAATCATAATAATCAGGCATGAAAACGTCCCCGAAGTGAAAAGAGTGACAACATGTTTTTTTTTCGGGTCAGGTGTCATACTATTTGGATTCAAAACGGCTATTGTAGCTGAAAAGCTACAAGTTTGCATGTCTGAATAATGCAAAAACAGAATTATTTGTTTGCATTTTCTTTTTTTCTCCTCCATATATTTTCATAATAAAAAAAGTGCGTATCGTATCGAAATCGTATCGAAGTTGTGAGTCAAATATCGTATCGTATCGTTTCGTGAAATTAGTGTATCGGCACACCCCTATTAACCTGTGTAAACTTTGAGCATATTTCTCTTCTATTTTTAGGTTTTGTTTGTCAGAGACAAGTTGTCCTCAGGAGGACAATTACCCAAACAGTCTGTGTATAAAAGTCAACGGGAAACTCTTTCCTTTGCCAGTAAGTGCTCACTTTTGTCCTTGGTAAATATTCGACTTAATTTAGAGTAATTTATTATTCATGCATACTGACATTGGGGACATGAAATCAAACATGTGTTTTTGGTTTTGTTTGTGTGTAGGGTTACGCACCACCACCTAAAAACGGAGTGGAACAGAAGAGACCGGGCAGACCTCTAAACATCACCTCATTGGTCAGATTGTCGTCTGCAGTACCCAATCAGATTTCGGTTACGTGGGCACCTGAAATCGGAAAAGTAAAATCAATTCATTTTCTCTTGGGGTTTTCTCAGACTGTTTCTGATAAAAGTAGGGGAAATACATAAATCTACATGCTCACAAGGCATTGCATCGTGAGGCGTTGTGAGCTTGTAGATCAGTGTTGATTTCGTCGACTAAAACTATGATGAAAAATGTTCGTCGACTACCTTTTTTCACTGAGGAAAACTAAATAAAGACTAAATAAAAACTAAGCTACGATGACTAAAACTAAGACTAAATATATTGACAATTTCGTCAACAAATAAAAACTAGATTAAAAAGTTAGTGAGGGACTAGTGGAGAAGAGATCCAGTAGAACTAAAAGACAAGTCGTTTTATGTTTGGTTGCGTTTGGGTGTTGCGCTCTGAAAATAGCAGATCTACAAGCTCACAACGTGTCGCGCTGCAACGCGTTGTGAGCTTGTAGATCGGCTATTTTCAGCATGCAACCAAGTGTAAAATCAGCCATAACGATGCCATCAAGGCACCGCCAAAATACATTTTAGTCGACTAAATCAACTGTAAATTTATTCGACTATAATCTGATGATGTTTAGTCAACTAAAACTAGACAAAAACATACATTTCAGATGACTAAAATATGACTAAAACTAAATGGAATTTTATTCAAAAGAGTGTGACTAAAACTAAATCAGGATTTGCTGTCAAAATCAACACTGTTGTAGATCTGCAATTTTTGAAAGGGACTGTGTACTATTTTTGTAATATAATATACAAGAGCTTGTGACTAAATAACTCAATTGGATCACAGGTTATTCATTCTTTTTTTCCATTTCCTGAAACGGTGACAATATGTGTGGTTGTGATAGTATGTTTTATTTCTTGCAGACGTATTCCATGTCCGTATATCTGGTGAGACAGCTGACGTCACCGCTGCTTCTACAAAGACTGAGAATGAAGGGCATCAGAAACCCTGATCACTCCCGAGCACTGAGTATGTGAGGCCACGGCCGCCAGGAAAGCCAGTTGGAAAGGATCAAAAATGAGGGGGGGGGTCGTTAAAAAAAGCATAACCATCTTAATTTCAATTCAAATTCAGTTGTGGCAGTTTAATCACCAGTTGAATTTAAACAATGGGACCCAATGCCTCCCTCCTTGGCACTCAGCATCAAGGGTTGGATTGGGGGTCCCTGAGACATACAAGGGTCCAGTGGGTGTATTTGTACAGCATGGCTGGGGTATGAACTTGTACAACAAGCTCTCTCATGCTACATAAACAACAGATAGGCTCCTTTCCCTATGGGCCTCATGTTCCCAAGGCTGCTTACGTTGTAGTCGAAATTGTTAAATATTTTTTCCCAAAATGTTCAAACGTTTTTTTAAATAGTTGAAAGAGTCAGGTCTACTAGCTCATAAAGCGTCGCATCAAGCTCATGATGCGTCGTCATGCAACACGTAAGCAATGAGAATTGGTGTAGAGGGGAAAAGGAAGGGGGACTGGTATGAACCCATGGGGGACTCCGGTCAACAAAGAATGTAGGGTTTAAGTGGTTGTGCCCTATATCATATTTTGTATGACAAATGGCAAGCTTGTTGATATAGCTATGTTTAGAAAAAAGAAGAAAAAAGTGCTACATGGTTAATGGTGTAATATCGTATAGACTAATACTGGTGTCTCGAATTAATGGCCATTGTATAATGATAGTTCCAGTTCTAAACCAAGAACCACAATGGTGATTCATAGACAGAGTTTTCAGTTGCATTTGGTTACTCTGGTCACTGAACAAAATCCTACCTCTACCGGTCTCATCATTTTTTGCCTGAAGATAGAAGTTTATTTGTACACCTTTGGACAATGCAAATTTCTACTCTATTATCATTCAGTCTTCTCATTGATGCTGCACTTTGTGTTTCAGTTAAAGAGAAGCTTACTGCAGACCCAGACAGTGAGATTGCCACAACCAGTCTAAGAGTCTCGCTCATGTGCCCGGTAAACCAACCATGTCACATTCTCTACAAATGTAACGGTGCCGTAAGTCAATGGTTCTCAATCTGTGGGCTGGGACCCCCAGGGCGTCCCTACATGATTTTGGGGTGTCCCCAGATGACAGTGAAGTGACAATTTAAGGACTTTTAAGACCTTTTTAATACCTAAAAAGAAAGATAATAAAAATATCATTACTGCATCAAAAGTAAAAAGTAATCCACAAATTATACTATAAAAAATGGTCAAACATTTGCCAAATTGTTAAATAATATAAGAAACGGGCAACACATTTGAAAATGGCAGATCTACAAGCTCACAACGTCTTGTAGATCTGCTATTTTCTCAATATTTAAATGTGGAACTGAAAATGTAATGCCTCAACTCCTACATTCCAAGTGCTTATCAGGGTGGGGGGTCCCCAGTTCAAATAGGATTATTTTGGGGGGTCCCCAGTTCAAATATGACTATTTTGGGGGGGGGGGGCAGGTGGGGGTCGCGGCCTGAAAAGTTTGAGAACCAATGCCGTAAGTGATGTTTTTTGTTGGTCTTACTGTGTGACCTCTGACCTGTCCCTCTAGCTGGGTAAGATGCGTCTGACGGTTCCATGCAGGGCGGTTACCTGCTCTCACCTGCAGTGCTTCGACGCCGCCCTCTACCTTCAGATGAACGAGAAGAAGCCAACGTGGATATGTCCTGTTTGCGACAAAAAGGCAGCATACGAGAGCCTCATCATCGACGGGTCAGTGGGCTCATTAACTCATTTACAAGCATCCTTCATTCTGAACATTAGGTGAAAATAGACAAAGATTTGATGATAAAAGCAGATCGAGCTTGTAGATGCTATTTTCATCAAATCGCCTATTATGAATAGGTAAACTTGTGCAGTTGTTCTGAATGAATTAGTTTATTTCAAACATTAATTAAAACAAATAAAATACCAAACGAGAGAAAAAAAAAACAAGCATAGCAACAACAATATTTGAAAAGGAGTAGGAGAAAGTCTAAACTTATAAACTCCTACCCCCCTTTTGCCAATGCAAACTCTATTCACTGATAATTATCACAATAATTATCCCCATGACCCCCAGAAGACAAGTATGTGAAAAAAGAAAACCATTTCACATAACGATATGCCCAAAATAGGGATTGTTTTTCTTCAATGCATTGACTGTATTAGGTGATTGATGAAACCGTGTGTCTTATGTTCAGCTTATTCATGGAGATTCTGAATGAGTGCTCGGATGTGGATGAAATCAAGTTCCAGGAGGATGGCAGCTGGTGTCCCATGAGACCCAAGAAAGAGGCGGTCAAGGTGTCCTCGCAGTCCATTCCAAAACTGGAGCGTAAGTACAAGTCTTTTTTGTTTTCTTTTTTAGAAACTCATGGATTAAAGTACTCAGTCGGCATGTCTTCTATGGGAGCACGTCACACACTGAAAATATGCTATCTACAAGATGGCCTATATAGGGTTGTTAGTTATTTTAATTTAACTTTATTGATGGTGCACAGTAGAGAGAGACTGGGAGTGACATGTAGCAGGCGGGCTCGGGAATCACACCCGGGTTAAGCCAAATTAAATGTAAAGCACAGTACAAAGCGTGCACGAAATGTTAATACATTTGGGCCATTCTAATAATGATTCATGATGATGATGAAGGCACGCTCTTGTTGCGCTTATTTCCGACGAGTCTAGGCTACAAAAGCCAGTCCCCTCCCCGGTAGGTAGGCTACTGAATGGAGCGGAGGAGAGCAGAGGAAAGAGGGAATAGCTTTTGCTTTCCTACTTGTCTGTTTATCAGCCACTGTACCTTTTGATGATAGCTGTATATATATTATGATTATATATTATCTCACAAGACCCAGCACTTGATTCTTACCTTAACCCGACACTGCACGTGTTACAGCAGAATGTGTACTCCGTGGTACGACGGGGTCGCGCGCCACAAAATATAGCAGATATACAAGCTCACAATGTGTTGTGTCCACGACGCGTTGTGAGCTTGTAGATCTGCTATTTTTGACACGCGACCCGCTGTACGGCGAATTATAACTCGAGGTTAAAGGACTGGGGATCTATTCTCACATTGCTCTATAGCGCAAATGTATCGTCAATCGGCGATTTTTTTTTTTGGCCGACGATGGCTGATAGGAATATTTTGGCATATCGCCCAACCTTAGTACAATCTTCCAGAAAACCCTATTGATCTTGGATATTTCATAAGCAAAGGTTAAGGCCTCAATCTGCGATTTCTTCAACTGGTTGGCTGTATGGCTTTTGCATATTGTGCTAATTGTTTATGAAACGCGCTAATGTGTGTGTGTGGTGTGTGGGGGGGGGGGCGGGGCTCCTTTCACGCTGTTTCACAAATCGCAGATTAGGATTTAGCCTAACAAGATTTTTAGGTCATGAGATTTTAATGTGCTTTCATCCATGGAAAACTGGAGTCATAGTTGTCTTACCCCAACGTGTGTCTGCCACCCCTCCGTCGCCCCGCAGCATCTACCCCCGTGCGACAGTGTGCGGTGGCACCGCACTCAGGCGAGCCCAGCGCCGCCAAGAAGGCCGACGTCATCGACCTGACGCTGGAGAGCTCGTCGTCGGACGAGGACGAGGAGCCCGATCCGCCCGTGAAGAAACGCTGCCTGTACATGACCAAGACGGAAGAGGGGATCCACAGCAAGGGGTCAGTGAATCCTACAACACAGCGCTCTGTCATTCTTTGTCTTCATTTCAGAACTTGGAGATGGAAGTCTGCACACTGTGTCTCAGCTCCCAGTAGAACATCTTGATTTAACCCATTCAAACCGGGAACACATCTGTGTAACCACTTTATGCATATTTTATACTTAGGCTATTCAAAAATAGCGGCACTCGGTGCCGCGCTATGAGCTTGTAGATCTGCTCATTCTTTTTTTCTTTTTTTTTTGAAAATTTGTGTGAATAAAGTTTTTTAAAGCGACATTTTTAAACTCAAGTCTTTGCTTCTGGGATCCTACAAATGTTTTCTAAATCTTAACAGTTTTTTGAAAAAAAAGTATGTTGCTATAATATCAGTGAAAACTGAAAACTTTTTCATGTCAAGGACCATGTGTATTTGGCCGTGGACCTCAATCTGAAAATATTTTGTTCCAGGGACCCCCAGAAGTTGTAACAGTTAAAAATGTTTGCTTTAAAAAAAAAACATATTCAAAGATTTGCACAAATGTTCACGATTTTTCAAAAATAGCAGATCTACAAGCTCATAGCGCGGCACTTGGGGCCGTGCTATGAGCTTGTATATCTGCTATTTTTGAATAGCCAAAGAAATCTTACAATGACACAGATGCGTTCCCGGTCTTAATAAAGGGTTATTACACCGACGTTACTTTCAACCCAAACAGGTCTTCGGCGGGCGGTATTATCGTTTTCGTGTTATTCATTGTCTCTGCTACGTTCTAGCTATGTTCTGCCAGACCACGTCTCCAGTTTCCAACACATTTTGATTTCACCCTAAAAATCGATCATGCCTGGACCCTTTGGATAGTTTATTTCAATTGTTCAGTATACAATTGGATTCGTTATTTGCACCCTATTTTGCCTCCATTGCTCACTATTGTTCTTGCCTTACAGCACTTTGCTGCCTCCCACAGGTCGGACTCGGTTTATAAACAACATAATAACTTCCGCTAAATGTCTTCTTCTTCGTTGTTGTAAACAGTTGATCTCATTTGAGCTCCGATCTGTGATTGGCTAGACCTGCTCATGTGGCGGAAGTGCGTCCCAGATCTACGACAGTTACACCACATTTGGTTACCTATCGAACCCAGTTTATCTGGGGTCCCCATATAATGAAGTGCCCCTTCCGCCTTTCCGAAACGCTAGCATTCTCAATGAATGAAAATTTGTATCTGAGTCTTGCATCCTTTATTTTGGAGTGCCGCTTTTTCCACTTAGGTGGTATTTGATTTAAGTTGCATACATAGCTTAGCTAAATTATTTCCTTGATTTCTACTATTTGATAGCTGAGCTAAAGTTTGGTGTGACCAGTAAGAGCATTTTCTGAAGTCTGCCCAATCCACGGAGTGCAAACAATCATATCTAACCCACAAAAAGTCTCATTGTTTGTTGGATTGTTTGTTTGTCTGTCTCTCCAGGGTGCTGACCTACCAGCCCTCCACGGTGCGAGTGCCAAACGTCCAGTCTTTGGACACGCCCTACCTGACGTCCTCGCTGTCAGACTACCCCTTCCACCACTCCGCCCTGGCCACCATACCCGCCGACATGCAGAGTGAGTGACAATGTAACATAATGTGCTGTAGTGTGCAGCACTGGTTCTCAACCTGTGGGTCGGGACCCGCAGGAGGTCTCCACATGATTTTGGAGGTGAAGTGGCAATTTATGGACTTTTAAGACATGTTTAATACCTAAAGAAAAAAAGACCATTAACACATTAACCGCCAAGAACGTAGTCCTACGGTCCTTTAAATCCAACTGTTAACTCATTGAGTGCCAAAAGACGTCAAAGAAGTCATGTGGCCTGACGCCCTGAGCGCCAAAGACGTCATGAAAAACATGTTCAGAACCCAAGATATGATGATTTGAAGATTTGCTGCTCCATCCACTCCTTGTTTAACCTATAACTTAAAAAGGCTGTATCTCGCTTCCTAAGCACTTTTTTTTTTACAATGAATTTGAATGGTGGCACTCAGAGCCAAAATTCAAAAATGAGCATGGCATTAAATGAGTTAAGCGCCGAGACCGTAGCGCTACGGTCTGTGGTGCTTTTTCCTTTTTTTCGAAAAAAAAAACTTTTTTCGATACGGCACATTTCAGTGTAACACCACCGGAAACGGAATTATTTGCGATCCGGTTTTGCCGATCCCGTCGGCCTCCATTCTAAAGCGCACACTAAAACCCCATTTTCTCCTTGTAGTTTTTTCTCCTCGGTGATCACTGTTTAACATAAACCGTTCTAACTACAACATGGATGCCCTGTTTGACACGTGGTCTTCACTGCTCGAACCAGGCAGATGTCCGCGATGGATACAAACAGTGCACAGCTCAATCTTACGGATTTTAACAAGGTCTATGGCGACGTGAAAAAAACAAAAAACAACAATAAAATGTTTGGCACTGGTGAGTACATTATGAGATTAACCTCTGGCGGTCAATGTGTTAATGTGTTAAAAGTGATCAACAAACTATGCTCTAAGAACTGGCCAAATTGTGAAATAATAAAAAAGAGTCAACATTTTTTTTAAATAGCTGATCTACCAGCTCACAATGCCTTGCAATGCGAGCTTGTAGATCAGCTTTTTTCACAATATTTATCTGTGGAACTGAGTCAAATAAAATGTGATGCCTCAACTCATACAATTTCAAGTGCTCGTCAGGTTGGGGGGTCCCCAGTTCAAATATGATTATTTTGGGGGGTCCCTAGCTCTAATATGATTATTTTGGGTGGTCCCCAGTTCAAATATGATTATTTTGGGGGGTTGAAAAGGTTGAGAACCATTGGTGTACAGCACTGTTTCTCAAATATTTACCAAATTGACATGTATGTGGGTGCAGACTCCCATTTGATGTTGTGCCTGATGTTGTGCCTGGAACCCCCATAAGAGAACATCTATATTTTAAGAAGGAAGCCCATCTACAAGCTCACAACGTGTTGCAATGATCTTGTAGATTTGCTATTTTTGAATAGCCGGAAAATAAAATGGGGCTTAAATGTCTAAACCCAGCAAAACGTCATTTTGCTGGGTTCCCTTTGGAACTCCCTCAAGGACCCCTGTAGGTCCCCGGACCCCACTTTAAGAACAACTGCTGTACACTATGCGGCGCAAGATACGCAATAAGTCTTTGGATCACTGGTTCACATCTACTACCGTTTCAAAGGACTATTGTAACCTTTGAGTAACATTTCCTAACGTGTGTTTTGGTTTCTCTTAGGTCTGGATCTGCTTTCCTTTCTTCAAGCAGATTCTCAGGTATCAATATTTATCTTGAATTCAGCACGTTGTCATTATTTAACCTCATGAAGATTTAGTTGGTGATTTCCGGTCCTGGGATGGTAATATGTTAGTTCCTCTAACAGAGGACGATAAATAAGACATAAATAAGTATTTATTAATAGACAAAGGTTATAAAGATCTCTGTAAATTGCATTAGCCTGAAGTGCTATATCAAACCAGTTCTATATCAGAAACGGTGTCAGGTTTACAAAACAAGTAAAGTCTAACAATAGACATGTAGGCAGAAATGTGTTGTGATGTGGAATAATAAATACTGGTCCAATTCACGTTAGATATTATTGAATGACATCTGTGTCATAAGACGAACCCAAGCCCACTTGCACATAATGTCCAGGAGATGGTGCAAACTCACCCTGCATTCTGCTTACTGCTTCTTAGTTTTTTGTTGAACAACCAGTTGATGTGCTGTACATCTGTACTGTATCACTTTAAGTTTAGTTTCAAATGTAAAGTGCACTATGAATATCATTGAACGTATGAGTTTTATTTATATACATTTCAGCATTACCTGCTAATAATATTATTATATATTATCTCTGAACTTATATGAATTTTATTGAAATTATCAAACTTACTTGAATGTTATTTATATGATTGAACTTACATGAATTGTATGTATTTATTTCAGCATTACCGTGCTAATTTATATTATCTATTACATTCTTGAACTGATATGAATTGTGTGTGTGTGTAGTGTGTATATATATATTTTTTATATTGAACTTGTATGAATTGTATTGATATGCATTTCCAGCATTACCGTGCTCCCATGTTCCTGGACAACCTGAGCAGCAGCCTGCAGAGCGCCGCCTCCTCCACCAGCTCGGCGCTGGTCTCCTCCTCCACCAGCCACTACGAGAGCTCCGCCCACGCCACCAGCTCCACCCACCACGAGACCCGCGTCATCACGGGGGGCGGGGCCGGGAGCGCCAGCCAGGCGGTGGGCGGCGGCGGTGGCTCCGGCGGCATTTCGGACATCATCTCACTGGACTAGGGGGGCCAGAAAAAAACATGGCCACGCCTCCCACTGTGACCACGGTGGGGGGGGGGGGGTCCTTGAGGGGGGTGTCCGGGGGTCCTCCCAGCTCACTGGTCTTGTATGCTCTCCAAGTTAAATGGGCTCTATGCACAGCAGCCATTTTGGAAAGTTGGGCCTCTTCCTTACTTCCTTCACAGGTGTTACCAATGATACTAATGAAGGCTCTGTTCCATTCTGGTCAAACAGAGGTCAGGGTGCTGATATTGTGCATGTTGACTCACTGGAAACACTCTCATGGTTCCTTAAGGGGGTTCCAAATGGCCCCTTATGGGTGTGTAACTCTGAGAGTGTACAAATGTCCATTTGGTTCCATTTGTACACTCTCAGAGTTATGGAGGTCCTTGAAATTAAGTTTTGAGAACCACTGTGCTACACTAAATGGAACGGAGCCTTCATTAGTACCATTGGTAACACCTGTGAAGGAAGTGAGGAAGGTGCCCAAAATTCTTCCAATATGGCTGCTGAGCCTATTGGAACTGAGGATTTTGTAGATTGGGGGTCGCAGCGTTGAAAATGGTATCGAATGGGGGGGTCTTTGGCCTCCAAAGGACCTTAACCCCAGACCCCCCCCCACCCACCCACCACCACTACCACCAGGTGATCCACACAGCAAGAGTGTTAATTTAACCACATGAACCCTAAGTGTCCATATTTTGGGTATATTGGGTCATATTATGACCTCGATGATAGTCGCGATACGAGGACATTCGGCAAATTATAGGCGAAACGTTCTGCAAAAATGGCATATGTACAAGCACCGTTGTAGAACGGCTGTTTGGCCATGGGATTTAGGTGTAGAGAGAAACAACGAAAAAAGTCAGCGAATTATATTTGGTAGGGTATACATACATTGATAAAAGCCAGTGGTGGACAGTAATGGAAGTACATTTTCTTTACTACTATTTATTTAAGTATATTATTTGAGTATCTGTACTTGAGTACATATAAATGACAAAAAAAACATAAACACGTCAATTTAGTCTTTTGACTGAACTAGTTGGTTTTTCATATATATATATATTTTTTTCTCCTCTACTGCTTGTTGGGGGCAGAAAGAAAATCTCTCCCACCCAGAAGAGTTTTTTGCTTTTTTTGTAATTGTAATTATGTAATTAATAAGTATACATTAAAATGTGGAATGAGTCTTTATTTAATTTTTAGTACGTTTTTTTAAAATTTATCTACATTTGCAGACGTCGTCACATGACAAACTATAAAATGGCGCTCGCTCGAGTGGTCAAATTAACACTGGATCACCGGTTCTCAATGTCAGGTCCGGGGACCACCAGGGGTCCAAATGGACCTTTTTACAGGTCTGTAACTCTTGAGAATGTACAAATCGATATGTACTTTCTGATTTAAGGGGAGGACCCCCCCTCCCCTCTCTCTCTCTCTCCATGGGTGGGTGGGTGCTTGGACCCCCCCAGAGACTTGCGTTGACAGAGCGACACCTCTTCAAACTGTTGATACCGTACACCCACCCTGTACGGATTATGCGGGTGTTATTGTGTGTACCCTGCAACGGACGGGGGTTCTTTTTTAACCAGCCCTCTCTCCACTCTCCGCCTCTCCCTTGGACACAGAGAAATGGGGGAAGTGACGAAAATACATTGTTGTGTTTTCATTGGCTACGATGGCTGTCAGTCGAACAATCCCCTTTGATGGAGTTGAATCACGTGGCAGCTCGTTTGTTATACTAATTAACTAAAGATCTATTTATGTTTTCCTTTTCTTATCCCATTAAGACCCGAGGCCGATTCTACAAATGCCTTCTAAACCAGTTGTTCTCACACTTTAACGATTTTTAAAAAAAATGTTCAAAGATAGCAGATGTACAAGCTCTCTGTGAGCAGTGTTGATTTTGTCGACTAAAACTATGCCGAAAAATGTTCATCAACTACCTTTTTTCACAGGCGAAAACTAAATAAAAACTAAACTATGACGACTAAGACTAAATATACTGACAGTTTCGTCAATAAATAAAAACTAGACTAAATGTTAGTGAGGTACTAGTGGAGAAAAGATCCAGTAGAACTAAAAGACAACACATTTTATGTTTGCGCTCGAGTGTCATGGTTGCGCTCGATTGTTGCGCTCTGAAAATAGCAGATCTACAAGCTCACAACGCGTCGCAGCCAGCTTGTAGATCGGATATTTTCAGCATGCAACCATGTGTAAAATCAGCCATTATGACGGCATCATGACACCGCCAAAATACATTTTAGTCGACTGTAGATTTAGTCGAGTAAAATGTGACATTTCGAAAACTAGACAAAAACTAAAACATTTCAGATGACTAAAATATGACTAAAACTAAATTGAATTGTATTCAAAAGACTATGACAAAAACTAAATCAAAATTTGGTGTCAAAATCAACACTGGCTGTGAGCTTGTATATCTGCTATATTTGAATAGCCAACGCAAAAGTCTAAAATGACACAGAATCATCCCGGTTTTAATGGGTTCATTCACCTGATCTAGGGCTGGCTATCTTTAGGACATTGTGTGGTATCAGAACCTTGAATATTGTTTCTATTGTATTGTTTTTATTGTGCAGATGAAAGCAATTGATGCAACTTAAAAGGTGCTGTGAGTGATTTTTGATTCGTTAAAATAAGTGTTAAAATAGCTCTATATTCTAAAAGTAATCATTGCAATAGACTAGAGCAGGGGTCTTCAACAGGGGGTCCGTGACCCCTAGGGGGTCCTCAGAGTTACTACAGGGGGGCCACCAAATCTTTGTGTGGTATGATTTTTATGTTTTACATTAACCACTTGAACCCTAGCGAGGCGTTGTGAGCCTGTAGATCTGCTATTTTTGGCAGAGAGATTTGGTGTTGAGGGAAAAAAGAGCAGACCAAGTAAAAAATAAAAAGTTTTGTACAATATAGAAGAGGTTCCTGCTTCATCTCTCCCAGCTAGGGGGTCCTTAGCCTGAAAATGTTGAAGACCACTGGAGTGTTTTATTTTTTAACAAGGGTCTCCCCGTCTCCAGCTCGAGTCGGGATACCAATCTACCAATCTAGAAATACTACAGGATGCTGTAAAGTAGAAGTTGAATGAATGGGTATTCCTTCCTGATTGGATGAAATTGACAAGCCACATATACATTAATAATAACCTGAAGATATACATTAATACTGATGTGAAGATAGGATACTGAACAAACACTATACTGTAGCAATGACTACTGTCAGAATATAGAGCGTAACTTCTTAACCCAAAAAATATCACTTGCACTACCTCTTAATTCTCTTTTCTTTCTTTTTTTAAGTCAGATATTTGCAAATAAATAATTGGGAAGGGGGGGTAATCCTTAGAAAGCCTTTAATCACGCAATTATCATCATTGTGAAATGTTAACTGATGAACCATCTATTGAATGAAGCTGTTTAGATGGAGAGATGGACTTAGAAGATGGAGTTAATTCTGTTTGAATATACCTGCTGGACTCGGATACCACTTTGAAAGCTCTCCGTCCCATCAGCTGGGTCCTGACTGGGAATGTATGGCAGTGGTTCTCAAAGTGAGGTCCCGGGACCCCCAGGGGTCCTCGAGCGGGTTCCCGGGGGTCCCCAGAAAAATGTGCTGATATAGCATCATAATCTGTTTAACCACCATAACCCTACATCGGCTATTTGAAAATGGCCGAGCTACAGATTTGCTGTTGTGAACATTTTAACAACACAAATCTTTTTATGGGGGGTCACTGGTACAACATCTTCTCAGACGGGTGTCCGTGGCCAAATATAACATTAATTTGGGGTTCCTTGACATGGAAAAAGTTTGAGAACCGCTGCACTAGGCAGACATTTGAGTTTTGGGATGTGGCCATATATGGTCACCAGCTGCTTCTTTTCACCTGACAGGAGTTTCACAGAGAGGACCTAAACGCATGTGGAGGAACATGCCACCTAGTTCTGGGAAATTAACCGAAGATACATCGAAACCGATATTTTAGTACCAGCGGGGGAATGTAACTGCAGTCTCCACGGGGGTGGGCAGGAAGTTTACCCGTGCACCACCCGGATGCCCCACCCTCTCTGAGAGCAAACTTGAGTAAAATGAACACACTTTACTTTGCTGTGCACCATCAAGTGGCCATGCCGCTGCAAGCATGTCGGTTGTAGCGAGCTGGCCTGTGGTTGCCACATGTCACAGTACCGTTTCAGTTGAACTCTTGGTTACCTTTTAGTTTTGATACCGTCTTTTGTTATAAAGTATCTTTAAAATTCTATACGTCATCTCTAGTTGCTTTTTTCCTTTTTAGCGTTGTGGAGTGGGGGGGAAAAAACATCGGAGATCCAGTAATCACAGAAGCCCGATTTATACCATGTCATACAACGGTAATGCACGGCGAAAATTGATGTTTCCTTTCACAAATGAACCTGAATGCAACTGCACTCTGACTTTGACGTAGGGCTGGACGATATAACTTAAAATCAATATCACTATTATTTTAAACCTTTGCCTCAATTGCGATAAATGCATGATTTGTTTTTCTTTTTTTAAAGAAAATGTCAAAATGGCAGATCTACAAAGTTGCAACGTGTCGCGAGGCAATACGTTGTCACAGTGTAGATTGACTATTTTCACTATTTTTGTACGCCGCAGTACGCCACCATTGCACATCAAATTAGAATACAGTGATATAATGCAAGTGGTTTATCAGACTATAATCGATTGAATCGCGTCTATTCGTGTATAAGAAATGTAAAAAACAAAACAAAAAAAACTGCTTCAATATTCAATTAACTTACATGAGCAAGATTAGTGTGGTTGTTGCTCATAAATATTGGTTTCTATATATTTACAGCCCTACTGTGACAGCTGTGGGAGGAATAGTCTGGCGTGGTCTGACCATAAGACCAACAACTGATACGTCAGATGGCATTAAATGAGTGGAAACGAGATTTAAATAACGAGGAACTTTATGGCGGTCGTTCATATCTGGACCTTGTCGGGATTGTTTTTCAAGGCAGTAGTGTAAGTTTGTTAGCTGTTCTAGCCAGTATATTGAATTTACATGTCACTAGACATACCAGTACCATAAACTAGTGCTATATTTAAAAGGTGATGTAAGTTATCTATTTATTGTTAAAACAAGTCTTAAATACTGTAGCTCTATATTCTGATAGCAATCATTGCTATATGTTTGTTCAGTAACGGGGTCTGCCCTTCTCTCGCCCCAAAAAACATTGAACTGGGGACCCCCCAACCTTGACAAGCACTTGGAATTGTAGGATTTGAGGCAGGAGTTTAATTTGACACGGTTTCACAGATAAATATTGTGAAAATAGACGATCTACAAGCTCACAACGCCATCGGCTATTCATTTTTTCTTTCTTATATTATTTGACACTTTTGGCCAATGTTTGACCATTTTTCTATAGTATAGTTTGTTGATTACGTTTGATGCAGTAATGGTATTTCTTCTTTTGTAGGCATGTCACTGTCATCTGGGGACCGCCCAAAATCATCACAGGTAGAGAACCACTGGTCTATGGAACATGGACACTGGTGGAATACTTTTTCTGAACTTGCCCATAAGTGGAAAAGTGAAAAGTCTTTGGCATAGCGGCCAAACCCATGGCAATGTATAGAAAGTTGGCAACACTACTAGCACGCTGAATACTTGGGTGCACTATTTGAAAAATAAAAGAAAGTTAATTTTTTAGTAGGTTTAGTAGTAGGCCTACTCGAGCAACCACTGGAATTGAATACTATTTAGTTATTTTACATATACGGTGGTTCACGTATTGATTCAAGGGGCTTCTGTAGTGTTGCCTTGATTTTGATTCTATCGTGGCTGGAAACCTATGTTCAAAACATAACCAGTATTCCAATGGACCCAACAGACACATTTTCACTTTCAAAATATTTGAAATAGCTGATCTACATACTCACAACATTGTGAGCTTGTAGATCGGCAATTTCTTTACTTTTTTTTTTTACATGAAACTCTTGTATGATGAAGCAGGGCCTACTTTACAGAATAACATAAGTTGAAATATGGAGGTTTATGTCCCGACACCGTAACCCAAATAAATTGTATAAATTTGCCACCACATCAAACACAGTACAACGTGCTATACTTTATTTGCTGTTAGAATCAACTTGGCACTGGAAGGACTATTACAAATGTATATTGATTCTTTCCACTATCTACAAACTTCATCCCTTCTGCCACTGTGATACCCACGTGTAGGTGTTATTTTACATGTTATGTTTTGTACGTATTGCATGGTCAGCAAGTGACCAGTTGCACTTGGAAGCCGTCCAGAAAGCAGCTACAGTTTGTCCAGGTAGTTATCGAGGGCGGGGACGCCTTCCTTGAGGCCCTTGCGTTTGCGGGTTTCGGCCACCACCTCGGCGGGCCGGGTCTTCTCGTCGAAGGGGTCGCCTGGCAGGACCTGCCAGTGGTCGAACACGCACTGAGGGAACGCCTGGCCCCCCGTGTTGGACCGCAGGTCTGCTGTGAAACCTGCCGGACGAAAAAGACAAGATATTAATCAATCAATCGATCAATCAAATTTATTGTCACAACAACACAGATACAAGGTCAAAGTTAAAATCTTCTTGGGGCACCCCGCTGGCCTAGCGGTCCAGGCGCATACCACATATAGGCTCTATTACAGCCCAACAGCGTGTCACGGGTTCAAATCCCGATCCCGACGACCTTTGCTGAGTGTCACTCCCCGTCTCTCTCTCTCCATGTTTCCTGTCAATCTCCACTGGTACTACCAAAGGCTGAAAAAGCTCTCAAAAATATCTAAAATAAGTGAATGTATGCAGGCTTTCTCTGTAGCAGTTTGAAAGACGGTAAAGGTAACACTTTACTTAAAGGTCGGGTCTATAATTCTTTATAATCACATTTATAATGCATTTACAAGGCTTCATACCACTCGTAATAAATGTTAATTATGCATAACTTATAACAAGGTTTATGAAGTATTATAAGTGCTGCTCATAATGCATTATAAGCTCAGCGGAACAGCAAATTATAACTACCATAACTTAAGTTTCTGATAAAATGGTAAAAAAAAAAACATGGGGGCTGTGGACACTTCAGAAACCCGCCTACCAGTGACATCATCGTCAGGCATGTTTTTACGGGGCCAGGCTTCCAGCATGGACCCGTTTTGATATTGGCATTATTCTGTCACTTTCTGCAGTTCTGGCTTAACCGTGCATACGATTTTTACGAAACTCGGCCATATGGTAGATGGTAATGAAAAACTATCAAGAAATAATTCTCACAATCTTTCGTCCAAAGGTGGCGCTATAGCACTCAATTGAAAATGCCAACTTTGAACAGGTACAACTCATGCCCTGTTTGACCTACAGCAATAAAACTTACATACACACATGCGTCTACTCATGATGAACAACTTTCACACTCTGACTTTTGACCTCTGACCTTTAGATCTCCCACCATTTTGAATTATATGAAAAACTGTTAAAATCTATGGAATCCTGGGATTTTTGAGCAATTTGCATGAAACTTTTTACACATGAACTTTGGACCTATGCCGACATAAAATAGGGAGCGGATTTTTTTTAAGTGAAAAAATTAAGCTTTAATGAGCCAATGAATATTGCAGTTTTATGACAATTATTCATCTACCCCTAACACATACATGCAGACTCACATTTCTTTGAAACTTTGCGGTAATGTAGCGGGTCATTCCAAATATCACTGAAACCAATCTTACTCCAATTGGTCAAAGGGGAGCGCTATAGCATTTTTTTGAAAATGCAAACTTTAAACAGGCAAAAGTCATGCCTCGTTTGGCCGACAGCCATTAAACCTGCTTACACATGTGCCTTGACTCATGAGGAACACATCTATCACGTTGACCAGTAAGCTCCGCCCTTAGATTGTCCGCAATTTTGAGCAGTTTGAAAAACACTTAAACCCAGGATTTTTCAGCTATTTGCGTGAAACTGTATCATCTGTTTGATGTCTTTTTTCACATTTTCTGTCTGTTGGTCCAATGGCTTCTCCCTTAAACGAATGCCTCACAACACCAAGATTGCCAGTTCAAGCCTCACTTGATGCAGGCTTTCTTAAAGTTGCATTGCACACAGCATGACTGTATCAGTGAATACATGTGCAATTGTTAGATATAATATGAAATGCTTAACAATATTTGTTTGTCAATTTTCTGACATAATTATGTTCTTGTAGAAAGTGAGCAACAGTCCACCTGGCCTATTCCCATGGATTGGATCTACCCGCCTCACCTGCTGTCATTCCCTCTCAATCCATAATCACACCTGCCCTCACTCACTCCTCATTAGTCTCTCTCTATCTCTCTCTCTCTCTCTCTCTCTCTCTCTCTCTCTCTCTCTCTCTCTCTCTCTTCATTCACCAGGTCAGGTCTGTTGGTCCAATGGCTTCTAGCTTAAGCGTGTGCCTCACAAGGTTGCCGGTTCAAACCTATAGATCTAGAGTAGTTAGCAAAACAGAGGACTGGTCCGTCAGGGACGGAATGAGTTATAAATATCAACAGACACTACCAGGGCTATCATATCTCTAGCTCAATGAGAAGAAAGGCAGCCTTGTAGTCCAGAGGTCACCGGTTCGATCACCGTCCCCGACGATGTGTTGAGGTGATCATGATTTGGCATTCGTAGGCTTACGCATAGTATTTCTTGAAGTTAGGGGAAGGCATAGTTTTACTGAGGTTAGGGTTATGGGTTTAAAATGCTCATTTGTTAATTGCATGGTCTTCTTTCTCTCGAGTTCAGTCTTCTATGTTTCTATGGCTTATTGTGCATATTACTTATCATTGCTTCTTTCTTTCTTCTCTCTGCAATCCCTGGCCCCGTATTATCGCTGCTTGCAGCTATATTTTTGTATTTGTTATTGCATTATTAAAATGGCTTCTATTAGAGCATGCTAACTTTCCAGGAACAGAAAGCCTGCAGTTTCTATTAGCTTGTACTCTGTCTCCATCTATGATGAAACTGGTAGGCGGGTTTCTGAACTGTCCACAGCTCTCCTCTGAGACACAGAGTGAGTTGTCAAAAATGGTATATTATCAAGAGCATTAGTGAGGACCAATTATATGAAGATGGGTTGAAAATGGGTGAAGTCATCCTTTAAGACTGTCAGGTGTTGACAGGCTATCAATGGACAATCTCGCAATGACAGCTGTATTTTCCAATGGTAATATGAACAAGTTTGTGAACTTACCAAAGGATTCATTGACAGGGAGGTATGCTTTCACTATAAAGATGGGCGTTCCGGTGACCTGACACTCTTCAAACACGTGTCCCCTCTTCCTGTTCAGCACACCGTAGATTCCTCCCACCACTTGTTCCGGACACTGTCACAATGACACCATTTAGGAGACATTTTAGGACAGTGTTTCTCAAACCGTTTCATCTCTAGGAGCCCCGGTTCGATATGCAATAGCCCCCACGGATTATTTGATATAATGGTTCATATCTGGGACCCCAAACTACACTGTGACATCCTAAGTGTTACTCCAACTGCGACAGTGTACCAAACGGGTCCATTTGGTTCGATTTGTACACTGGCGGAGTTACAGACCCCTAAGTTTTGGTTAATAACAATTTGGTTCATAGCTATTTAGCTGGGGACGCCACATTGAGAACCAGTTTGGGTTGTGAGATCTGCTTTTTTTTGGGTGCAGTGATTTGGTGAGTGAAAAAGAGCATACATAAGTACTAGGGGTGTGCCGATATATCGTCCCGCGATATATCGCGATACGTTTTCGCGACGATATGTATCGTTTTGGAAAAAAAAAATATCGTTTTGATATCGTTTTTTTTTTTTTTTTTTTTTACACCAATCAAAATAATCAGGCATGCAAACAGCCCCGAGGTGAAAAGGGTGACAACATGTTGGTTTTTTTCGGGTCAGGTGTCACACTATTGCCCTATTTGGATTCAAAACGGCTGAAAAGCTACAAGTTTGCATGTCTGAATAATGCAAAAACAGAATTATTTGTTTGCATTTCCTTTTTTTCTCCCCCATTTATTTTCATAATAAAAAAAGTGCGTATCGTATCGTATCGAAATCGTATCGAAGTTGTGAGCCAAATATCGTATCGTATCGTTTCGTGAAATTAGTTCGTGAAATTAGTGTTAAGTACGTACAGTTGCAACTCAGGAGTATAGAGCAGTGGTTCTCAAAGTGGGGTCCGGGGACCCCCAGGGGTCCTTGAGGGGTCCCCAGCTAAATGATGGATAGTTAGGAACCAAATGGACCCTTATGGGTCTGTAACTCAGAGAATGTACAAATGGAACCAAATGGACCCGTTAGGTTCCATTTGGTAATGAAATGCCATTAAGTGGGGGTCTGTAGCCTAATAATGCATGTCAAACTGGGGGTGCTTGAATTAAAATGGTTAAGAATCACTGCTAGAGCCGTAAAGATCTTCTTTTATGGGGGTCCCTGGCATAGATTTTTCAAATGGGAGTTCGCGGGATAACAAGTGTCATTTTGGGGGTCCTTGACATGAAAATGTTTTGAGAAGCACTGGTTTAGAGGGTTTAAGTGGCTGATGCATTCTGGGTACCTGGATCTCCACCAGGTAGACGGGCTCCATGAGCCTGGGCTGTGCGGTGAGCACGGAGGCGTAGAGAACACGTCGTGCGGTGGGAATGATCTGCCCGCCCCCTCTGTGGATGGCGTCCGCATGGAGGGTGACGTCATGGATGTCGAAACGGACGCCCCTCATGTTCTCCTCGCACAGGGTGCCCTGACGGTGGGCAGGGAAGGAACAACACTTTCATCAGTTTCAGTAAGAGTCAGCGACTATGAGTGGTGTAAAGTAACTAGGTACATTTAAGGACTGTACAATTTTGAGGTGTATATATAGCATTTCAATGTTTTGATACTTTAAACTTACTGTTCTTTTTGCACCACTGCATTTATTTGAAAACTTTACTTAATAGTCACTTTGCAGATTTAGATTGTTAATAAAAAACATGCACTTAAGCATGTTAAGCCAGCTATTTCTTTTGTTTGTTTTTGCACTGGCAGATTTGTCTGGTTTCCAGGCTTCTTAAGATCCACTCTACACTAGGCAATCACAGTTCACAGTTCACAACACGTCGTATCGCTATTTTGACATATTTCCAAAAGTTTTAATTTGGTTGCTGTAAGTATCTTTTGATGCCGATGCTTTTGTGCTTTCACTCAAGTACAATTATAATACAGATCTTTTACTGTATAAAGTTATTCTACATTGTGCTATTGCTACTTTTATTTAAAGCGATTTTCAACCGATTTTCTTATAATTGGTCCTCACTAATGCTCGTTATAAAATGGCACCATCTCTGTCTACTCATCTCAGAGGTGGGCTGTGGATAGTTTAGAAACCTGCCAATCAGTGACATCATCTGTATTCAGTTTTGGTCTTTTCAAACAAGATTTCAAACTTTTTTTTTTCCATGCAACATCAATGGCTTCTATTTCAGCATTCAAAATGTCCAGGAATAGAAAGGCTGTAGTTTCTATTGATAAAGGTAATGGGTCGCACAGTGGCAAGAGTGAGTTTCCTCTTATTATTTCTCACGTGTCAAATGAACAAACGTTTCGACTATCCAGCCATCGTCAGTGTGACCTTTATAAATGCTGTTGATCTAAGAGGATATCGCACCAGAGGCGTCAGAGCACGGTGGTTATTTGTAGTTTCTATTTGCCACCAATGAGACACGGAGAGTGAGTAGACGGAAATTGTGCCATTTCATAATAATGAGCACTAGTGAGGAGGACCAAGTATATGAAGATACGGTTGAAAATGGGCTCGTTCACGTAAAAAAAAAAAGTCCTAGTAAATAAAACACTTCTTCCAGCACTGTGGACAGGGCACTGACCTCCTTGGTGGCCCACTGGAAGCCGGCCACCACGCTGTCCTTGATCTCGTTCAGGTACTGCACGCCCTTGGACACGTCAATGACCATGTTGGGTCCCGTGCCGTCGGGCCCGAAGCACCAGATCTTGCGGGCCTCCGTCACCTCCCACTCGTACTTCTCGGCCAGGTAGCGCGCTCTCGTCTTGAGCTCCTGGCGGGAGCTCACGTCGCCTTTGTCCACGTCCTCGGCCAGGCCGTCCGGGAAGGGACGCGCCTTCATGAACAGGCGGTTGTGCTTGTTGGGAGACTTGGACAAGCACACCTGGTTGGACTCCTCGGTCACGGTCTCGCGGTAGGACACCACAGGGTCCGATTTCTGTCAAACAAACGCCAAAATATCGTTGCCGTTGGGGCAGAAACTCTTATCTCCGAATTCAAACTGTTTGTGTTTTTTTGTAAATTAATGCTCTACTTGATCATATTACAGCATCACACAAAAGTAGCGGATCTGCAAGCTCGAAACGCGGCGCGAATTGAGCTTGTAGATCAGCTGCTTTTGCTACTTTTGAATTTGAATCCTGAAAAGTCAAACAACACCAAGATATCGTCGCTGTCGGGCAGAAACCTCTTATCTCCATATTCAAACTTTTTTGTGTTTTTTCGTAAATGAATGCTCTACTTGATCACATACTACAGCGTCACACGAAAGCATCAAAAGTGGAAGATAAACAAGCTAGAAACGCGGCGCGAAGCGACGCGTTCCTAGCTTGTAGATCTGCTACTTTTGAATTAGAATCCTGAAAAGTAACAGTTTTGGACATATGAGGTTTCCACCCGACAGAGACGATATGACAGATTTTCAGCATAATACATGGCCATGTTATATATTGGTACAGAGTAGAGCTCTTCATGGGTCCAAAATGACAGACCCGAACCCTAATGGACCTGTGATTTTCTTTTTCAAATGACGGTCCCGGACCCGTGAGCTTCGTTCCGAGATCTGATTTGTTTTCTGAGACATCACAGACCCGACCTATTATTTTATGGACCCGACAAAGTGCCTTTCTAACAGGCTAGATGTCAGTCCATGATGGCACACGCAACGTGCGCATTTTGATTCCATGGAGGTATAGTTTGATGCGCTCTATGTCTGTGCGCTCTCCACTCTCACTGAACTGACAGCATTCCCAGCTTAACTTTGTTCCCCCGTGTAATAATATAGTAATCTGATTCCCGGTCAGTGTAATCATTGTAGCACTTCATGCTTTTCTCAACCGATCAGCGCTAAGAACGGGTCTTTTCGGATCAACTCTGGTATTATACCGAATGATAAACAGACGCGAGGTCCGAGACAATAGAACTGGAACCGACCCGGAGTCCGAGTGATTATGCTAAAACACGGATCGGGACCCGTACGAGTCTCGGGTCCTGTCGAGTATTTTCAGAATCGATTAAAAGTGTGGAAATCAATTGATTCTAAGGATGCACACACTGCATACCTTCAGGGGGATTCCTGCATGGTCCTCCTCCAGATCCTTCAAACAGATCTCCAGGTGCAGCTCTCCAGCTCCAGCCACGATGTGCTCCCCCGACTCTTCAATGATACACTGTTGGACACAAAATCACAAGGATGTTACTGTTAACAAAACACCCAAATGAAAAATACTGAATGATTTGCTCTGAACGATTTTATTGCAGATTCTGTTGTAAATTTAAATTGCTTCCCACTATACAGTATACTTGGACCGGACTACCCCTGCCCCAGGGGTCTAACAGTATACCGATTGATATAGCAGTTTATAAAAAAAAAAAAACACAGGAAAGTACATTTCAATACAAGGTCTGCTAAGAGGATTTTAAACCCAAGAAAGCCTATGGCTTGTTTCCACTGGGGTCCTTTGTACTCAATTCCTCAAAACATTTAATGACAGACAAACTTTGTAGGTTGGCTATTGTCACAGAATGTTCGCCCCAAAATAATTTGGGGACGCCCCTGTTTGGGAACCACAGTTTTAACCCTTTCAATCCGGGGACGCATCTGTCATTTTAGATTTCTTTGGCTATTCAAAAATAGCAGATATACAGTACAAGCTCGTAGATCTGCTATTTTTTTTAAATCTTTGAATATGTGTTTTTTAAAGCGAACATTTGTAAAACATTTAATTCCAGGGATCTCCAGAAGCAAAGATTTGAGTTACAAATGTCTGCTTAAAAAAGAAAATAATCTAATATTTGCACAAATGTTCATGATTTTTCAAAAATATCAGATCTACGAGCTCATAGCGCGGCACTCTGTGCCGCGCTATGAGCTCGTAGATCTGCTATTTTTGAATAGCCCAAAGGAATCTAAAATGACACAGATGCGTCCCCGGATTGAATGGGTTAAGTTAAAAAAGTGTACAGTGTACTTCAGGCATCTCCATGCCTACCTGAACCATGGGGTCTGACTTGGCCAGGCGCTTGAGGCCCTCCACCAGCTTGGGCAGGTCTGCGGGGTTCTTGGCCTCCACGGCCACCCTGACCACGGGGCTGACGCTGAACTTCATCACGCGCATGTTGTGAGCGTGCTCGAAGGTGGAGATGGTGCCCGTCTTCACCAGATACTGGTCCACGCCCACCAGGCCCACGATGTTTCCACAGGGAACGTCCTCGATGGGCTCCGTGTAGCGTCCCATCATCAGGATCGTCCTGTGGGAACGACAATGTAGGAGGGTGCAAAAACAATACCGGATATAAGCTATTTTGGCAAATATTTTTTGTGCAAAACTGTTGTAGAACGAACCATAAAACAGGGCTTCAAGGGCCACTTCACCCATTTTCAACCTATCCTCATGGCATTGGTCCTCACTAATGCTCATTATAAGATGATACCATTTCTGTCTACTCACTCTGTGTCGCAGAGGAGGACAGTGGACAGTTCAGAAACCTGTCTACCAATGACATCATCGGTAGGCAGGGTTTTTTTTATGCAAGAGCAATGGCTTCTCATTTCAGCATGCTAACTTTCCATGAAGAGAAAGGCTGAAGTTTCCATTAGCTTGGATTCCCCATCGATGACGTCATTGTTGGTAGGCCGGTTTCTGAACTCTCCACAGCCCACCAATGAGAACACAGAGTGAGTAGACAGCAATGGTGCCATCTTATAATGAGCATTACCGAGGGCCAATTATACGAAGATCAGGTTGAAAATGGACGTAGTGCTCCTTTAAGTGGTAAGGTCAGTTTGAGCTGGACAAACCTCTGAATGGGTTTCAGATAGAGGTCGTCCTTCTTTCCAGGCGAGTAGTTGGGGCCCATGATGCGGACCTTCTGCCCTGTGGACACCACGCCGGAGAAAACGCGGCCGAACGCGTAGAAGCGTCCCTTGTCGGTGGTAGGCACCATCTTGGAGATGTACATCATGAGGGGAGCTTTGGGGTCACAGCTCTTGATTCCTGACGACAGGTAAAGACATTGTTATTACTAATAACCAGTGGTGGAAAGTAACCAAGTACAAGTGCTCAAGTACTGTACTTAAGTACAATTTTTAGGTAATTGTACTTTACTTGAGTATTTCCAATTTCCAATACTTTTACTTCTGCTCCACTACATCGCAGAGGCCAATGTTATACTTTTACTCCACTACAATTATTTGAAAACTTAAGTTACTAGTTACTTTGTAGATTTTGATTATTATTACAAAACATATAACCAGTTCAGCCATATATACGTTTCGTCCATTTGAAAATAGCAGATCTAAAAGCTCACAATGTGAGCTTGTAGATCTACAAGCTCACAATGTGAGCTTGTAGATCTGCTTCAAAAGATTTTTATACATTTGAAAACTTGAAATGGGACACTTTGATGCCAATACTTTTATGCTTTTACTCAAGTACATTTTGAATTCTGGACTTTTACTTGCAACTACAGAGTAGTTCTACCATGCAGTATTGATACTTTTGCTTAAGTAAAACATTTGAGTACTTTTTCCACCACTGTTAATAACACAGAAATTATGATTCCATCTTTGAAAACAATGACTAGATCAAGTCTGTCACAGACCAGCCTCTGGCAGACTATCTTTCCCCCCCATAGGTTTAAGTTCAACACAGTGTTAATTTTAGATTATTTTTTTTTTAGATTTAGTTTTAGTCATAGGGCCCTATCTTGCTCTTAACTTAAGACCTGGAGGCGTGGCCAATGCTGTTTTGCTATTTTGAGTTGCCTAACAGTCTTTTCAATAAAATTCCATTTAGTTTTAGGAATATTTTAGTCAGCTGAAATGTTTTACTTTTAGTCTAGTTTTAGTTGACTTAAATATCATAAGATGTTTGTCAACTAAATCTACAATTCACTTAGTCGACTAAAATGTATTTTGGCAGGCCTTGGCGGCGTCGTAATGCCTGATTTACACTTAGCTGTGTGCCGAAATTAGCTGATCTACAAGCGTCTGTGACGCTTTGTGAGCTTAGTTTTTATTTTGTTTATATTTTGTTTTCGTCAGTGAACAAAGGTAGCGGATGAACATTTTTCGCCATAGTTTTAGTCGACAAAATGAACACAGGTTCAACAGCATGATGAAGAAATGTATGTTATGCTTGTAA
The DNA here is from genome assembly GCF_963454915.1 of Gymnoscopelus microlampas. NCBI lineage: Eukaryota > Metazoa > Chordata > Actinopteri > Myctophiformes > Myctophidae > Gymnoscopelus > Gymnoscopelus microlampas. The sequence continues at coordinate 9,606,865 of NC_139941.1, read as the reverse complement.
CTTGTAGATTCCCAGTCACCGGGGCAGGTGCTGGAATGGGGTTTCAGGCTGTATTAGAATGTGACACCGTCCCCTGCATTTGTTCTTGCATTCAGCCAAACACAAGGCAGGCAGGGCGGGGCTTGGTAGAATCTAGTTACCATTAAATTATACACGGGAGCATCTTGGGTGGATTGCTAGTCTGCAGAGCATATAACGGATACAGCTCAGTTTGCCTCTCCAGTAATTTAAGTTGTTTGTTTTTTTCCCCACTTTTTGTTGTCCTGGCTTGGATCAAATTGGTGATTTTTTTTAGTTTTTCACTGTTTTACTGACATACTGACATAAGACGTCCGAAACAAATTAAATCAATAATAAACATTCATACTATTTCAACATGCCTGATAAGTAAAACAGCAAAGAGCAATATGGGCACTGTAAATTCTGTGCAGTATTTTATAGTAGCTAGCTATAGTATGTCTATAGTATGTAAATAACGCACCCATTGCCGCCTCGTCGTCTCCGGGCCCCTCGTACAGCAGCTCACAGCGGTACTTCTGTGCCGTCACTGGGGATGGGAGGTGGATGGTGATCATCTGGAGTAGAGCGTCCCCTGCTGGCAGCCAGCGGCGCATCACCGCCTGAGGTGCAAGCAGCAAAAAACATACGCAGTCAACCTCTTATAAACCCTATATGCTTAGCTGATCGGGGTCCCCCAGGGCTCTATACTATGCCCCCCCCCCCCCCAACTCTACACCAAATCTACAGTATTATTGCGATTTTTTAAAATAACATAATATTTGTAATAAAATGTCTTAAAATGATTCCCTATAAATCCCCAAAATAGGGACACCAGATTCACCAATGTGTGTCACACGTCAACTGTAAATGGATGTGGATCGAGATTGAATAACCCAGATCTAAAATCTGATTAATCTGCCAAAAAGGTATACAATAATATGCGTAAAACAATTTAATTTGAGGTTAAATGCGAACTCTTCGGGGGTGGCAACTGGCGTAACTCATGGGACAAGCACCTTCAGAAGGGGTTTGCCTTCTTTCTCTTTGTCGTCGGCGTCCAGCTTCACGTCCAGCTTCTGAATCAGCTTCTGTGTCTCTTCTTTGTTGAAGTTCATGATGGCGTCGAAAACCTGGTAAATATCAGAGCCAATAGTTAAAGATACATACCTTTGACATGCGCTGACCAAACAAAAAATAATAATAATAATAATTGACTGTGAACCTTGAAAATGGGGTCCAGCACAAGTTGGCAGAATGTTCTCGGGAGCTTGGCGCCCTCTGCGTTAGTGGCCGTCTTGCTGAATTTACCAGTCGCTGGATCAAAGTACCTGGACAAATGGCATCACTCCTCAATTAGTGACACTTCTACCTGTTCATCTGTGCAATCTCAGTGTGTATATGGCCTACCGTACATGTCAGAAACACACACACAGACACACACACACACACACACACACACACACACACACACACTCACTTGTCTCCCCACAGCTTCTTCATCATCTCCTCGACCTTCTTGGCGCGCTCGAGTGGTGGCAGCGGCGCCTTCTTATCAGCCTTAGCTGCGAACTTGGCCACGTACATTTCAGCAAACTGCTTGAGAGTGAACGCCCAGCCGTGGAGCCCTGAGCCAAAACCAACAGTCCCCACCACTGGATCCAACTGCAGAGAGATAGAAAATGATCAACATCCCACCTCACTGGCTACAGTACGCATCAACAACATTAACAGCAGCTCCACTGCTGTAGCGAACTCCAAATATGTATTTATTTATTTATAAATATTTATTGGCTATTAAAAAATAGCAGATATACAAGCTCATAACGCAGCACCGAGTGCCGCGTTATGACAGTATATGAGCTTGTAGATCTGCTATTTTTTTTATTTATTTTTATTTATTTTTTTAGATCTGACGTTCATAGTGACAGAACACTGTAAACAAAAAAAAGTCTCGCTAGACAAGATCGAAATCTCGAGATTTCGATCTCGTCTAGCGAGACTAAGGTTTTTTTTTTGGTTGCATAGTGTTCTGTCACTATGAACATCAGATCTCACCCCAAAAAAAAAAGCTATTAAAATACGCGATCTAGCGCAAGGCCTATTGCCGCACGTTTTAAGCTGTGGCGGACCCGGGATGGAGTTATGAAAATGTTCTACTATACCATTCATCCTAAGATATCATAATGTCATATAAAAGGTAAAAAAAAACCTTAGTCCAAAATTCTCCTTTAAGTACAATTTTGAGGTACTTTTACTTTACTGGAGTATTTCCAATTGTCTATACTTTTACTTCTACTTCACAACATCTCAGAGGCAAATATTGTACTTTTTACTCCACTGCAATTATTTGAAGACTTTAGTTACTAGTTACTTTGCAGATATGAATTATTACATTATAAAACATGCATTAACCACTGTATCCCTATTTTATCTACAAGCTCACAAGGTGTCGCATCGCGACGCGTTGTGAGCTTGTAGATCTGCTATTTCAAACATTTTAGTACTTTAACTTTTTGTACTTTAAGTGCATTTTGATACCAATACTCTTGTACTTTTACTTTTACTACTTGAATTCCGGACTTTAACTTGTAACAGAGTACTTCTACATTGCAGTATTGACACTTTTACTTAAGTCAAACATTTGAGTACTTTTCCCACCACTGTGCGTCACTGACCATGATGTTGCCCATGGGGCCCGTCTCCGACTCTCCGTAGGTGCAGATGATGACGTTGACGTTCTCCACAATGCGCTGGAAGGTCTGGAAGAGCGCGTCCGGCTCCAGCTGCAGCTCCAGCAGCGCCCGGTCCATCTTGTTCATCATCAGGACCGGTTTGATCCGCTCGGCGATGGCCTGCCGCAGCACCGTCTCCGTCTGGACGCACACGCCTAAAAAGAAAGCCAATGAGCAAACAGAATGCCACCGCAAGGTCGCTGTGTTAGGTCAGGTCTGGAATGGAACACTGTAAGATGTCCTCGGTGTTAATTGAACTCTGAGACGGTACAAATGGGTCCATTTGGTTGCATTCTTACCCTCTCAGAGTCACAAGTGGATAAATGAACACTGAGGATTTTACCGTGAACAATAGGATGGAACAGAGGGAAAATTATAAGTATACAGTATATATATATATATATATATATATATATATATATATATATATATATATATATATATATATATATATATATATATATATATATATATATATATATTTACATATACTGTATGCACAGTATATATTATAAGCATATACTGTTGTTAATAGAACAAGCTAATACATGAATATGCAAATGCATACACAGTTTGTACAACATACAAGAATCATTTTTCTTTCTTTAAAAAAGAAGATATATATATATAACAGAAACATACAAACAAACACAACATATAACTACTGTGCAACGCAAAATCATGTAGTAATGTACACTGGAATAATCCAAGCTGTAATAGCCTACTACTATGGACAGTTACCAGACAAATAATGCACATGCAGCATGGAGTCCAATGGGGTTTTCATGTGTATTTTATAATAAACTTTCCGGGTTAGCATAAACAGAATATATACTAAAAGAAAAACAAGAAATAACCCAACTTAACGGCATACTGTCCTTCTCAATAGCATTCTATGCCTTCCTCCCTGATAATAACTCACAGATCAAATATTTGGAGTGCAACAGTCAAAAGTCAAATGTAATTGATTGTTAAAAAATAATCGATGAATAATCAATACCTATTTTGGGTATGTTATTATAGGCAACAGGTTTAAAAAAATATATATATTAGAAAAAAAAGAAAATACTCGATAGTTGCAGCCCTAAGTCCCCTTGCACTCAAGCATGCATGTGCCCCCAGACCCTGTTATTAACACAGCCGCTAAACATGTTCCAGTGTGTCTCCATACCATGGAGCTGTGTTTGTGCATTGTTGCTCGAGTTTCAAGACCAGCTGCAATGGCGTTTCGGGCACCATTATCATGACGCATTTCCTAGTGGAACGGGAGCTGGGTGCTTCTCAGCCAATCACAGCGATGGGAGCGGTGGGGGCGGGTCTGTTCACTGCCTGAACCAGTCAGCGAAACACATTGAGCCGACTGAATACTATACTTTTTGATAGTATTCAACGGTGTAACACTGCCCTTCCAGATCTACAAGCTCTAATGGTGCTTGTCATCATACTATTGGTTGAAAACAATGTTTTTGTTTGACAGGAAGTAATTCAAATCAAACCTTTATTGACTTTTAAATGTTTTACATGTCCCAATTATGAGCACAGATTTACTCTAAAAAGTGTGGAAAAACAAGCTAACGTAATTGTTTCATTTCAGCTGGTCTTTCAGTAGCCTGTATAGTAACTGTATGTCTTATGTTTGCAAGCCAAAGCTGAATTCTGGAAGCGTTACAAATATGACTACTACAGCACACACAGCAGCGTGTAGCGATGTGGCCTGCAGCGTGTAGTGCATAGCGGCCCAGCGCTCGCTGTTACCACCGTACCTGAGACACAGTCTACAACTACAAGCGCCCCGTCTGTGACCCGCAGGGCAGCCGTCACCTCGGACGAGAAATCGACGTGACCGGGTGAGTCAATCAAGTTTATGAGAAAGCCGTGGCCGTCCTTGTGCTGTTTGATGAAGGCCAAGTCATTTTCTTCGAGCTCATAGTACAGAGAGATTGCGCTGCAAGGGGGAGGAGGAGGAGGGGGGCGACACAATGACATAACAGCCTTTCAGTTCACTGGAGTTCACTGGTGGAGGCACGTTGTGGCTGTCAGTGGTGGAAGAAGAACTCTGATTTTTTTTTTTACTAAAAAGTAACAAATACGACAATGTAGAGATAGTCTGTGAGTAAAAGTTCAAAAGTGCTGGCATCAAAATATATTTAAAATACCACAAGTAAAAGTACTCATTATGTAGAATGTCCCACTTCACAAGTTTTTCAAACATTTTCAAAACATGTCAAAATCTTTTGGAAATAACCGCTCTACAAGTTATTTTCGAGTATGGAGGAATAATATGGTTAATGTATGTTTTGTAATAATAATCTAAATCTGCAAAGTAACTAGTAGCCTATTTAAATTTAATTAAAGTTATGAAGAATTGAAAAATGGACATACTCAAGTAAAGTAAAAGTATCTCAAAATGTAACTTAAGTACAGTACTTGAGTACATGTAGCCTACTTAAAGGAATATTTCACTTTCAAATAAAATAAACATAAAAAATAAATATGAAAAATAAATGAAAAAAGTAATGGACAAATCGTGGCCCCCTCACGCATTAGAATGTCCTTCCGTGATTTTTCAAAATTTTCAAAATGTTTTAAATATATTTTTCTAATGTTTGTTTTATTTGAAAGTGAAATATCCCTTTAATTACTTTCGACCACTGTTGGCTATTACTGCAAAACTACCGGTTTCTGGCACACCGGATGCAAGGGACGTCACGTCCAGGGCACAGGGCAGCTGGCAGCAGTGCAACAACCAACACTTGCATGCAAGTTTCCAGTACGTTCCCAGAGAAAAGGTCACATGATCAAATGGCTGAGACTGTGACACACACTTCCTGTCGTAATATAGTTCTTAAAGCTTTCTCTTAAAGCTCTCTCTCAAGCTCTTAGTAAACAGAAAATGCAAATTGCGATAACTAGATGAGCAGACAAGATTGGAAGTGGAAGACAAGCTGATAAATGCTCTTTGTGAGGTTCTCTCTCCTGATTGGATACATTTTGTAACCCATCTGAAAATGCATTTGCTGTTCGCTTTAACTTCACTTACAGCAAAACCTTTAACCCCATGAACCCTAGCATCCCTATTATGGGGACGAACATTCAACAAACATTGCAGATCTTCAAGGTCTAAATGCATTGCTTAAAGATCTGCTAATTTTGACGAAGAGATTTGGTGTTGAGGGGAAAAGGAACAGATCAAGTACAGAACCCCGGTCAACATAGCGACAACTAGTTAATGTTCAGTGGAGAATTAGAGTCCCAGTAAAAACTGTTAGGAATTACTGGAATACAAACTTAATATAGATACCTTTGTTTCTTTGCGGAATACAATTAAAATAACATCTAGTACAGTGAATTATTTGTTGTATTTCTTTTTTTCATTTATCGTTTTACTGTAGCCTAGCAATGTTCTACATTTCTTTGAAGGAACATGGACACTAGGGCTGGGCAATATATCTAAATTAAAGTATAATTGTGATAAGTACAAGCAAGTAAGTGTATGAGACTAGAGGCCCTATTTTCACCAGTGTCTTACCCGTTCGCAGTATCCGCTATACCCGTGAATTATGCACATGGGGGCTGGCACTGTCCCTAAGCGGTATCTTGCGGCCACTATATCCTCTATTCATTATGCTGACTCCGAAAGGGAACTCCAAAATTGCTATCTTGCCCACACACGTTTGGAAAGCGCATAGTGGATTCTAGAACCACCCGCTATGTCAAATTCGTTTGGTAGAGCGCGCCTGCACTGGACATGTCGAGAGTCGGGCCAGTCAGGCGCACAACGGCACAACATTCGAGGTCTCCCTCTCTCCTGATTCTCAACGAATCTCTGTGATTCTAATTTTCCTATAATCAGCAGAAGTGAGTGTCAATTCCTTGTGTCAATTGTGTTTATATAAGATGATAGTCTATTCAAAGAAGACAATTTGTGCTGCACACGATGCCATGCTCTCCAAAAAATTACACACAGTTTTATTCATCCATTGTGCAGGAAATAATTAATGGATTACAATAACATAACATTCTCTATAATCAGTAACATGTAGGTGATACTTATGTCTATGAAATATGGTTTTATTTAAATGCAATCAAAGGCTAGAGCGTATGAAGCAAATGTCGGGTGTGTATGGTATAATTTTATTCCAAGACAACGTCTCTCTTACGGCAGAGAGGGAGATAGCATAAGATTGCATTGGGGATAATGGCTTGCGCAGTCTTCTCTTAAAGGCAATGGCATTTGGCACGGTGATGGTTTTATTATAGTAACGCCCAAACCACACCTATGCATAATGTAACGGGTAGCGCAGGTGTTTTAGGGATAAGGCTGGTGTCCGAAGAAACTTTTGCACGGGAACGCCCCTTGCGCAATGCTAAATCCCCAAATAGTGGGTATAGGATCTTCGACCGAAAATAGAGCCCTAGATATCATCTGGGATTTAGTGTTGTCTTTTCTGGTTTTAATCACAAAATATATATTTTTTAAATCAATAACTGATCTACAAGCTCGAGCTTATAGATGCTATTTTTTCTCATTTTGAAAACAAAATATTGAAATGGATATAATCGTCACGATACGATATTATCATCACAATGTCGATATGGAGGTATTTGGTCAAACATATTGTGATGTTTGATTTTGTCAATATCGTCCAGCCCTAATGGACACCATGCAGTGATGGAAGAAGTTCTCATATTTTTTACTTAAGTAAAAGTATCAATACTACAATGTAGTAATACTCTTTTACAAGTAAAAGTCTGTTATTAAAATGTTATACTAAAGTACCAAAAGTAAAAGTACTCATTATTCAGAATGTCCCATTTCACAAGTTTTCAACCTCACAAAACGTAACGATGCGACGCGTTGTGAGCTTGTAGATCGGCTATTTTCAAATAGCCAAAGGGCTGAAGTGGTTAATGCATATTTTGTCATAATAATCCATATCTACAAAGTAACTCATAACTAAAGGTTTCGAATTATTGTAGTGGAGTAAAAAGGACAATATTTGCCTCTGAGATGTAGTGGAGTTGAAGTGAAAGTGTTGAAAATTGTAAAAGAATACCTCAAACTTGTACTTAAGTACCGTACTTGAGTAAATGCACTTAGTTACTTTCCACCACTGACACCATGAAGTGCACCATCATCAGGTGTGATGACCATTTTTTAAAAGCGCGCTTACGTGGACTTGATGGTGATGCACCTCTCCTGCTCGTCTTTCCGGGTGTCGGTGAAGCGGGTATCCCCCGCCCGGGCCGAGGCGATGATGCCGGCCTTGCTGACCAGGGAGTCGGTGAGGGTGGACTTGCCGTGGTCCACGTGAGCGATCACGGACATGTTCCTGATGTTGAACTTCTTGTCCATGATCTCTCGGATCTGGTCGACTGTAAAGTTCACCTGAGAAGAAGAAGGGCACAACTCTACTTACTAACCACTTTCTACCCGGCATCCCCAAACAAGTATTATGTTGGAACCTATGGGCAAACCCCCGGTGCTGGAATTGAAGCTCATTTACGGGTTCTCTTAAAGGGATGGTTCACCCCCAAAATGATGATCGATTAGTCACCCCATGGAGACTTGAATTCATGGATATTTTTTTGTTTTTGTCGCATTCCTAAGCCAATAATTTGATGACCGGCAGCGGTTCCGGTAGGAGACACAAAGAGTCTCCTTTGTGTAGGAACTGCTGCCTACCGGTCCTCTGGTCATCAAATTATTGGCTTAGGAATGCAAGAAAAACAAAAGAATATCCATGAATTCAAGTCTCCATGGGGTGACTAATCGATAGAAAAAAAATCTTTTTTGGGTGAACTATCCCTTTAAGGCCAAACCGCACCAACGCAACTAGTCGCAACTCCTTGCAACAAAACAGTTTTAAGGTCAATGCAACTCAAGTAGTTGTATGTTGCAAGGAGTTGCATGGCGAATCATTGGTGTGGAGTGGCCTTGACAGCATGCAGTTCCTATTAATGGCCCAGCTGATGTTGCTATTTCACCTTCTGCAGGGCAGTGCTGGCTGCAATACAATAACTCCCAATAGAAGTGAATGAGGTTTTGGCCGCCTTGACGCTTGATTTTATTACCTTGGTAAACATTTTCATAAACACTTTATGTTTTCAATCGCTAGTTTAAAGTCTTTTTGAAATCATCAGGATATGCGTTTAGTAAACTATGGTCCCAATCATTTTAAAATGAATGATAAAGTAGCCAATAGCAGTCGTTTCCGGTTTCATTTCGGGACCAGAAGTTCAAAGATGGCGGATTTCAATTAGCGAAATACTGGCTTCAAAGGAGCCACTTTTTCTGTAGAAACCAATGGGGCTCCCTTTGTCCATTCATTTTACAGTCTATGGTTGGAAGTTGGAACCCATTGTTACAAAATATGAACTTCAGATGCAAAGCTGCCACTTGGGTTTGAGTGAACTCAAAACTAAACTGAACTTGAGTGAACTAAAAAATACTCTTGTCCCATATTCCAGCAGTGTGTTTAACGTATTTCCGGCATTTAGGAACAGTTTTTTGTGGCACCAGTGCGTCACTGGTGCCACAAAAAAATGTTCCTAAATGCCGGAAAGACCAAGGAGATAATGATGAACTTCTGCATGCAGAGGCAAAGGTCTTAGACGACCCTCCTGATCAACAGAGAACCAGTGGAGAGGGACAGCTTCAAGTCCCCCGGGGTGCACGTCACCAAGGACCTGACTTGGAGTATGCACACCGAGGCTGTGGCAAAGAAAGCAAGGCAGCGCTTGCACCACCTCAGGCAGCTGAGGACATTCAAGGTGTCAGAGAACATCCTGAAATCTTTCTACTGTGCTGCTACAACCCAGAGACACCCGCCAGCGCAGGGGGCGTGACTTAATGGTCTGCATGGAGAGAGCTCTTTACCAGGACCTATACGAGTGCTGTGGAAGGTGATGATGAGGTCTGCTGAGTAGGCCTGTCAAAATTATTACATAATCGCCTAATCGCAATTATTTGAGATAATCAAATGTATTTTGCATAATCGTCATTTAATCGCCAGAATAATTTCCATGAGATTTTTATTTTCAAACCTTTTCAGAAATAGTGCAAATAGCAGATCTACAAGCTCAAAACGTTTTGAGCTTGTAGATCTGCTATTGCCACTATTAATGCTTTTTGAAATTATAAAGCTATTAAATAGGCCCATGTATGTTATCTGTCATATCTGCCCTGTGCAACTTTTGTTTACGAATCCTAAAAGCCAAACAGAAATGTAATATCTATTCATAATGTTCAGGGTTCCCACGGTCATGAAATTCCTGGAAATATTTTGAAATTAGAAAAAACGTTTTCCAAGCCCTGGAAAAGGTTTGGAATTAATCAAATGTTTTGGAAAATGTTCAAAACTGTTAGTTTTCAGGATTAAAATTCTAAAAGCGATTCTACAAGCGACGCGTTTCGAGCTTGTAGATCTGCTGCTTTTGGTGCTTTTGTGTGACACTGTAGATGAGAGGTTTCTCCCCGACAGCAACGAAATACTTTTGTTTTTGTCAAACATTACGTGAAAGACAGATAAAACGTGATAAAATGCAGTACTACTTGATACGTTGTTAGCTTGTAGATCTGTTCTTTTTGTCACGTGACACCTTCGCTCGAGTCCGTCTTGGGGCATTGATGGCACACCGGTTTAAGAGTCTCATTGTTGCACTGCATGATTTCTATAGTCCTGGAAATGGGGTAAAATACTTTGGAAAAGTTATGGAAAAGCTTTGAAAATTCATTGTTAAAAATGTGTGGGAACCCTGAATGTTCCAATGTTCAACGACAGAAACGCAATGAAATCATTCATCGCAATTATTTGAGCGACAATTAGGCTCTGTATACATTCCCGGATTCACATCCTGTGATTCCCCTAACTTTTTTTTATTTTTGGGGCGGTGTAGCCGCCCCCTATAAGTGAGTTTTGGACACCGACCAAAAACATTGTGTACCCCCTAACCCTTCCATTGTTAATGCAAATCGATACTTTTTTCATATCAGCCAATCACATCACAGCTAGTGTCATCACCACTAACTGTAATGTGATTGGCTGACTTTGCAAATTCAGGACTGTGATTGGCTAGCGAAACACATGACACATGTGCAGCCCTATGAATAGCAGTATGGACTTTTAAAAAAGTAATTTATCCTTTTTTTAAAGTGAGTCATGTTGTGATGACCACACACCGCCCACTTCACACTGGGTGTGATAATTATTAACTAACTTGTTGTTGTCTTGTATTGTTATGTTAACACAGTTCTGCTCCACCACTCAATCATCATCAGTGGGGATTCCAAGCTAATAGAAACCAGCCTTTCTCATAATAGAAGCTCTTGTTCTTGCATTTTATATAAAAACGGGCTTAAGGGAGTCATGTCACTATGACTCAGCCATAATTAACCATATAAGGAGTTCCCAATGCAGCTACTCCCAAATATGGAGTGTGTTGTCTAACCTCAATGTGTCATCATGGCACCAGGTGCAAACAAACCAGTCAGCTCCATATATGGGCACAAAAGGGGGCATGCCCATATACGGGGCATATACAGATGACATCAGCGATCTCAATACTGCATATGGGCATTAAAGGGACAAGGACTGACAGAGATCTCCATATATGAGCATAATTGGTCGGATCGGCTGCCCACCGATGATGTCACTGGTAGGCAGGTTTCTGAACTGTCCACAGCCCTTCTCTTGGAAACAGAGTGAGTTGACAGAAATGGTGGCATCTTACAATGAGGAGGACCAGTTATATGAAGATAAGGTTGAAATTGGGTGAAGTAATCCTTAAAGCCTAAAATCTGCTGAGTAATTCTTCTCCATCACTGACTATAAGACGATGCAGAGATTGCAGAACCTTTTAAAAATGCCCTGCTGTCGGTAGTGAAAAGTAAATAGGTACAGTACCATACTCAAGTACTGTACTTAAAGGACCACCTCACCCATTGTCAACCTTATCTTCATGTAATTGGTCCTCACTAATGCTCATTATAATATGGTACTATTTTTGTCTACTCTGTGTCTCAAAGGAGGTCTACTGGTTCAGAAACTCGCCTATACCAGTGACATCATCGGTAGGTAGGTTTGGTCATTTCAATTTTCAAACAAGATGTCAATTTTTGTTCCTTCCCATGAATAGATAGCCTGCAATTTCATTGATGATGTCACAGGCAGGCGGGATTCTGAACTGTCCACACAGACCAAGTAGACAAGAATGGTACCATGAAGATAGGTTGAAAATGGGTGAAGTCGTCCTTTAAGTAAAATATAATCGCAGATTCGCAGTACTTCTTCTTCCTGCACTGAGTATTAGTCAGAAGGTGCAGAGATCGCAGAGTCTTTTAAACATTGCCCTGCTGTTAAATGGAAGCATTGCCGCAGTGCAGTGATGCACTGTGATCAAGCACGATTCTGAAATATACTGAAATATAGGCTACTGGCTGCATGGCTGCCTCACATACTGTAGGCCTACTGTCATTCTAGCAAAGTGCTTCTCAACCTCTTTCCATTTCAATAACTCCCCATCTAACACCTTTTGTTTTGTCTCTGGGACCCCCAAATCTACGTGGTAAAAGACCTGTAAGTGTCCGTTTGGACCTCCCTGGGGGTCCCTGGCCCCTATGCATTATTAATATTAAATAATATCATTATTAATAATAATAATATAGGCCTAATAGTAGGCTTAATAATGAATAGGCTTAATAATAGGCCTAATAAGAATAAATCCCACATGACTTCCATGGCTTACACATGCAGCATTATGCATGCATGTTGCTGTCATTCATATTAAGCAGGACCTACTCGTCCAATCCATGGGCTCATGGGTCATTTGAGGCTATAGTGGGCGTGTTCGTTCCGTTCTATTAATAACATTGAGTAAGGTTATTGCAATATGTTGCACCCCCCTACAAGGATTATATGACAGCTACAGTATAGGGCTACGCACTTGTATAAGGCCTAATAGCCTATATTATATAAATAGCCTAGATCATATATTATAGGCTACCTAACGGTGGCGTTTGCCGACAGCCAGGATCAGATCAACTGTAGTAGGGCTTGTAGATCAGTTCTTGTCGGCAAGCGCCTCTCTGATCACGCTGTGGAATAGCCTCGAACATAGGCCAGTAAGGCCACATTATAAACTCAATATTATAAGCTTGTTATTAGATTATTCTGTAATAAAGTAGGCCTACATCCACACAGGCATTATTATTGACGATTATGTTGTCTGCTGTTGATAAATAATTTACTATAATAGCATTGCCGGCATATTTGTGACACATCGCACGCACGGCTATGGATCACTCCGTCACGACGGTCCTCTGTCACGACCGTCATGGCAAAACGTCAACCTGGTGTTTGCACTTTCTCCCTTTTTGGCCCGTACATCTACATAAACGTTCAAATTTCAAGTATAAAGTGCTTACCTCATGGCCACGGATGTAACAATTATGTACGGGTCCTTAGACGTACCCGTATGTTCCGTAGTGTTCAATAAAAAGCATTTTAACCCGATCGGTGGCCATTTTCTTCGTATTTTTGCCACATGCTTTCAACTGCGCGACCCTATCGGTTGGGAGATGTATCGCACTCAGTAGCTACATTATAACTCTATGAGAAAATGGCCACTGATCGGATTAAAATGCTTTTTATTGTACAATACAGAAGATACGGGTACTTCTGAGAGCCCGTACATAATTGTAACATCCGTGGCCATGAGGTAAGCACTTTATATTTGAAATCTGAACGTTTATGTAGATGTACGGGTCAAAAGAGGAGAAACTGCAAACACCAGGTTGATGTTTCGTCATGACTGTCATACAATATATGACAGTCATGTTTCAGGGCTAACACAAAATGTGCTATAATAGCCACAATTGTGAGACACACACACACACACACACGCACATATAAAAGTCATAATAATATCACATATATTCACATGATAATCGATCACATAATCCATATTAAACAATCACAATAAAAATGTATAGGCTATGATCTACCATTTTGGCGGATGGATGTTGTTGCCCGGCTCAGTGCGGGTTGCGACGGCCGGCTGAAGTAGTGTCTGTGCGTGTGTCTCGATCCTGTCCTCTCCGTCGGAGGATCTGGGCGAGAAGAGAGAGAGAATGACGCACTGTGTCGGTTTAATGCTGCGGATCGGATGGTGTCGTGGTGTGTGTGGGTCATGTGGACACGGTCATATGGACCCAGTGGTGTAATAAAAGTACTCACATGTTTTACTTAAGTAAAAGTATCACATACTGCAATGTAAATATACTGTTACAATTAAAAATGTACTTGAGTAAAATTACAAAAGTATTGGCATCAATCGATTTTGGCTATTACATCTGACCCGGATCCAGTCCAGTCCATTTTTTCTATCTGGGAATATACTTAAAGTAGCCTACCAAAAGTACTCATTATGCAGAATGTCCCATTTCACAAGTTCAACAGACACATCTTTTGAAAATAGCAGATCTACACGCTCACAAGGCGTTGCATTATGACATGTCATGAGCTTGTAGATATGCTATTTATTTTCGAATGGCCGATGTAGGCTATATCCTAAGGCTAAAGTGGTTAATGCATATTTTGCAAAAATAATCAAAATGTACACACTAAAGTTTTCAAATAATTGTAGTGGAGTAGGCCTACAATATTTGCCTCTATGCAGGGGAGTAGAAGTAAAGTATTGACAATTGGAAGTCAAAAATACTTCAAATTTGTACTTAAGTACAGTATTTGAGTATGTACTCAGTTACTTTCCACCACAATGTGGACCCGAACCTCCTGTCCTGAGGGCCTCTGGGAGGGAGAGTCATGTAATGAAGACTGACTGAGTTTATAATGCTTGGTTGTGGTGCTGCTGGTGTCGTGCACCCGAAATATGATTATGCTGATCTACGAGCTCACAACGTGCGGAAATACTATATCAATGTTTGATACAGTCAGAAATATGAGAGAGAGAGGGGGGGGGGCACGGAGAGAGAGGGGGGAGGGAGGAAGGGAGAGAGAGAGAGAGAGAGAGAGAAAGTGAGTGTCACTCTCTCACTCTAGAAAGAGACAGAGAGCAAGAGAGAGATGTGGTTGAGTCAAAAGTTAAACAAAAACAAATCTTTGAAATGTATATAGTTGCATGAAAGTAATAAGTATCCAAAAATACAAATGCTCAAGTAAAGTAGGCCACATATGGGCTACTCAAAATATTGTTTCCTGTTTTCTTTGGTGTACTCAAATCTTTACTTCACGGCCTGCTTTATTTTGAAGTACTGTCCCTTGTGTCTCCATTCATAGTTTAGCCTCACCTACCCTGTGTTGTTAGTTTGAGTCACCTGTGTCCTGTTTCAGTTTGCCCCAGACAATCCCTATGGTGACTGGACAGTTTCTGCATGTGTCATCTGTCAGATGATCCTGTGTTTGTTGAACCCGTGTTTTCTGGCAGTTCTGCCACCTTGTGTTTTGTACGTACTGTGGAGAAATAAAACTTAGTTTTCACTCTGTTTTCCTGCGTTTGGGTCGAGCTTAGAAAAGCCCTGACAATCCCTTAGCAATAGGCAGACAGAGGAGGAGAGGCCCATATCCTGAACCTCTAGTGTCCTAAACCAGCAGTTCTCAAACCTTTTCATGTCAAGGACCCCCAAATTAATACGGATTTGGCCGCAGAGTCATACCCCCATATGAAAATGCTTTGTGCCAGGGACTCCCCTTCAATAGTTGCGTTGTTAAATGGTTTCAAAATATTCCAATTCTTCCATATGTTATTGAAAACTCTTCAGTACATATATTTTTTAAATAGATCTACAAGTTCAAATAGCCAATGTCTATAGGTTTAAAGTGGTTAATGATGCTATATTGATGCTATATTAAATGTTTTTGCTGGAGATCCCCTCCACTCCTCCAAGGACCTCAAACCAGACAACTATTCCACGATCTTCAAATGCTATGCTGCTGTGCCTCCTGAAAGTTGCGAATTTTCCAATTCCATACACTTCCGTTGTATGGAATTTTTGAAAATTGTAAAAAGAAGAAATTAAAACAGTATGTCTGGAAACAAGGTACTGAGCGGATAAAAAAAAAAAGTTTATATACACACACACACACACACACACACACAAGACATTTGATGCTGATCAGTGTAGTTGTTTGTGAGATAAGCCACAGACAGACACACAGACAGGGCAAAATCTCCCTCCTGCCTTCGGTCTGGAGGTAACAAAAAACGTATGTTACATGGCCTGTGCACAAATGTTGATCGATGTAGCCAGATGTTTGCCAGATTAGCCGCAGAAAGACACAACAGAAGGCCTATTTGAAATTGAAATCCATCCAATCATCTAACTCAATGGTTCTCAGCAGTGGGTCCAGGGACCACCAGTGGTCCAAGCGGACCCTTATGGCCAATTTACACGCAAAGCGACACGTGTCGAACGACATGGCGTGCAATGAAAGTGGCGTCAAAATGACCAAAAAAATTGCCGAAGGTGTCCTAAGGACGCAGATGCTTCATAAAATGACGAGTACTCTGCCTGGTTGGAAAGACGAGGTAAGCTCCGCTACCACAGTGATAGGGTAGATCACATTCACCAACTTCATTGTTTTTCAATATCTCGCTAGCTTCTACAGAGAAACCGTGCAACTGTCCGCTGCATTTGAAGCAGCCAATGAAGATGTGTCTTGACATTGGGTCCAGGGACCCTTGGAGGTCCTTGAGGGGGGTTTGGGGTCCCCAGCTAAATGATTGATAGGAACAAATGGACCTTTGCAGTTATGTAACTCCCTGAGTTTACAAATGGAACCAACACTAAGAGCATTCTACAGTGTAGATTGAGGTACCAGAGATAAAAAACGTGCATCAAATGGTGGTCCATGACCTAAAGCATATCAAACAGGGGGTTCCTTGAAATTAAAAAGGTTGAGAATGACTGGTATATTATCTGTTGTTCTTGTTGTTTTGGGAATTCTGGACCAAATTGACAGAGTAGGATCCCGTGTCGTTATTCTGGTTGACCTGGAAGCTACTGGTGGACAGTCCAAACGGGCGTAGGAACATGTCGCCCAGGTCCTTCAGCTTACCCAACATCTCTTCCTTCATCTTCTCGTCCCTGTCGCGGATCTGCCGCGGCAGCCTCATGCAGGCCTCCCTGGCTGCGCTCTGTCCCGGCTCTTTCTCCAGGACCGTCTTGTAGTCTCCAAGGGCCTCGTCCAGCTTGTCCGTCTTCTCGTAGAGCTCGGCCCTCCTCAGGAGAGCCCGCACATAGTCCGGGTTCAGCACTACGGCTCTGGAGCAGTCGGCGATGGCCTGGTCCTTCAGATCCAGGTGGAGGCGCGCGGCGGCTCGGTTGGAGAACAGAACCGCCCTGTCGCTGCTGAAGCACACCGGGCATACGCCCAACGCCTCCGTGTAGTAGCGCTCGGCCTCCCGGTGCTCGGCGGCTTTGAACCGACCGTTGCCTTCCTCTTTCAAAGCCAAGCTCTCCTGTCGGCGATTCTCTCTCTCCTCTTCGGTCAGGTTCTTCTCCGCTTCCCTGAGGCAGTCGTCGTCAAACTCCGGAGGAGCCCCGTTCTTTTCTACCTTCGGCGCAGCGCCAGAATCCGTCCTCCCTCCAACCTCATCGTCGCACTGTAGTTCCTCCTCTGTGGCTCCCTCATCAGTTTTCTCCTCCTCTCCTGTGCCATCACACGCAGACTGACCTCCCACACCCTGTCCAGGCTCTGGGAGGTCAGTCTGTGTGTGATGACCGCACACTAATCCTCCCCAACGGGCTTCTCCTCCCTGCAAACTCCTCTCCGCGTCATCCTCTTCTCTTTTCCCCTCTTCCCCTCCCTCTGCTCCCTCCTTGTTCAGAACCTCCAATGTCTCCTGGCAGTCATAGAACTCCTCCTCGGTCTGCTCCTGCTCCTCCTCTTCCTCCAGGTCCCAACCTCCTCTCCGTCCCTTAGACCCTGCTGTTGAAGGATCCATGAGCACTTAATACGTTCCGATCGCTAGAATATGGTAAATGTCAGCTGTACAACTACGTTTCCCTCAGCTCATCACTCTGAGTCTTCTTTAAATCGAGCTGGCTTGTATCTTGCGTCGCCAAAAATGATGTCAGTTTTGGCCAAATATGGAGTTCCACACTGCTCCAGCTTCATTGCTCGACCAATGGGCTCAAGGTAATTCGTGACGTAGACGTGTTAAGGACGCTAATGCTTATATGGCGATCACAATGACGCAATGTAATACCCAGAAGGCCCTGGATGAGCAACTCTGTTAAAATGGATTGCCCGGGATTTCCGGTCCGCATGCTAGTTTTTATAAACCTCTATGCTCCAGACTAGATTTGGAGGACTATGTCAGGTCATCAAAGCTAACATTCAGTACTGCGAGAAGAAAAATCATCTCTATGATTTACAGTACGCTGATAAGACGTAACAGGGTGTTACTTTGTATCAAATTAGACACTAACTCAAAATAATAATGTTCTCTATAAGACACTCATCTTTAGGACTCCAAAACACACTGTAATGTGTAACGTCTTCAGTGTTTATTTAACAGAGTAAAAATGGAACCAAATGGACTCTCAGAGTTACAGACCTACAGTATGTAGGTCCATTGGACCCCTGGTGATACCCGGACCCCACTTTGAGAACCAATGGTCTATGAGATACATCGGGGGATATTCAACCATATAAAGCAGGGGGCCACAATATTGTAAAATGACTTGAGGTCGGGCCACAGGATTGTGACAACAAAAGAATAATTCACTACTCATGAACTGACCCACTGAGGAATTTGTTTGGTGATAGGGTCAAAGTTCAAAGAAATGTATGTGATGAGTTGTGTACGTGATTGTTGAAGTGGGATTTGTCCAATTTGGCACAGTATGTGTCCATGCGTTTCTATGGTTTCCATAGCAATGGTGAAATGACTGCTGAGGAAATGTTATGAAAAAACTTTCAAAATGGTCATCCCTATGTCATTGTTTTTGGTACAACCAACCATCAAATCATTGTTTGTAATGCATATTTTTACAAATATGCATGGAACGTGGAATGTGCCAATCATGGCCCACGGGCACATTTTATATGGCCTGTAGTTTCCTTCCTTAAGTGTATTATTTACATAATACGCCAGTATAGTCGTGTGAAATTTTTACATTGTGTTTTGAAATTAATAACTTGGGCAGATAGGCTATTTCTCAGTCAAATTTGGAAGGATTCCAAACTGGTTGTTCCTTGTGTTGTCTCATTCTCAAGATGTGAAAGAGAGGCCATTTCTTTTATTGTATTTTATTTTATTCAGATCTTTGTATAGAGTCTTTTTTCCCCACATCTGGTTACATTTGGCTACACTGTCATTTTAACAAAAGACAATTTATTGGAGTGTAGCCTAAATATAATAGCAATATAGTGCATGCATGTAAAAAAAAAAAAGAAGGCTGAATTGCTTTTGTTTTATCCACAGCACGGATGAGTGGCTTACATTTGACTTCCAACTAAAGGCTATTGATATTGCACTGTAGATCAATACAATTGGTAATGTGATGAATATGTGACTTTTCCAAAAAGGCACAATAAAGGTTAGTAATATTAAAATATGGCCTCCTTTGAAAAAAACCTCTACATCTCTGCATTATAAAGTTAATAATGATAAAACCCTGATCAGACCGATATGCCCATATATGTGCATAATACTGTATGACCACATCAGGGATCTCCATCCATTCATGGGTATAAAAGGGGGCATGGACAGACACAGAGATCTCCCCATATGGGCATAAGGGATACAGACAGGCAGACAGGTACAAAGATCTCCATATGTGCTTACAAGGAACACAGACCTATTGCAGACCGCGGTACAATGGGTACTGTGACAGTGGGTAAAATGGGTCAACAATTCAGAGTATCTCATAACCAGGTGGGGCATGCATTCCCAACTAATCGTTCCCAGCCTGCATGTTCCCGATTGGACAGGCCTAATATTTCAAAAGTATAAAAGATTCTGTCCTCGCAATATGTATCCGGACAAGGCTAGACAGATAGCTTAAGAAAACCCTCCAAATATATAAAACGCATTATGTGAGGTGTATCAATATAATACACATTATGTGAGGTGTATCAATATAATACACATTATGAAATGACAATAACAATGTAAATATGTTAATTTACAAAATGCACATTAACAAAAATAATAATAATTATGGTTTACTGGCAGCATGCACAATACATTTGGCACTGTACAGCACCAGTCAGCAAGATTATCCCCTGACGGACGGACGGACGGACAGACGGACAGACGGACGGACGGACTTGGTTCATTTTTCCTGAAACCAGCCCTTGACATTGTTCAATTACGATGTAATTGGTTTCATTTTTCCTGAAACCAGCCCTTGACATTGTTCAATTACATCCAGCATGGGTTGTACACTCTCAGAGTTATGTAGGTCCTTGAAATGAAAAAGGTTGAGAAACAGTATCATAGAAATTCTTCACTACACACAAGGTTCCTCTTTTCATCATAGCCTTTGGTGCTGTTCTGCGCAGCCAAATAAGCCCACGGAGATTTACTGGTGGCTGCGTCCAGCATGGATTGCTTCCGGGCGATGCTGACCTTGATGTGGACGTCTTCCACAGTGCTCCCATTCAGCTCAGCCACGGCCTGGTCCGCAGACTCCATCTTCTCGAAGGTGATAAACGCACAGTTGCGCACGTTGTCGACCCTCAAGTGGATGATGTTGCCAAGTGGAGAGAAGACGGGGCGCAGGCTGTCCTCCGCGAGACCACCACACACATACACCGTGTTTCCCTTACGCACCTCTCTCCGCTCCGGGTACGAGTCTGACCGCCTGAATTGTCCATCTCTGTCTCTTTCTCTGTCCCTGTCCCTGTCTCTGTCTCGGCTGTGTTGGTCCCTGTCTCGAATTAGGTGGTTTGTGTCTCGACTGCGGTGGTCCCTGTCTCGACTGCGGTGGTCCCAGTCTCGAATGCGGTGGTTCCTGTCTCGAATTAGGTGGTCCCTGTCACGACTGCAGCGGTCCCTGTCTCGGCTGCAGTACCTGCGGTCGTCCGTGACTTGACTACGGTAATACCTGTCTCGACTGTGGTGGTTCCTGTCTCGACTGCGTTGGTACCTGTCTCGAATGGGGTGGTCCCCGCCTTGAACAGGGTGGTCCCCGCCTTGAACGGGATGGTCCCCGCCTTGAACGGGGTGGTCCCCGTCTCGAACGGGGTGGTCCCCGTCTCGAACGGGGTGGTCCCTGTCTCGAACGGGGTGGTCCCTGTCTCGAATGGGGTGGTCCCCGTCTTGAATGGGGTGGTCTCCGTCTTGAAGGGGGTGGTCCCCGTCTTGAATGGGGTGGTCTCCGTCTTGAAGGGGGTGGTCCCCGTCTTGAATGGGGTGGTCCCCGTCTTGAATGGGGTGGTCCCCGTCTTGAATGGGGTGGTCCCCGTCTTGAAGGGGGTGTTCTCCGTCTTGAAGGGGGTGTTCTCCGTCTTGAATGGGGTGATCCCCGTCTTGAATGGGGTGGCCCCCGTCTTGAATGGGGTGATCCCCGTCTTGATTGGAGTGGTCCCCGTCTTGAATGGGGTGGTCTCCGTCCCGGTGGTCTCTGTCTTGACTGTAGTGGTCCCTGTCTAGACTTTGGCGATCCCTGTCTTGACTGTGGTGGTCCCTGTCTTGACTGTGGGGGTCCCTGTGTCGGTGGTCCCTGTCTTGACTTCCGTGGTCCATGTCTCGGCTGCAATCCCGATCTCGGTCCCGATCGCACTCCCCGTCCCTTCCTCGGTCATGGTCTCCATCCCATTCCGGGTCTCTGTCTCCGTCCACCTCTCGGTCACAGTCCCTATGGCGGTGGTCTCCGTTCGGGTGGTGGCCGGACGACATGCCCCTCCCATCCTCCTCCTCCTCCCGTGGCCGTTCATCACCTGGGCTGACAAAGCTCTCGTACCGGGGTTCTCTGTGGGCTCCGTTGTTGCCAGACTCCACTTGACCTTCACCTGTAGGGGTGCCCCTTGGAAATGGTAGGAAAGCTGCAACTGGGCCTTTCTCTGGGTCCTTGAGTTTGATGGATTGTCGAGAAGGTTTAAAGCCTGAGCTTTTGTACTTGATGGCACTAATGGCCCCGGATTTAAAGAGTTTCTTTGCCTGCTCCGTCGCCTTTGCTGTGTCAACCTTGTGCCTGTCAGACAAGGTTTTTCTCAATCCACTCTGATTGGTCTGGCTGCTGGAACTCTGCTTGTTTAAGGACAAGAGGCTTTTTTTCTTCTTTTTGAGTTTAGTGTATTTCTTCTGCAGGGTCTCCTCTTCCTCCGTGAAGGCGTTTGGGAAAACAGTAATGAAGGCGATCTCTCCGACAGACACAGATGCTTGCTTCTGCTTCTTCTTCTCTCCTCTTGGTTTCTTTTCCGTTTTCTTTTCTGCCATGGTGCTCTGCAATGCCATGATGTACCCAGCAACACACAGGTGGAGCCTTCTTATTCTTGAAGCTGGGTGTCTCTTTTAAACCAAATTGCGTCAAACACGCATCACCAAGCATGACGTCATTCTTGCCAAAATATGGAGTTGCAAACAGCTCCTGGGCAATTAACCGAAAATTAAACCAATATTTAGAACCAATACCGACTTAATATTGCTCATTCATGTACGTTAATTGACCAATAGAGATTTTTTTTTCTCTTATATATCATATCAATGAATCGGCTCAAAAAAGTGTAATTACTTTTTCGATTAGTCATATATTAAACACTTAACACTGTATTATACTTTGTTGACGTTTGTTGACATGCACAAATGGAACCAAATTGTGCGCTCTCAGAGTTATGGGGGTCCGGGGCCTAATGCACAGTAAACTGGGGGTCCTTGAAATTAAACAGTTTGAGAATCACTGATCTAGATACAAGGCACCGGTGTCAGATTTTTGATACTTTGAGTTAAATAAACACTGAGGATTTTACATTGCCAGATTGGGGCCCGAGATAACTTTAAGAAAAAGTATCTAATGGGGGTCCATGGCCTTGTACATATCAAACTGGGGGTCCTTGAAATTAAGAAAAAAGAAAGAAAGAAAAGGTTGAGAATCACGGCTAAAAGCCTAGTTGGTCCCTGAAGTTGATGTGGGTTGGTGGGGTAGTGACATACGTAGGTCGCTGCTGAACAGGCACTGCCAGCAAACCTCTTTTTTTAAAAGCTAGTTGATCGAGTTTATTGAAAAGCATTAGTCATAGGTGGCCTTTGCTGTAATGCACCAAATTTCAAGTGAACTAGGTGTCTTTTTTCACTCCTCTCTCAACTCTGACCTACTTCACTGTCAATGGTGCTGAAGAGGGTGTATAGCATAGGCAGAATGTAGTTGCATTCCAGTAATACGCTTGCCAGACAGGTGCAAAACACGTTCTGTGGACATGAATCCTACGACTTAAAAGTATATTACTGTTTTGATGCCTGGATTTCCCCTAGTCTACCCACTCTTCCCAGGTCTGGTGCCCACATTTCCCTAGTGCCCACTCGTCTTAGTGCCCATTTTTTCCGGTGCCCTCTCTGTTTTGGTGCCCAGATTTCCCAAGTGTGTCTCTTCTCACCCTAGCCCTGTTTGAAACCTCACCCTCCTCCTCGGAGCTATTCTATTCTGGGTGCCCACATTTCCCTAGTAACCACTCTTTCTAGGTGCCCAGAATGTTTTGGTGACCACCTTTCCTGTTACCCATAGTTGGCCTATATTAAAGGAAAGTTACCAAGTTGCAGTGTTATATTTGTATTTCCATTTTGCACTATTAAAACAACTTGATTGTGTCTAGCTAGCATGTGCACAGTTCTGTGTGCTCTTGACATGATATTAAGCAGTCGATTTATCAATCAATGTGGGCTTTTGAGCTTGAGAAGCAGTCTTTAGTTGTTTTTATTTATATAGGTACATATCAAATGTGTTGTGCCCCCCATTGCACCTCTCTTTAATTGATTCTGGTGCTGGGCCTGATATGTTCATGAATGACTAATTTGTAATTAGTCTGTAAAAATGTGTGTTGTTGTGTAGTGTTATATAGTGATATAGCCTCTTTATTATGTTTGTTTGCTAATTATGCTTTGGTGGCCTGTTCAGTACATTTAACCTAGCTGTTGTCCTTGTATCAGGTGAGAAATAGCCTATAAACGGTTTTCTTATTCATACTCTTGTCTTTCTTAATATTGTTGTGTTTTCAACTCAGTCCTCGATTCTGGGAAAAGGTTGTTTATGCTCAGCGTCTTGTTTGGCTTGAACAGTTTGTCTTGGTCTGAGGCTGCGCTACTTAGTTTTCCACTTAAAAAGGCGACTGTAAATATTGTGTATAATTTTGAGGGGCCCCCAGGGCCTGTGTTTTTAATCCGGCCCTGGAAACACCTACCTAAGTACACCTAAGTACTACAGTGCAGTGATGAAAAGTAGTACTGGTTAGCTCGCCAGATGTATAATTGAGATGAAGAATGAATGAATTTGTTTATTTCGAACATAAATTAAAAACAAATAAAATACAAAACTGAAGGAAACAAGCATAAAGACAGAGGGCTCTAGGATGACCGAGAGGTCTGAGCTTGCAGATCTGCTACTTTTGATGCTTTTGTGTGACGCTGTAGTACGATCAAGGGCGTTCATTTACGAAAAAAACAAAAGATTGTTAGAAGAGGTTTCTGCCCGACAACAGCAAAATGGTCCTAATGCGAATCAAAGTAGGGGTCCTTGAAAAAAAAAAGGGGTTAATAATCATTGTGTTAGTAGAAACCGAGGATCACTGAGTTTGAGGTTGCTGTTCTGGTTCCGGGTCTGTTTCTGCCTCAGTCTCCGTGTCCAGCTCGGATTCACCATCGTCCCCCTGGAGCCGCTGGGCGGCAGCCGGCTGCAGGGTCAGACCTCCATCCTGTGCCGTGTTGTAGGAGCCACAGCCGGCACATTTCATGCCCAGAACATGGAAGGGCGCCGTGCCGCGGGCCTGGCAGTCGTTGCACATAATCTCGACGGTAGCGCCCTGGTACTCGGCGGGCATGGGAGACTGGGCGATCTCTTCGTCTCTCAGCTTCCAGTTGACTTCCAGGTTCCCGGCGGTGTGCATGCACATAGGGCAGCGGTACCCGCCGGACTTGTACATGTCATCTAAGCACGTGCTGTGCAGGAGGTGGCCGCACGGAAGAACGCTGGCTCCGATCCTGGACGAGTGAATGTCCTCCAGACACACGGAGCAGTTCTGTCTCGACACGTTCTCCACGCACTTGTGGCTCCCGCGTATATTGACGCGTAAGCACAGGTTGCATTTTTCGCAGTGGAAATAATCCTCCCTCGGCCCGATCCTGCATATCCCGCAGGGCTGACAGTGGTACTGTTGCTTGTCTTTGTCAAACAGGTGGCAGATGTCGCAGTAATACTCCCCGAACTGCACTTGACACTGCCGACAGGTCTGCTGTGCCCGCTGCATTGTGTGACACTCCTCGCACTTGACCTCTGTGACCCGGAAGCGGTCCATTTGATGGTTCTCCTCCGCATCGTGGCACAGTCTACAGACGTACAGTTTGTCGCAACAGGGTGCTTTTAATAAACATTTGCGGTCATAGTGGTCACATCCGGCAGTGGACGCCATTCCTGTAAATCACCACAAGGCTTACGGCTCATAGTCCTCGGTTTTGTCTGTTTTAACAGAGCTGCCTCCAATCTGATGTCATGAATATAGGTCATCACCCTCGCCCCCGAATATGGAGTTCCACACAGCTCCATACTGGTGTGGGACAGTGGTTCTCAACACATGGGGTGCGGGGTCCTCAGGCGTCCTTGAGGAGTTACAGGTCTGTTACTTTCAGAGTGTACAAATGGAATGGACCCATGAACTAAAGGTAGTGAAACTGATTTGTTTGTTTGTTTGTTAAAATAAGGGTTAAATAACTCTATATTCTGATGGTAATCATTGCTACATTTTGTTCTGTAACAGGGGTCACTCCAGCTCTTCAGTAAACAGAAAATACATTTTCAGGTCGTTATACCAGTTTGATCAAACTAAACCTACTCGGGGACCATACAAGTCCGAATGGAATGATGCGAGTTGGGAATGGATGCCCCTCCCGGTTATGCAATGTCCGTTGTACCCGTTGTACCCACAGTCAGTGTACCCGTCTGTCTGTCTGTATCCATTGTATGCTCATAAATGGGCATAGAATCGATACAGACAGACAGACGGGTACAGACGGATACATCTCTGTATCTGTATGTCCATGTCCCTTTTGTGCCCATGTATGGAGATCCCTGCCGTCATCAGTATATGCCCATATATGGGTACATAGGATGGATGGTTCCAGACAACCGCAGACTGACTTCACGCCAGGGGCAAGACTACAAGTACACAGAGGTCATACCAGAGGTCAAAAGGTCAACAACAAGCCAACTGAAACCACAATACTCGGAATGCAACATTGTTTGCATTCCGAGTTTTGTGTTTTCAGTAGGCTTGTTGTGTAGGCCTAGTTCAGTGATGCTCAACCTTTTTAATTTCAAAGACCAACAGTTTGATATGCAAGGCCTCAGACCCCCATTTGATACGATTATTTTCTTCCCCCTCCGTGTTAATTTAACCCTGACGGTGTGCAAATGGAACCAAATGGTTCCAATCCCACGCTAAACTACTTGATAACATACACCTAGGACTGCTTGTCTGCTTGTATTAGTCACTGCGCCTACAGTAATGTACGTCTTAGTTTACAATATTCACTCTTGTGGCTTATTGCGGTTTTCTTTTCTTTACACTTTTCCATCCTAGCCCGTGTTGTAGGAGCCACAGCCTTTCATAATATGAGAGTATACAATTGTACACTCTCAGAGTTACAGACCCAACAGCGTCCATTTGGATCCCTGGTTATCAGAACATGCACGGTACATCATTAACAGACCTTTCAACTTATTGTTTATAAATGTTTCCCACACGTTTTCCGCCATGTTGCGTTTTCTTAACCTCCATCCAATATTTTTCAAAGCCCACTTCATGTTTTGGCCAATAGCTCTTGAACCATAGGTCGTACAATCAACATCTTTTTTCCACTGGATTCCTTGGATCGTGATACAACTTATAGGCCTTGTTTGAGACAGATTACATTTTCTGCGTGCGTCTGATGTGCGTTTTCTTCAAAACACACCTTTTGCCACTACTCCTACAGATTGTGTCCAAAACTCACACAAATCGACACATTATCTCTGGGGTCATGTGATCAAGATATATGGGGCCCTGGGTAGGCAACCGGCCTGGCGGGTTTTACATTTTGGGAATAAATAGCCAATTTAATTGCACATTGAGGTGCCCAGACATCTTAAATGCCCACTTCCTGTTAGCTTTCTAGGGCCTTCACTTCAGCAGACTCTACATACATGGTGTTATCTTATTCTATCAATCACTTTTTGTAATGAATCAATTTCATTAATTGATTCTTTATTTTTTTGCTCTTTTAAAAAAAAGCTACATTTTGTTTAAAAAAACAGGCCTGAGGAGATTTTTTTAATCAGAGGTATCGGTTCTAGGCTTCTCTGATAGGTCTACCAGACTCCTTGAGTGATAGGCAGGGCGTCGCGTGACGTTGGTGGCAGGCTTTGCACTGATAGGCTAGCAGTAAAAAAAAAATCAAATTATATATACCCTCTTTTGTGACGTAAACATAAAGTTTGTACAACATAGTCAATGACAGAAGAAACCCAACAAGTATATAATTATGAATTGTTTTATATAATGGTCAATGAGTCAATGGGGGTCAGGGTGAAATCTTTATATGGTAATATGTCATTACTCATGACGTGTTAATGGATGATCTGAAAATGTGTCAGGCTGGCAGTGGTGGACCGTTCTGTGTTTTACTTGAGTATTTGTCACTCAAATGTCACTTAATGGACTCAGTGGAGTCAAATGACAAATATTGTAATTCTGACTCCACTGCATTTTATAGTGAAAATATAGTATTACTAGTATTTTTTAAAACATGTACTCAAGTACAAAATACAGAGAAACATCAACGTCGGGTCTGGGGACCCTTGGGGGGTCCAAATGGAAGGAGGTACCTCAATGCAATGTTTAAAAATGTACTGGGGCGCTGGCCTACTCTGGGCCATGCATGTCCGGAAAGATTGCAAGTCTCCCCTATTTTGTCTCACTCACTGTTCCTTGGATTTGATAAAGATGCATTCCTTCTCCATCCCAACATCTCGGGTTGGCCAATCAGGGACGCCATATGTGACATACGCCAGGTTTGAGACCGTTTAGTCCGACACTTTCCAAGTTACGCCCGCCGCAGAGTGGCAGGCAGACGAAGATTTGGTGAATGTATAGAAGGATGAATGTTAATTGTGCAATGTAAGTGAAAGGCGGTGAAAGGCGGTGGGATCTGGCTTAAATCTTGGACAAATATGCAGTCTTATGTCATAGATACATCATAGATGACTGTCATCAGACGCTTGTTTTTGTGTGATTTTATGTTTCACATTTTGTGAATTCATAAATCTTCAGATCCATCGTCCCGCAGATCCACCGCACCAACCGCCAAGTTTTGCCCAAATATGGAGCCATGTGTGTGGAGCCACCCGGTTCGATCCCCGCCCGGCTCCCTCTGGGTTAGTGTTGCAGTGTCCTTGAGCAAGAGCAAGTGGTTTAATACTATAAATTACCCATTTACCATTTACGTCAATATCAATTGAATCCCACATGTAATATTCTATGGGGAAAATTGGCAAACAAATGTCATGTCTATCGTGGAGAAAATTGAAAAAGGAAAAAGGAAAAAAAAAAGAAAAAAGAGAGGCTGATGTTGATTTTGCAGCAGCATTGGTATTCCACGTTCTGAGAAAGCGGCATATTGGTTCATTCGGGCATTGTCTTTGGAGAGGCCGATTTTACTGCTGCGGCAGGAGGCGGAGCCAGCAAATAGTGGAGCGGTACAGTTGAGAAAGGTTAAACTTTGCCGTGGGACAACTAGAAGCTTTTGCAGTGTTAGATTTGGGGTTCCAGTATAGTTCAGTGTTTATCAACCTCATCATTTAAAGACCCCCAGTTTGATATGCATTAGGCCACGGACCGGAGCCAGGCTACCACGGACCCCAATTTGATGACATTTTTCATATATGGGACCCCAATCTACACTGTAAAATCCTCAGAGTTAATTTAACTTTTGAGTGTACAGATGGTCCTCACCCACAGCAGACGCTGGGAACCAGTGGTTTGTATTACTCCTCCCTGCCGGTGAGCTCTCTTGCAGGGTACAGCTTCTGGTTGGTGCCACCCCGTGCGGCAGAGCTGGAGCACTGGATCACGACTCGCTTATTTATGAAGGTGTCGCTCACAAGATAGAGAGGAAGGTCCAGATTTGATGTCATTGGTGCAGGAAAGGGGTCAGGTCTCCAATACAATTGGAGAGAGGGAGCAAAAGTCTTGGAGAAGGGTACAGAGAAGGGATGGGTGGGTGGATGCTTTAACTGCTGGGCAGTCTGCACATTTCACAATGTTGTGTGCCCGGCTGGTTCATGAAGGTGCAGTGGAGGCACGACCATCCGGCCGAGGAGAAGGCGGGGACAGTGGGTGCTCCGCCCATCGCTCCGTACTCCAGAGAGCTCGATGGCTGTCCGGCTACCGTGCTGCACAGCTGCTCGATGGCGACCCACTGCTTGGATCTCTTCCAAATCTGTGCCAAGCCCTCGCTGGAGGTCTTCACCGCATCCAGCAGCTGACCAATGCTGTCCCTCGGCACGATCTGGTTGGTGACCAAAAAGAGGAGCAGATGGAAGTCGGAGACGGCGTTCAGGAATGCGGTGGAGGAGCACTGGGCGAGGTATGTGGCTAAACTGTGGTAATCTTGTCTCTCTCCCAGGGCATTACGGTTTTCAATGGGGAAGCCCTGTGAGGAGGATGAGGATGAGGAGGAGAAGGTGTACTGTGGGTCCTTGGGGAACGTGGTGGAGATATCAATGAGAAGATACTCCACAGGAAGAGGCTGAGCAAGTAAGGTGACATCATTTCCAAACTTGTCTTTGTCCTTGTAGAAGACGTCTGGAACATACTGCTCATGACTGGACTCTTTGGCATAGCCCAGCTCTGGAGCATCTCTGCAGGGCAGTAGACACTCATCTCTCACCAGAGCCATGCACTGGTTGGACACCTGGTAGCCCTCGAAGTGAACCTGGTTGTCTGGACCACCCGTTGCCAACACTGTGACAAATTTAGATCCAAAATGGCCATCTCTTGAGAGCCTGCAGGGGTTTGGATGTTGATTCTGGAAGTATCCAGCCATGATGCACTCCTCTGCACTAAGGAAGTATGAGTCCTTGTTTCGACTGTAGCGGACAGTACCTCTTCTCATATCCTGGGAGATCACGTCAGTGAAGATCCATCCAATCTTGCACAGGCCCAGCTTGGCAGCCATCTCCTCCACAGCTGCAGCGTTGGGGTCCTCCAGCAACTCAACTGTGTTCTGCGTGGCGTTCTGTGGGGGCTCGTAGATAGCAGCCACTTCGGCTCGTATGCTCAGAGGGATGTCTTTGTGCTCGGTGTACCTACCGTACAAGTATCCAATCCTTTGGTTCCCCGTGCTCCTCCAGAAGTTCAGGAAGCGTTCGGCAATGGTGTGGTTCTCGAACATGATGTTGTCTACGTGTCTATATTTTTGTCTGTTGAGGGTGATGGCACTGGGCTGGCACTTGGTGCAAATGCCCTCTGGCCACGGAAGGTGTCCCTCACAACCCGATTTGATCTTACAGCTGATATTCTCTAGAGCTGCAAACTTCCCTTTGTCAGAGCCACCAGTCAGCTTGCGGATGTAGGCATGGAATGTCATGTGCTTGACTGGGGGCTCCAGGTGGTTTAGGTAGTCCTCATCGAAAGGCTCTAACGGTACGCAGTGCACACACTTTCCGAGAGCGCTGTGTCGACACAGCTGTGAATCTCTGTTGCGGTAGATCCTGCCGTCCTGCTTGGCCAAATACTGATCGATCTCATCTTCCTGGATCTGGGAGAAGGATGGAGCAGAGGAGGTGGATGATAGCAATGAAAAGGATTGAGTGGCTGTGTCCATGACCTCTCTGGAAACCCCCGCTGAACCCGCGGGGAAAAGAAACAGCATGTCGCCATGCTTAATCTTAAGAAGACTGAGGGTCTTGTTCTGGGATAGGATCTCGCCAGTCTTGTTCCGGTTTAGGTAAATGGAGAAACCGAACCCGTTGCAATTGGAACTGAACTCCTTTTCCACCTTCCTCAAGAAAGCAGCTGTAGTCTCCGTCTTAGTAGACTGAATTCTCTTAATTCCGTCAGGGGACTGTACCCGAACGATAATGGTGTCTGCCATATTCGTCAGGTAATTGTTTTAAACTTTATTCCTGTTACAAAACAGACCAGGTGCCAGCTGCCTTATATTGGCTGACCAGAGCTAGAGTGTTGTGAGCAATGCAAGTGACATCGCACACACAACACAACCTGTTGCCATGCATGCCCGACAACTGTGATTTGCGCAGGCCATGTATTAAGACCTCGAGTGGACACTGGAAATCCCGGTCCATTCATTTCAAGGGAGCTGTTCACCCAGCACATACCCCCGTGTTTGGGTGATGATGTCGCTGGGCCCTATCGCATGTGCAGTGGTGTCTGTGGGGCGTCTTCGCATGCGTAGTACCGTCCTTTATTTGTCTGTCACAAACTACCCTCTGTGCGCAAGCTTGTGAGTCAAGCCCATTGGTCGAAACCGGTTGCTCGTTCATATAGTGGGCTCCAGCTGTGGTTAAGTTACAGTACCAGAATCAGCCACCAGGGGTTTGCTGCTTCATTTAATTCTCCTGCCTAATCTCTCAGTGGGGCAATTATTGTGATGTCGACTATAGCAGTGCTTATCAAACATTTGTACTTCAAGGACCCCCAGTTTGATAGGATTTTGACCTCTGGGACCCCAATGTAAACTTGTCAGTGTTAATGTAACTCCTCAAGGTCCCAGAACCCCACCTCAAAGTGGGTTTCGGGGACCCTACTTTGAGAACCACTGGGCCACAGTGACCCTTTCACTGGGTAAATTAATCTAAGTCAGCTAGCTAACTTGACATTGTCACGTTGGATTGTACAATTTGTGTTTTCTGGTCACCTCACATACAGGGGTGCAATGCTCACTGGACGGCCTTGCACGCCGTGCCGGAACCTATTTGACCAGGAGCACGCGCAGGCACACGCATAGATTTAAAACTACTTTAAATTCGCACCTCAACAAAGTTTTCAAAGGCTCCCGACTACACCTAGCGAATTAACATAGGAATAAGCCTAGATGCATATCAATTGTCCATTGTGTGACTTGCAGTGTAGGTGTTAAGCGACGTGCGCGTCACGTCATTGAAATAGAGTGCAAGAACATACCAAATGAGCATTGCATGCCTGATCGCAAAACCGGTAACAAAATAGATGGCCAGGATTGTTAGTTAGGCTACATAATGTGCAGATTTTTTTATAACTGTGGGTTGTAATGCATAAGTGGGTCAGGAAGTCAGGTGGGTTGCTAGATGGCCATAATAAACACTTGAATGTAGAGAAAACTCAAGAAGAACCTCTACAGGGAGCACATAATGTGTCTCTGTTAGGCCGCATGGAACTGTCTGACATCCACAGCATGACAATCTATGATGTAGCCTACGGTTCCATATTTTGGCAACGTTTCATCTGACCACCATTTACTTCCATTGCATAATTCAGTGTTTCAAAAAATATGAAACTTAAAAAATATGAAATGCATGGTGTTACTTGAAGAGTTAATCACATTGATGACTTAACATATCATGTACAGAACGTGACAGATGAGAACATTTTATACTATATAATATGAAACTTTGTCTTCTCCAGATAAAGACAAATTGCCTATGGAGTCTTTACTCACGACTGGCCTCGTGATGGTTAAGGGCTGGCCTCGTTCACAGAAGTGCAATCCACACCAGTACGTTTGAGGTGCCAGCCAACGGTAAAGATTTTAAAAACATTAAAAAGTGTTTTGGGCATCTTTTTGACTCCCAGAACTAAGTGAACTATGCTGTGCCATGAAAGGTATTTCACAGGTTCTGGATTTGTGTCCACACACAAGGCTCGGTTTCAGCTAAGATTCTCAGAACCTCATTTGGGCCCTGCTCAGGTAGTAGTACTAACCGTGAGTTCTGGGAACCAACAACTTATAATTTAAAATGTTTCAAAAGTAGTGAAAATATTCGGTCTACAAGCTCACAACGCATCACATCACGTCATCATTGTGAGCTGGTAGATTGGCTATTTATCACTTTCTTATGAGGTTCTTTTTCATGATGTAGCCTACCATTAAACCTCCAGGTACTTCTGTTCTGGTTATAATCGAAAGTTAAAAAAGTAGTTTGAGGTTATGGAAGGTTCTGGCTTTAACCCAAATGCAGAGAATCCTGGATCAGACACATCACACACACAGACACGCACATGCGCATGTGCACGCATACGCACGCACGCGCGCGCACACACACACACACACACATTGTGACTGGCACAAATGTGACGCAAAGCTTGGCCAATCCGTGGAGCCGAGTTTTCCAATCAGGGACAGACTTAACACTTGACGAGATGGTTAAGGACAAGGAAACTATCAAAACAATAGGCGACACCAACGTTTCGGAAGAGGTAAAACAAAACAAAAACAAATAAAGGAAAAAAATATAAAATAACATAATATAGTAAAATAACATAGTGGCATGGCACTCATAAACTGTAATTATTATGTATCTTATTTTGAGGTTGCTATTGGTGCTGTTGTATACATAATACAAGACATCTGTATACATGTTTATGCCCTATTGCACAACCAAAAATGACAATGTCAGGCAAGATATTTCCCGGTTTTCTTTTCCACTATGCCCCAACTTCAGACACAACCCCTCTATGATAAATGGAATATGACAAGGATCTACCTCACAGAATGGTGCAGGAGAGACCAGCCCAGTAGATTTTAATACTACGGCTGTGTCTGTCTGTCCCCCCTTACTGAATAGACATGAATTCCCACTCCCAATTACCTTTATTTTTTACATGCATGATAAAGGAGAGTTCGGTCAAACTTCCAATCAATTGCCAGCTTAATTTGTCTCCTTTTCCTTCTGCCTGCTTAAGCAAAGTAACTCACCCCTATTCTTTGTATGCAGGTATGTGGGTATGTATGCACCTTTAATAGCCCAGTGGATTGGGGAAGACTAACTTCCCCAGGCAATGCTACGGAATGATACCCCGAGATAACTGTTGCTAACCATACGGACAACCCTCAAAAAGAATAAACACAGAGAAAACTAAAATCTATGCATCCCCCTGATGTGGAAGCGTTGCTTCTACCAACTGTGGCAATTACTTCAGCTCCAGCCATCTAGTAGAGTGACTTTATAGATAGCTGTAATCATCCCCCTGATTGAACATTGAGTGTGGATAGCACTTACCAACCATCCTTGGGGTGCCTCCCTGTCACAATGTAACCAGCCAAAGCATCTCCAAACTGTTGCAACCAAACCGGATTGTCAACCAATAACTAACCTAAAATGATCAACAACTAAAAATACTGTCATTCTTTGCACACCCTGCCTCACGATTGGGTATTTCTCTTTACCAAATCTGTTCAATCTCACATTATACCCTTGCAGTAGGCCCCATTGTTATGCCCGCTCGTTGGAGTCACAGCAAACAAGAGGCGTCCTCAAGGTGCAAGTTCGTCCAGACCAGGAGTAGGTAACCTTAGGCACGGGGGCCAACATTGGCACAGGGGAGGGTGATCACTGGCACACTAGCATAAGTGTGAGAGAAAGGATTGTTTTGTATTTGATATTCCCCCAAAAACTAGTCAGTTAAAATAAGTCCCCTCACATCTATATTCAAATTACATCCTGCACATAATTCTACATTCATTCAAACTCTTATTGCTCTAATGGCCATTACATCCTGAAAAAAAAAGTATTGTATTCATGTATAGTGTATGGACAATCACAATCTGTTGGAAATATTACATTTTGATTTGTTCCAGGTCTTAATCAGCTGCAGGTGAACAGGCTTGATAGACAAACCGGTGTAGACAGGCCCAGTGCCGTCACAACTGGGGTGAATTTGCTTTGCAAGTTTGCAGTTCTGGTCTGGTCCGTGCATGTAGTATGCTGAAATTAATGGCATTGAGACAGGAATTGACATGGATTCATTAATCCAATCCTGAATTTAGTGTGGAGACGCTGGTGCTTCTTCATATTATCTAACTGATTGAAACTCGTGTCACACTGGGTGCAGTGGTATGGCTTTTCTCCGGTGTGTATGCGCTGATGTCTCCTTAGACTACCCAACTCGTTGAAGCTCGTGTCGCACTGTTTGCAGTGGAAAGGTCTTTCCCCACTGTGGATACGCTGGTGTGTCCTCAGAGTGCCCAACTGGCTGAAACTCTTGTTACACTGGTTGCAATGGTAAGGTTTCTCTCCAGTATGGATACGTTGGTGTACCTTCATACTACCAAGCTCATTGAAACTCTTGTCACACAGTTCGCACTGGAAAGGTTTCTCTCCAGTGTGGAGACGCTGATGTGTCTTCAAGTGACCTAACTGACTGAAACCCTTGTCACAATGATCACAGCGGTACGGTCTTTCTCCGGTGTGGACGCGCTGATGTGACTTCAGGTGACTTGCCTGACTGAAACTCTTGTCACACAGATTGCAGCGGAAAGGTTTTTCTCCAGTGTGGACACGCCGGTGTGCCTTCAGATTACCCGACTCTTTGAAACTCTTGTCACACCGTTCGCATTGGAAAGGTTCTCCGGCGTGGAGACACTGGTGTGACTTCAGGTGATCCAAGCATCGGAAGCTATTGTCACATCGTTTGCAAATATGGGTTTTCCTTCCTGCGTAAGTCGGCTGATGTGTCTTTACTTCTCCCGGCTGAGTTTCTCCTTGTTTCTGTGTGGTTACAGGGCAGATGATTTGCTGACAGGCTGCTGAGGGGATCTGTCCATTCATCTTTTGACAGTAGAGGTCACTGTGGCTGCTCTGTTGATGGAAGAAGACCTGAGACATGAAGGCTTATGACCACTAAGAACAGAGGCCAGTAGCTGTAAGAGTTGATCTTATATATCTTATATAATGATCTCTCTTTCCTCTCTGCCTCTATCTCTATCTGTTCTGTCCTCCCTATTGCTGTTCACACTCTGACCGCTATGCTTTTCTATCTCTCTGGATATGCGTGTCACTCACTTGGTCAGATAGAAATATAAGCCTGAAAGCATCTTTACGTCTTATGTAGGCTATGCATAGCTCTGGTTTGTTGTTACACTCAAGACAAACCATTGCCATGCATGCATGCATAACAACCACGATTTGTGCAGGTGCCACTGCAGTGCACCTGATGGTCGTGGCTGGGGTCCTTGAGGGGATTCCAGCGTCGCATCACGCATGTACTAGAGGTTTCTTTGAGTTCATCCCTCAATTTTCATTATGGG
The DNA here is from genome assembly GCF_963454915.1 of Gymnoscopelus microlampas. Taxonomy (NCBI): domain Eukaryota; kingdom Metazoa; phylum Chordata; class Actinopteri; order Myctophiformes; family Myctophidae; genus Gymnoscopelus; species Gymnoscopelus microlampas. The sequence continues at coordinate 9,570,671 of NC_139941.1, read as the reverse complement.
GTTCAATTTTCATTAGGGTTGCAACTGGACCGGAGGTCCGGGGCGAGACTAGTCGATCCTCCTTTTGTCTGTGCTGTCCAACCAATCACGTTGCATATAATCCTGTGTCTGTTCTTGGTTAAGGTTTTTAACCAATCATGTCGCTTATATTAGTTCACCTGAGGCGCATCTCAAAGGAAAATCCTTGACAAAATGCACTGAGTGCTTATCGGATGCTTGCGGTTATCCTTCTCCAAGAACCTGTCTGCAGAATCACAACCTGACAGGTTCTTGGTGAAGGAAAAAAGCACTGCTTTTATGTTCATCAATGTTTTAATGCAGCCAAGGAATGACATCAGAATGTGCATCATGCCGGGATGGATGATGGTAAATTGACCGTTTTCTGATTGTACTTCACAATTCACATTCACCCATTGGTGCACACATTCACACACCGATGGCAGAACCAACCCATGCAAGGCACCATCCTACTCATTGGAAGCAGTTAGGGCTTCAGTGTGTTGCTCAAGGATAGGAGGAGCTGGGGATCTAACCTGGAACTTTCGGATTCCAAGATGTCCACTCTACCTCTTGAGCTGCTGCCGCCCTACATGATGACATACTTCCATTGCACAGTCCACTGGATTAGACTTGTCATGAAGTAGAGATGCAGGTGCAGTGTGGTGTACATACTGTACTTTCATGGCAAAGCCCAAAGGTTGCATGATTTAAGTTATGGCAAGAGATTAATTTATGGACATCAACACATACAAAAACAATAACCTTTATATGTTGATGTTGACTAAACTGTAGCCATTTCCTGATTTTTACCAATTTTTTAGATAATTCATGCAAATTATGCTATTGAGGAAAGGTTTCATGACTTCACAATATTAGATGAACTTCTGGACATCACAAACATGGTCTTGGACTCTTAAATCATCTTTCTATGATTATTATGCTAATTGCTCAAATTGCACAGCATGCAACTTTTAGCAACCAAGCTTAATCTCATCTGCTAAGCCTATAGATGACATTTGAATCATACAAGTTTAGAGAAAACAACATTTCTGGGTTTAACATGGAGGTTTCCAGTATACTATATAGATAGAAGATGTGGACTGGCGGGATAAAGAGAGGGCCAAATCCTTGCTAAACACCTGACCATAGACTGTTCCTGACACAGGTCATGATAGTGAACAGGGATGGAAATCACATCAACTAGTTCAAGATTTGATGGAGCAACAGTGACCTCAGCAGGGCGCAGAGCAGATTGCAGGCAGGAGGAGGGACAGGATTGACTCCAACTGACAATCTCTCCATTATGGTAGATACCATAGGCCCCTGTGTGCACACCCAAATGTCCAGTGGGTACATGCATGGGTCAACATAAATAAGCTACTTAATACTTCCTCGTGCGACTGTCTGTATTGCACAAAAGTAACTGATTTTCATCTGAAAATGTTGACGTGTCACATCAAATTTAAAATAAACAAAATATAAATTAAAATGTATTCATGATCATGCACATGACAAATTGGCCACATCTCAAGTCATCATTCACCTGCGTGTATGTGTGTGTGTGTGTGTGTGTGTGTGTGTGTGTGTGTGTGTGTGTGTGTGTGTGCGTGCGTGCGTGCGTGCGTGCGTGCCTGCCTGCGTGCCTGCGTGCGTGCATACAGAGGGAAGGTATCTCACAGTGATGTAGTATGTGATGCTGTGTGACCTGCAGGGTGTTCTCAACATCCTCTGAGGTTCTGCTCGTCTCGGCATCAGTCCAAATATCCCCATTTGTTTTCATTTTCAGTGTGAACAGAGTGTCCAGAGTCATAACAATTTGTCCCGTTGCAGTGTTACTCCATTAGATCCTTTTTAGTAGGAGGGTCGACAGTGACCCTATACTGCAGAGTCACTGTGTGACTGTGTTTGAACAGCTTTAGCATCTGGGATAAACTGATGCTATATTCCACCATCTCCTTACTTAAGCAATGAACCACTCACAACCTATATCTTTTGTTGATCATGCAGTCCCCAAGAGGTCTGTACTTGGTTAAACCAAATTAATTAAATAATACAATTAAAGGGTACTTTCTACCTATTTAAACTGGAAAACGGGTAAAAAATGTCCCTAACACAATAGAAGGGTAAAGACCTCAGGCCGATTCTACAAATGCCTTCTAAATCAGTAGTTGTCAAACTTTTTCGTAATTCAAAATTATTCAACATTTTTCAAACAATTTCAAGAGTTTTCAAAAATGTTCAAAAATAGCAGATACAAGCTCGCAGCGCTGGACAAAGTGACGCGCTGTGAGCTTGTAGATCTGCTATCTTTGAATAGCCAACGCTAAAATCTAAAAAGCTTTCCCGGTTGTTTTAATGGGTTGAAAGTAGACAGTAGCAGGAGCCCAAATGTCAGGGGTGTAAAGAATTGGGCTAACTGAGACCCTGGTCTTTGGTCAGCCCCATGGTCTCTGTCCAGCTGGGCATGCCTGGAAAACCTCCCTGGGGGAAGGCAACCAGGAGGAATCCTTACTAATTTAGATGCCCAAACCACCTCAACTACTCCTTTCCACGTAAAGGAGCAGCAATGCAGCATATATATACGCCGAGTCTCTCACGGACTGAGCTTCTCACTTGATAACTAAGGGAGATGGATGCCAGCCACTCTCCTGAAATAAAAAGCCCATTTTGGTCCCTTGTATCCATCATCTTGTCCTTTCGGTCATGACCCACACTTCATGACCATAGGTGAGACTAGGAACAAAGATTGACTGGTATATTGAGAGCTTTGCCTTCTAGCTCAGCTCTCTTTTCATCACAACAGTGCGGTACCGCTCCTGCTGCTACGATTCTCCTGCTGATGATCTCCCACTCTGTCCTCCCCTCACTCGTGAACATGACCATGAGATACTTGAACTCCTTCACTTGGGGTAAGGTCTCATTCCCTGCCTGGCGTGGACAAACCACCCAGTGTTTCCAACCATCCCTTGAAATACTGGGACACATTTTTGTTTCTTATTTTGTGGAATCAATGACACACATCTTACAACAGCTGCTCATATACATACTGTGTACTATAATACAGGTTGTTAATAAATACAATATACAAAAACATATATATATATATTTACATATATACATTGACATTTGATCTTTTTTCTGGTTGTCCCTTATTTTTCTTGGACATAAGGGATGCCCGGCTGGATGTCCCTTATTTGAATTTCAGGCAGTCGGCGACCATAAATCCCCCGGTTTCCTGCTGGCGGAGATGATTACAGTTATTTGTTGGTTACAGGGAACTGTAAATAGTTCTCGGTAACCTTAATGTTTGCCTACAGGCCTGTTTGGTCACACAGTAGCCCTGTTGTGGGCCTTGAGTACACAAAGGGGAGGGATCTGATAGAGCTCACATGGGAAAAGCATTTTAAAGCCACACCTGTGTACCTTGTCAGTCATACACCAGCTAGATCCTGTACCTAGTCAGTCACACACCAGCAAGATTCTCAAGTGACACATCGTGGAGAGGAAACCATGGTAAGAGCAGTGGTGGAACTCAGTTTTTATTATTCTTTTGTAAAAGTAACAATACCACAATATAGAAATACTCTGCAAGAAAGGGTCCTGCAATAAACATTTTATTTGAGTAAAAGTACAAAGGTATATTGGCATCAAAACATACTTACAATACCAAAAGTAAAATAACTCATTATGCAGAATGTCCCATTTCACACGTTTCTTTTTTTCTCAAAGGTTTTCAAAAGCGCAATCTACAATCTCGTCATGATATGATGTGTTGTGTGAGCTTGTAGATTGGCTATTTTCGAATAAGCAAAGTATAATACAGGGCTTAATTGGTTGATTTACTGTATGTTTTGTAATTAGTGTTAAATAGCTCTGTATCCCATAGTAATTATTGCTTTTAGACTAGAGTGACCCCTGACCCCTGTTGTTCTGTAACAGGGGTCTTTCCAACTCTCCAGCTCTTTAGTAAACAGAAAATACATTTTCAGGTCAGGATACCAGTTCCATCCAATCAGGGGATATAACTCATTCAGGATACAGGACAGAGAAGTGACTTTGTGCACCAACAAATACATGAGCAGACAAAAATTGGAACTGCATGGAACACAAGTAGTCTAGATGGAAGGTGGGGGCCCCAAAAATCCACCCTATGCGAGTGGACCCCACCAGGTAAACTGGCTGAAATAATGTCCCATGGGGTTCATTTTAACCCTTTACTACACATATCCTGAAACCAAACCAGAAAATGGAGAAAATAGAAAAGAGCAAAACATTTGAAGGAAACAACCTACAGAGACAAATATGTTTTCCCCCATACAAGTTGGACCCAAGGAATTCAACAAAGTGGTTATTATTCTGATATAAGTATACATCTGAACTATTACAGGATAAAAAAAGCAAAGATGAAGCGGAAAATGTTCTGATAGTTCTGTTTTGACTTAATACTTAAGGTGGATTTTTCTTACCAACTGCATTTTCTCAATCCTTGAAGTGTGTATTTTAAGATTTTACCAGGTACCGGGCTGAGATAATGTCCCATGGGGTTTTAACCCTATCTTACACATATCCTACCCAAACCCAAAAATGGAAAGAAATTGCAAATAGCTAATCTTAGGAAGTATATAACATATAACAGAGACAAATGAACAAATTTTTCCATACAATGCAGACTCAAGGACTTCAGTAAAAGTGGTATTATTAAGATTCAAGCATATCTTGAGTCTATTTAAAAATAGCAAAAAACAGAGCCAAAACTGTTCAGATTACATCTATATTTGTGTTTTACTAAATACTTGATTGTTTTCTTGTCTACTAGTAGTGTGTGTGTGTGTGTGTGTGTGTGTGTGTGTGTGTGTGTGTGTGTGTGTGTGTGTGTGTGTGTGTGTGTGTGTGTGTGTGTGTGTGTGTGTGTGTGTGTGTGTGTGTGTGTGTGTGTGTGTGGAGCAGGCTTAAAACTTTCCTTCCATTTGGGGAACAACAGCACCATCATCATCCATAGTCTCTGTGCTTTTTTTGCAAACTGCTAATAAAGTATTCAATCAATCAATCAATATGTTAAAGCCAGTGCAGTGCCACGTTTGATTACCTCATTAACAAATGACATGACCTGCCTGGTGAAACAGGTTTACAATCACTCTTAATCCAGAGCGATTTACAGTAATCAAGGTAAACATGAGGTATCAAATGCATAGAAATAGTATAGGATGATAGGTAAACCAAGAGCCTATAATCAGTCAGTGTAATATAAAACAAGTTAACTATTAGCCAAATTCGGCTAGCGCTCAGACGAATCCACTGAGAGAGGCGTGTCTAGTCCCATAGCTTGGGAGGACGAGGCCGCCCGTTCAGAGTATGGGAAAGTATCCCATTGGCTTAAACGACAGCCAATCACGCAAAAAAAAGTGTCGAATACAGAATACATGTCGGAAATCTGTTGAGTGGGACTCGTGCTGTCTGTAGAGCCGCTATGCTTTCAGCATGCGGCTAACAATCTGTACTTTGAAACTTTACATACTATAGGATGCCAAGTCTACAACCTGGCATCTGTCTACATAACATGTTATCTAAATTACATTTTAGCCTCTGCATAAGCCTGCAAGGTTGCCAAGGCTAGGTCAAGTTGTTCAACAACTCTTATGAATGTGTAGTGATGAATGTGTATGAATGTGTACATTTTATTTGTATGGCACTTCTCACAGAGAGACATTCCACAAATGCTTGTTTAAACAGTGGTGTTTTTAAGTGGTTCTTAAAAATGTCCTGTGGAAGGGCATTCCATATCTTTTTGGGACCAGTTAGGGGTTAAGTATCTTGCTCAGGGACACTTCGAACCTCAGGTTTCCCAAGCGGGCTCATTAACCATTCAGAGTCGAAATGTCCCTGAGCAAGACACTTAACACCTAACTGCTCCCCCCTCCGTGTACATATTTGTTTTATGTTTGTGTTTTTGTTGTTTTTAATCATTTGAATGCTTCATACTGTGTCTTTATTTCTGTATGTAAAGCACTTTGTAAGTTCTCTCTGTGAGAAGTGCCATACAAATAACATTTACATGTATTACTTCACCACACTACACGTTCGTAAGAGTTGTTGAACATGTTTCACCAGGCAGGTCATGTCATTTGTTTATGAGGTAATCCAACCTGACACACTGGCTTTGACGACATTAAAGACCATGGATGATGATGTTGCTGTTGTTCCCCAAATGGAAGGAAAGTTTTAAGCCTAAATACAAACTAAGGATTATGAGAAAATAGTAGGCAAGAAAACAATCAACAAGAAATATTTTGTAAACAGAGAAATATAGATGTCATTTGAATAATTTTTTATCTCTGTTTTTTTCTATTTTTGCCCTGAAATAGAGTCAAGATATGCTTGAATCTTAATAATACCAATTTTACTGAAGTCCTTGAGTCCACATTGTATGGAGAATGTATGATATATACTTCCAAAGATTTGCTGGTACCTGGCAGATTCTTAAAATACACATTTCAAGGATTAAGAAAATGCAGTTGGTGAGAAAAAGCATTTAGTAAAAGCAGAAATATATATGTGATATGAACATTTTCGTCTCCGTAATAGTGTAATTTGTCCTGTAATAGAGTCAAGATGTGCTTGAATTTTAATAATGACCACTCTAATGAATTCCTTGGGTCCAAATTGTATGGAATTTTCTTTTTGTCTTTGTAGGTTTGTTTCCTTCAAAAGTTATGCTCTTTGCATTTTCATTCCATTTTCGGGTTTGGATTCAGGATGTAATAAAGGGTTAAAAATAAACCCATGGGACATTATTTCAGCCCGTTACCTGGCAGAATCTTAGAATACACACCTCAAGGATTAAGAAAAAACAGGTGGCACTTTCCATCTAGACTAAAGCTGTTACATGGTCTTCGTGTAATTCTCTTTCCTGATTGGATAAAATGTGTAACTCCACCTGAAAATGTATTTTATTGAGCATTAATTGAGCAGAAAATGGAGCTTTAGATTTTTGACAATAAACTTTGTTATAACAAATAAATATCACTTACACCATTGGTTCTCAAAGTGGGGTCTGGTGACCCCCAGGGGTCATTGGGTGGGGTACCAGGGGGTCCCCAGCAAAATGTGTTAATATAGCGTCGCAATCATTTTATACTTTGGTTATTAAAAAATAACAGATATCCAAGCTCATAGCGTGTCACTTCATGCTATGAGCTTGTAGATCTGTGTTTTTTTTTAAATAGTGAACATTTGTGCCAATCCTTGAATATACAGTATATTATATACTGTATATTCAAGGATTGGCACAACTCCTGTATACATACACATTTCTATATTTTTATACTCAAATATTTGCTTCTGGAGGTCCTTGGCACGACATATTTTCTTCAGATGGGGGTTTTCGGCCAAATACAAATTTGGGGGTCCTTGACACGAAAAGGTTTGAGAACCACTGAAGCGATGGGGGGGATTGGATTAGGCCTGGAAAGCATTAGTTCCTAACATCATCCACAAGAGGTCCCTAAAGCTCTGAGTAAAGAAGGCTTACAGCCAGGAATACACATCATCAATGTTGTTGTTGGCTGTCAGTCGGAAGTAGTCGACTCTCTCTCTCTCACTGGAGTTCCTCGATTGCAGCTTCTGATCCACCCGGCTTTTTTAGGACATAAATGGCCGATCGTGTGTGATAATAAAATGGGTAAGACTGACTGGGAGTTTAAAAATACATTAAAACGAAATAAACTTTATGAAGGGACTTTGCTTGGTGCTTTGTGCATGCATGTTGTAACTGGCATTTCTGCATGTTGTTCACATTACAAAGGCTTAGTAGCAGCACGTCTGCCAAGAAGAACAGATCTCCAAGCTGACGATCCGATCTGTTTCTTTCTTTGTCGTGTGACTGACACGACGGCATGCTCGATGAGCCACGTGATCCCTGGCTGGGGCGATGATTACAAATGTATCTATAAATAATGTTTCGAGAATTCGAGGAGAGTGTGTTACGTGTCACACGCACACGCGATCGCACGCGCGCACACTCACACATCCGCTTGTTGCCAGTTGTTGCCATGTTTTGCGAGAGAATCAAGCAACCAGGCCTATGAAAACACCACATGAGCACTTTTAAAGCGACTGAAAATAGCAGATCTGCAAGCTCACAACGCAACGCGTTGTGAGCTGTAGATCTGCTATTTTCAAAAACTCTTGTAATAAAATGTGGATTTTTTGGAATATTTTTTTCAACACAAAATGTTCTCTGGCTGTGGCATACAAAACATGTTCATGAAAATAAATTGAGAACCACTGGTTTATTAAATAATAATAACATTTTGTAAAGAAGCCTAAACAAGCAAGTACACCTTAGAAACAAGCACACAAAAAAACAGCAACCACCTAATATTTACAACAAGCAACTTTACAGGAAAAAAAACAGCCCAAGGTCGCTTATAATAACCGGACGTGGCAACGCTGCTTGTCGCGTACTCGCCTGTGTGTCTAAATGTGTCCGCCTGTCCTGTCTGTGTCTGTGTCTGTCCCTGTCCCGTCGTGCTGTCCCCAGCAGCAGCAGCGGTCTGTCCAGCAGGGGAGCAGCGCCATGCCCGTGCCCAGGCTGAGGTTGGTGGTGACCGGGGATGACTTCGGCTACTGTCCCCAGAGGAACCGGGGGATCGTGGACTGCTTCCAGGCGGGAGGGGTGTCCAACGTGTCGCTGCTGGTCAACGGCGGAGCCGCCCGGGACGCAGCGGACCTGGCCAGGAGGTATGTGTGTGTGTACTGTGTAATGTATGCATGTGATGTAATGTAGCCTATGTATGTAACCTATCAATTATTCTTTTTATTTTTATTATTATTAATTTCAATTAAAGTGTATTATTATTATTTCTATTACATATTATTATTATTATTATGAATAATAATAATGTGTTAATGAAAGATCATTATTACATACACTTTATTATTACATATTATTATTACTTATTATATATTAGTATTATTAATAATAATGATGTATTAATTAAAGACTATTATTATTACATATTATTATTGTTTTTGCAAACTACATTTTCAAAGTACATTTTAAATCTTGTAGATCAGCAGTTTTTGCCAGACAGGGACTAAAACATAGTAAAGCAATGAAAACAATACCATTTGTATTTTTTCATTGTACAGCCTGAAATACCTTTTTCTTTAATGGCTTTGTTTCTTGTTATATGATACCTCTAGTTATGTAGTTTTGTATTGTCTGGTACTTTTGTTGATGCTTTTGTTGAAAGATGTTTGTATCGTGGGAAATTGTAAAAGAAAAGGATTTGAGTGTGTTATGTGACACACACACACACACACACACACACACACACACACACACACACACACACACACACACACACACACACACACACACACACACACACTCTCTCTCTCTCTCTCTCTCTCTCTCTCTCTCTCTCTCTCTCTCTCTCTCTCTCTCTCTCTCTCTCTCTCTCTCTCTCTCTCTCTCTCTCTCTCTCTCTCTCTCTCTCTCTCTAACTTGTAAAGCCAGAAATAATGAGAAGCAATGGGTTCAATATATTTGGTTTCCTTTTATTTTTATTCTGGACACTTTCTGGGTTGTTTCCTGGCAGACATCACATTCCCATTGGCCTCCATGCCAACCTGTCAGAGGGCGTACCGGTGTGCCAGAGTCTGCGGCTGGAATCCAGCCTGGTCAACAAGGAAGGCTTCTTCCATGGAAAGATGGGCTTCCGTGAAGCACTGCAGAGTGGACACATAGCCATAGCAGAGGTACTCCACTGCACCATGGATTGATTGATTGATTGAATACTTAATAGACTCTATGCACAGCAGCCATATTGGAAAGAAATTGGGCCTCTTCTTACTTCCTTCACAGGTGTTACCAATGATACTAATGAAGGCTCTGTTCCATTCTGGTCAGGGTGCTGATATCGTGCATGTTGGCTCACTAGAAACACTCCATTTTGGTTCCCAAATGGCCCCTTATGGTGGGTGTGTAACTCTGAGAGAGTTATGGGGGTCCTTGAAAATAAGACAACCACTGTGCTACACTAAATGGAACGGAGCCTTAATTAGTATTATTGGTAACACCTGTGAAGGAAGTAAGGAAGGGGCCCAATTCATTCCCAATATGGCTGCTGTGCATAGAGCCTATCAACACGTTGAAAACAGGTTTAACAAGCTATGCTAAAAGGATAACACTATAAGCCCTGGGGTCTTGTTTTCATTGTGGTCCTGTACTCAACTTTATTATCAAGACATGCAACACTAGGTATATTTAGGGGGAGGGGGCAGAGGAAGACCGCTATAATGGCGGTCTGGCATTCTATAAATATAAGTTTGTGTTAATTAAATCTGCTGACATGCTATTAGCCCTCATACTGAGAGGACAACTGCTTAGGTGACACAGGACTCCTTCACCTGTCAGTCACCAGGATGTCATGTGCCTGTTTTAGTTTGTTCCTGCGGTCCTGAAGGAAGGGCCTTTTTAAGGACATGTGTCACCACTGAGTATTGGTCTATTGTGTGTCTTATTTGCATTTAGGGGCATGTGTTACCACTAAGTGTGGGATCTATTTCTGAGCCTCTCGACCTGTATAAGAGAGAGTTAAAAAATGGATGTGGGGGCTGAACTATACTACGGTATAGGGCTGACTTTGGGAGCGCTCCTAAATAAATGGAGATGGTGTTTCAACACCTCTCAAACCTTTCTTTCTCGATGGAATTCAGATGTTAGATCAGTTATCAGATATCCATTATAGAGAAAGCTAGTGGGGGATAAAGTTATCTAAGAGTCCAATTGTAATTTGCGGACAGCTGTTTTTTTTTTTAGGTCAGTTTTGAACGTAGATAGGGAATGGAGAGGTTTGATGGCTGATGGTAGGGCGTTCCACACTTAGGACACATAGCCATAGCAGAGCTACTGTACTGTACTGCACAGTGGACTCAGTCTCCCCGAGACCCAAACGTACAAACATGAACCACTTAAACCCTATTTAATAGGGAAAATAGCCGATCGCCAAGCTCACAAATTTCACTTTTTACCGTGGAAATTGGTAATTGTGGACATAAAAGAAAAAGAACAATAATATTGAAAGCCTACCTTAGCATTACTGTAAATAAAGTGTCAGTTTTCTGTTCAATGACGGCAAAAAACAACAACAACATAGTTTTGACTTGTCAAACCCATCACGCTGTGTGTTTGTTGGAGTGGAACTCCAAACAATACTTATCGTACTCTGTGTGCCATACCAGCATTCTCCATCTCTGACCTCGTTGTGGGACTGATTGCGTGTGACATAGTGTGTGTGTGTGTGTGTGTGTGTGTGTGTGTGTGTGTGTGTGTGTGTGTGTGTGTGTGTGTGTGTGTGTGTGTGTGTGTGTGTGTGTGTGTGTGTGTGTGTGTGTGTGTGTGTGTGTGTGTGTGTGTGTGTGTGTGTGTGTGTGGAACGGCAAGAAGGAGAAGTAGCCAAATCTGATCTGGTATAACAACTATTCTTTTGTTTTTTCATACAGAAAAAAAGATATAAAAATGAAGAAAACCCTGGGTATTGATGTTTTAATGTGGGGGATCGATACTCATTAGGAAAGTGCAATATCAATATGTCAGTATCGATACGGTCTGTACACGACCCCCTGTTTTTTCTTCTCTCTCGACATGAAATCTCTTCGCCGAAAATAGCGCTGTGACACGTTGTGAGATTGTAGATCGCCTATTATTTTCAACAAATGTTTGCCTATTTCTGCCAAATGTTCACATATTATGACATGTCCACAATAAGGATTGTAGGGTTCCAAGTGGTTAAGCATCAGCCAAAACCAAAAAACGTCAGCTTGCGCGTTGGTTGCACCTCCTCAGGCGTCATGTACAGTATGTACAGTATGGTTATTGGTTTAACTTCCTGACGTGAGGCGGGGGAAGGGAGCTTAACTGGTTCAACTGGATTGACGACGAATCTTCTTCCTTTTTATGCTAAAAGCCAGCACTTTGTGAAGGACTGCAGTGACAGGGGTCTCTCCGTCTCTCCACCTCTAGCAGTAGATATGGGCGGCAGTGGCTCAGGGGTAGAGTGGCCGGTAGGGCCGCCGGATGGAAACCGCAAGGTTCCCAGTTCGATCCCGGGGTCCCCCAGAGTTAGTGTCGAAGTGTCCTTGAGCAAGACGCTGAACCCCCTAATTGCTCCCGATGAGCAGGTTGGTGCCTTGCATGGTTTCCTCTGCCATTGGTGTATGAATGTGTGTGTGAATGGGCGAAGGGGTGAATGTAATGCACAATCTATGTAAAGCGCTTTGGATAAGAGCGCTATATAAATGCACCATTTAAATACATTTTCACGTCAGGATACCGGTTTCGTCCGATCAGGAGAGAGAACTCATACAGGATACGGGATAAACAAGTGAAAGTGGAAGTGATGAAACAAGAAACTAAAATTACAAAACGTATAACCCTCCTGAAAATGTGTGTTTGTGTCTAGGTGGAGACATGGGAGGTCCTCATGTGTATAGTAATGTCGCTGTGTGTGTGTTTGTGTCTAGGTGGAGACATGGGAGGTCCTCACGTGTATAGTAATGTCAGTGCTGTGTGTGTGTGTGTGTGTGTGTGTGTGTGTGTGTGTCTCTAGGTGGAGCTGGAGCTCAGAGCTCAGGTGAAGCTGTTCAGGGAGCTCACGGGTCACCTGCCCTGTCACATGGATGGTCACCAACACGTCCATGTCCTGCCAGGTACGCTACTATCTATACGTGTGGGGAGCTTGTTTGGCCGCAGGGCTAAAGTACCTTTCCAGTGTCCACCACTGCAGGGGTTCGAATCAGTGTTTGCATCAGATTTTGCAAGAGAAACAAGCAACCAGATTGATGAAAACAAGGCAAAACAATAAGCAAAAGCAGCGACTATATGCCAAACTTTAAACCTATATACGTCGGCTATTTGAAGATCTACAAGCTCACAACGCGTCGCATCGCAACGCGTTGTGAGCTTGTAGATCTGCTATTTTCAAAAGGATTATTGGAAAAAAATCTGGTACAAATCTGGTACGGGGGTCCCTGACACAAAATATTTTCAAATGGGGAATCCGTGGACAAATACATATTCATTTGGGGGTCCGGGAATTTAAATGTTTGAGAACCACTGGTTTAAATAACATTAGGAAAACAAGCCTAAATAAATACACACTACACTTTAGAAACAAGCCCAAAAAACTGCAACCCGCTACTACCAGTAATTTACAAGCAACTTTACAGAAAAACAAGCCCAGAGTCGCTTATAATAAGCGGACAAAAAAGTGTCATTTATACAGTGCCGTATGACGGTGTAGCATGCCAAAAATAGCCTCACAATGCATCACCATGCAACGTGTTGTGAACTTGTAGATCGGCTATTTCCAGGACATACTGTAACACTGTCGTACAATGAAGCATAAATATATATACTATATATAATACGTCACCCATTTTCAACCTTGTCTTCGTATAATTGATCCTCATTAATGCTCATTATAAGACCTTTTCCATTTCTGTCTACTCACTCTGTGATTCATTGGTGGGCTGTGGAAAAGTTCTGAAACCTGCCTACCAATGACATCATCGATGGGGATTCCAAGCTAATGTAAACTACAGCCTTTCTCTTCCTGGAAAGTTTGCATGCTGAAATAGAAACCATTGTTCTTGCATCAATAAAAAACAAGCTAACATTTTGTACAGCCGAGTTGAAAAATATAGGGAATTCGTTTTTGAAATGTGTGTGTGTGTGTGTGTGTGTGTGTGTGTGTGTGTGTGTGTGTGTGTGTGTGTGTGTGTGTGTGTGTGTGTGTGTGTGTGTGTGTGTGTGTGTGTGTGTGTGTGTGTGTGTGTGTGTGTGTGTGTGTGTGTTGGCCGCGTGTGACAGAGGTGCGTGAAGTCTTTGCACAGGTCCTCAGTGACTTTGACATCCCGTACACGCGTGTCCCTGTGGAGCCAGGCTTGCAGGATTGTCCGTGGCTGCCGCTGCATCTCCGAGCCTTCTATGCACAGGTGGAGAAGGACGCCCTCGAGTCCGTGCACGTGTTCACACGCTACAGAATCAGGTACATAATGTAAATGGTGCATTTATGTAGCACCTTTATCCAAAAGGTTTTACAATGTGCATTACATTCACACATTCACACACCAGCGAGTCAACAGAGGAAACCATGCAAGGCACCACCTGGTCATGAGTAGCAATTAGAGGTTCAGTGTCTTGCTCAAGGACACTTCGACAGTAACACAGGGGGAGCCCGGGATCGAACTAGGAACCTTCTAATTCCCAAGCGGCCGTTCTACCTCCTGAGTCACTGCCTCCATGAGCTTTCGAGTGTAAACCTTGTATGTCCAAAACTCGTACTTTTCAGGAAGTGGGGCAAAACATTTTTTTGTTTTGTGAAAGTGAAATGGTTAAGTGTGTCTGTGGGTTTTATAGATATTGAACCAATGGAAAGTAAGTATTAACAAGAGCTTGTGACTAAATAATAACTTAATTGGATACATTGAAACCCAGCCCCCCCCCCCCCCCCCGCCCTCCCCTGTTTCCTGAAAAGTAACAGTTTTGGACATACAAGTCTTTCTGCCTGACCATTGATATGACTCAATGTCAAGTGACCAGCAGCAGTTCCACAGTCATGTGTTTTGTTTGTGCCAGTTCGCTGTGGATACACACAGCTGAGAGAGAATGAAATGTCCACAGTTCTTTTTGTCCCCATTGTGTAAACGTGGCCTTCACACCAGAATACAGCGATAAGCTGATACGGCTGGAACGTTAGCAGCACAGTGATATTATCAGCCTGGCTCCTGTGTCACTTGACCTCTTGTTGGTGGCCTTGAGGGTGGGAAGGGTGATACCGATGCCACAATCTGCGTACACCTTTTCAGTGACGTAGTGGAAATCACCTCGCGCACCTTTAGGCACCTGGCTAGTTAGTTGGAGCTCTGATGTAGTAGGCGCTTCTCGCTTCTGCCCTGTTTTATGTACTTTGCACTGTGGCCTGAATAGACCTTTGTCTTTTTTTCACGGCAGCCATATTGACATAAATACCGTAGTTGAGTAATAATGCTATACCAGTAATGGAAAGTAACTAGAAAGAAAGGGGTGGAAAATAATTGCTAGTGCAGAGAGAACAATGTAGATACTAGGATACCAGGTGAACAATGAACCTAGCATCTGTCTAAACAACATGTTGTAAAAAACAAAACAAATCTTTAACTAAGACATTACAAGAAATGACCAAGATGTATTCACATGTAAACTAGCATCTAACGAACAAAGGTGACAAGAAGAGATACAAGGAGAGAGAAGTGCTAGGGGGTGAGGTGGAGTGAGAAGACGTGAGTGCTAGGGGGTGAGGTGGAGTCTGAGGAGGCGAGTGCTAGGGGGTGAGGTGGAGTCTGAAGAGGTGAGTGCTAGGGAGTGAAGTGGAGTCTGGAGAGGTGGGTTTATTGCACAGCCATGAGGGAAAAGAGTCTAGGTTTCAAAGTGGGTGCTGTGGCACCCTACGTTGCCACAGAATACTTTGATAATATTTGGAATTGAATTCTGTTCTTACCGATATTACCTGACAGCAGATGTCTTAGGCTGGATGAAAGGGAAATATGGATAGGTTTCTATTCAGCAACTGACACTGGAGACTGAGTCTGGTGAGTCAGGTGCAGCGAAACTGAGGCTTATGGTAGGACCACAATGGAAACAAGCCCTCAGGACTTTTAGCATTATTGTATAACTGTTCCTCTGTACTTTTTGCAACCTGTTAATAAAGTATTCATTCAATCAATCAATGGTTTCAGCTGGAGTGGTGGTCCTACCTGCCCCACACCGGTATGCTTGACATGCAGGGAAGAGTTGTCAAATACAGCAATGGTACCAAGCAAATTAGACATCCAGGATACAAGTCCAAAGACATTGAATATTTTCAGAGATTGAAGTTACACAATGAACCCCCCTTTGGTCAGTCATTTTTATGTCCGGAGGTGAAATGTTTTATCCCTTCTTCTGGTTACACTGAATTAGATACATGCATTTCCTTTTGGGAAATGTAGACTGTATGATATAGACAGGGTCAATTTTCAGAGAAGCATAACCCCGAAGGCATTTCGTGTTTATTTTTGGTATACAACATTTCTAGGGGTATTAAGGGGTGCTGAATCCAAATCTGCTGTATACCCAGCGCAAAAATGTCAATTAAGGCCTCAAAATTGAGAAATTCAACATGGCCGCCAGCGCCAGGACCTCTTTCCAAAAAAACAGGTGCTAAACCCACATTCTTTATTCTACTGACATGAAACTTTGCACAGAACATCTGCACTTATGGGGGAAGAAAGTAGGAATATAGCTGGGGTGCAACCATGAGAGTAACAGGGTGTTTTTGACTGTCTAACTGTAATCTTTGTATAGGCGAGGATACAAAAATGACATTTCTTCAGTGTTTGCAGGAATACTACAGCAATTTGGTAATAACTGTACAGTGTTGGACACCAACATTGGAATCCCCCAAGTCTTAGCTTTCTTCAGGTACCAAGTTTATGCCAGTAGCCCTTAGTCTGGATATATAAGCATTTTAGTGTAAGCATGCTGTTTTATAGTAGGGTCCGAAAGTGAGGTTCTGTGACCATCCTTTGGCAAGTATGTTTTTACGATTGATTTGACCTCTATGGACCCTTTAGAAAAGATTTAGCCCCCAGGTCCCTCCCAAAAATCCCGGCATTTTTTGCTAGACAGCCAAATTCAAAATGGCGCCCGGCGCCATCTCTAAAAATTAACTTTTGATCTGGATGACCTAGAATCATGTATGAAGGCACTTTTCCATACAAGTCAACCATGAGGATTCCAAATCTGACACAATTTTAATTGTCAGACCTCGTTTTGACTCAGAAATTCAAGATGGCCGACATCCAGTACAGTAAAAACTTATACCCAGGGGGCAAAGAACCAGATGGGCTAGAAATAAAAACGTGGTGTCTATTTCATGGTTTCAGAGCATGAGAAACTCAATGGAATACTTATCTTTATGATTGGGTGTGTCTGGACCTTTAATTTGCATATTTCCAAGATGGACGCCACGCGAAAATGAGTTTTACTATGACTTTTACAGTGACAGCTTACTGTTATGGCAAAAAGTCTGCTTTTTAAGCAATATGAACACATTTGGTCAGTTTGCGCTTTAATTTATATGTTGTCAATATGGCTGCAGTCATAAATAATGTATGGTATTACATTTTCCATTTATTGATTTATAGATCTATAGTTGTGGGGATGATTGCAGAGAAAAATCGGAGAAAAAGCCCACAATGTACCTTATGTATCATTTTAATAAACTAAATACAATATAAACAGACACATGCACACTCCAAGACTTGCCAAAAACTTCAACTTTAGGGCTATACAAATTAACATAGTGGTATGCATTCAAGTAACATAACAAAAGATAGACTACTTAGTGACAAATAGAGTAAAAGCGGAGTTGAGGTTGCCTACAAAAGGTTCATTTTGACCTCTATGGTTCAGTCTTGCCTGCTTCTAAAGCCAATGATACTATGGTACAATGCTATTCACTGTCACTGTTGTCATGTTGCACTGATCCTGCTGCATCGTGTCTCCAGTCCCTGGCAACGGCATCCTAAGTAGAATGGAATTGCCTTCTTTGCACGGGAACAGTTTTTCTGGCAGCCTTTGATACAGCTGCATGATATTGCCTTGTTCATTGACACAGGCCAGGCTGGCTCGGTAGATGCAAGGGGGACTGCATTGCTAGCACTGAGAGAACATCCATACTCTGTGAAAGAAGGAATATCCGGCTTGGCGATATGTGCACATTTATCTATTATGGTTGCTAGAACAGCTCTTCTCAGGTGCAGGTCAAAGGAATTATCTGTCGGGGGCAGCAGCTTTAAGAGGGTTGATCTATTATTGAGGAACTTGTACACTCTAAGCTTACTCAGGTCAAACTCCTCCTGGTGGTCCGCTTTGGATGTATATACAGCAATTGTGAGGTCTCGTGCCTGATTGATGGACGTCATCTGAGAGGGAATCATAAGAGTTTTCACCAAACTCCTCAAGTGCAGAGATCCAGACGCATGATGGCCTTGAACCATGCCTTCTTCCCAGTGAAGAAGGGATAGCTGGTGGTACAGTATCTCTGCCACTTAAACTATGGATAAAGGGCAGGGCACGACACTGTGCGAGACCCAGTGCTGATACCATTTGATGGATAGGAAGGTATGCATTTTGCTCTGTTCTCACACACAGCTCTGGACGGCATTGGAGATGGGTTGCTGCATAGTAAAGGCACATGATGATGATGTCTGTGTCATTGGCATGGATGACAGCGCCGCCCATGGCTGCTGTGGTGTTGGGGAGTGTTGTTTCTGTCTGTTGTAAACTGTGCTCCGCTGTACCAAATGAAATTCCTAACATGTTCACATGTCATGGCAATAAAGTCTTCTGATTCTGATTCTGACAACTCTGTCAACTTTGTCATTCTGGACACTGTACAGGGTGTGGAGTATTATTCTTCTATCAGCCTCCTGTTTTGTGGATTCTAGTGCAGGGACATCTTCAATAGACCCCTCCTTGATCACCACACTCCTTGTCTCTTCTTTAAACCCCCCACCCAGGTAAAGATGTGTTGGACCAAGGGCCGACTTAAGTTTCTCATTTTCAGACCATTCGTCACAGAGGAAACTCAATAGGTTTGCCTTGTTAGCTGACACAGCAAAAAACTCCTGAGGATCTGGAGCTGTGTAATGCATACTGACTTCATATTCTTTGGTAGGTTTTGGTCAAGCATATCTGTGTTCTTGCTCAGCTGTCTTAAGACTAGGTCCACAGTACCGGTCAAAACAGAAGTGAATGATCTCTGTGCCAGCAGGCACATCATTCAACAGCAGACGTTGGTATCGTTCAGCGATTGTTCCAAATGCTTCACCTTTCAGGAACGACCAATGGCGCATGGCATACATGGCATCAATAACTACTGCTGTTTTTCTGTCTTCTGTAGGCAGGTCAGGGATACATGCAACTTTGGTCTCCTCTTTCAGGACCTTCACAAGGCTTGCCTTGGTACCTGTTCTCATCCTGCCATCTTCCTGGAAGAGGGAAGGGGGGAAGTCACTGCACTCGTGGTTGCCTATAAAGTCAACAAGGTTGAGTTCTCCACCACTGGCTATGATTAGGGTCATGCGCAGGAGGGCAGTAATTTCATTGCTCTTGCCAGGTGCTGAGGTTTTCCCCTTAGATTGTTTAGATTTTGTGTTTTGAGTGTAGAAAGTGTTAAGCTTCATTATTCTTGTCTTCTTCTGTTCACTGGACAGTGACTCACACAGTGCCTTCAGACCCAGTTCTTTCACACTCATCAAGTCGTCCTTGACTGTGGATGTGGAATCAGCACACTGTCCTGTAGATATGTTGATCATGGATGATGTGCTCACTGTAAATGGGTTAGTCTCCACTGCTGCCTTGACTACCATCTCTGCATCCCGGATTACACGACTCTGACCAGACTCATGGTGTGGGTCTGCCATATTGACAACATATAAATTAAAGCTCAAACTGACCAAATGTGTTCATATTACTTAAAAAGCAGACTTTTTGCCATAACAGTCAGCTGTCACTGTAAAAGTCAAAATAAAACTCATTTTTGCGTGGCGTCCATCTTGGAAATATGCAAATTAAAGGTCCAGACACACCCAATCATAAAGATAAGTATTCCATTGAGTTTCTCATGCTCTGAAACCATGAAATAGACACCAAGTTTTTATTTCTAGCCCATCTGGTTCATTGCCCCCTGGGTATAAGTTTTTACTGTACTGGATGTCGGCCATCTTGAATTTCTGAGTCAAAACGAGGTCTGACAATTAAAATTGTCAGATTTGGAATCCTCATGGTTGACTTGTATGGAAAAGTGCCTTCATACATGATTCTAGGTCATCCAGATCAAAAGTTAATTTTTAGAGATGGCGCCGGGCGCCATTTTGAATTTGGCTGTCTAGCAAAAAATGCCGGGATTTTTGGGAGGGACCTGGGGGCTAAATCTTTTCTAAAGGGTCCATAGAGGTCAAATCAATCGTAAAAACATACTTGCCAAAGGATGGTCACAGAACCTCACTTTCGGACCCTACTATAAAACAGCATGCTTACACTAAAATGCTTATATATCCAGACTTATAAGGGCTACTGGCATAAACTTGGTACCTGAAGAAAGCTAAGACTTGGGGGATTCCAATGTTGGTGTCCAACACTGTACAGTTATTACCAAATTGCTGTAGTATTCCTGCAAACGCTGAAGAAATGTCATTTTTGTATCCTCGCCTATACAAAGATTACAGTTAGACAGTCAAAAACACCCTGTTACTCTCATGGTTGCACCCCAGCTATATTCCTACTTTCTTCCCCCATAAGTGCAGATGTTCTGTGCAAAGTTTCATGTCAGTAGAATAAAGAATGTGGGTTTAGCACCTGTTTTTTTGGAAAGAGGTCCTGGCGCTGGCGGCCATGTTGAATTTCTCAATTTTGAGGCCTTAATTGACATTTTTGCGCTGGGTATACAGCAGATTTGGATTCAGCACCCCTTAATACCCCTAGAAATGTTGTATACCAAAAATAAACACGAAATGCCTTCAGCATTTTATACAAGCACATTTTCTGAAATTCTGCCTAGTCTAATATGTTTGACATGTTTGTTTTATAACATTGCAATTTAACAATTTAATTAGATATGCATGTTAACCACATTGATCCTGGCATCCCTATTTTGGGCAAATTTTCTTGACGTTAATGTTGTCAAAAATAGCACATCTACAAGCTCATTTGTTCATTTCTTTGTATATTTTATTAAATGATATTTGATTTGTCATGTCTGCCCCAATCTTTGTTTACAAAAGCCAAAAAGGCAAACAGAAATGTAATCTTTATTCCAACATTCAATGCTCGAAACATGCTTAAATCCTCAATCGCAACTATTCACATGACAATTCATCGTCAACAATAAATGCCATGTTAGTGACAGCCCCCCTAACCGCTACTCTCTCTTCCCCAGGTGGCCTGACGTCTACCTGGGTCTGACCACCATGGGCCAGAACATGTCCATACCCAACCTGCAGCGGTCGCTCAGCCACGCCCTGGAGGCACAGCCTTCAGCCTCTACCTCGTCCAGTGCCACATCCTCCCCCTCCCCGCCGGACCTGTCCGGCCGGCTCACCGTCACCGCCGAGCTGATGGTTCACCCGGGATATCCCAGCCACCCCCAGGAGGGCGGCTGCGGCCAGGGACCCGACGCCTTCTCGCAGTCGACCGACAGGCAGCACGAACTGACCACGCTGACCCACCCCTCGCTGCTGGAACTCTACGCACAGCAAAGAGTTCAGCTCTGTGCTTTTAAAGACCTCTGAGTGCCGCGTGGTATCTGAAGCCCCGCTTCATGCTTGGTCGCGCGCGCGCCAGTGACATGCGGCAAAAAAACCCCTGCAGATCTACAAGCTCGAGTATAACGGGCCATGTCCACAGAAAGCGTTTTTGAGTGGAGGAGCGCTCTGGATGTCACGTGGAGGAGCGCTTCTTAGTTTATTAAGGGCATGGAGCTGTGCTCGAACGTTGTGTCACCTGCGTTTATGTTCGAAAATAGCAGATGTACAAGCTCGCAGGCGGCACAAAGTGACGCGCTGGGAGCTTGTATATCTGCTATTTTTACCAGCTTGCAAAGCTGGTCTAGGAAGAGACAGACCAACTTTCAACATATTACAGATTTGCATTCAACACATTACAGATTTGCATTCAACACATTACAGATTTGCATTCAACACATTACAGATTTGCATTCGACACATTTGTGTGATTGGCTGTCCTTTAAGCCAATGGGGATACTTTCCCCTTTCCCATACTCTGAACGCCCCCCCCCCCCTGCAACAAGCCTTAGGGCCATTAGCTGGGCAAACAAAAGACCTGCTTGAATGGAATGTTAAGGAGGCATCTCTCTCTCTCTCTCTCTCTCTCTCTCTCTCTCTCTCTCTCTCTCTCTCTCTCTCTCTCTCTCTCTCTTCCCCCCCCCCCCCATTGGAATGGCTGAGATTTTATTTTAAAGACAACTTTTACATTTTGTGCTGCAGATTGGGGCAGAAAAAGCCTCCCGCAAGCTGGTATATTATGACTTTGTCATTTCTTGTTTAATAGCCAACGTATGAAATCGAAAATGACACAGATGCTTTCCCGGTTGGGTTAGCACAAACCAACGGTAAACATGGACTTCTCACCGCTGTGGTTACGATTCAAATTCAGGTGGTAAATGACCGGGTCGTCACACACAGAGCCAGGAGGATCAAAGGTGACGTTAATTTGCAGCGCTCCTCTAAAAGTTTAACTTCACTATCTTCTTCTTGAAGTGCCCTGCGGCAAAAAAAACGCTAGATGCCGAGAGCGCTGAAGTACGGCAGAAAGGCGCTGGCAGCTTTAAAAAGTCTTTCTGTGGACATGGACCCTGATTCTGGCATAACAACACTGATCTCTTTTAGGTCTACAAAGCAGAAGGGGCAACATTTATCCCTGAAATATGTGTGAAACAAATGACACTTTCTTTTCTCCACGTTTTTCATACTAACTGGAAGCATTCCACTGTACTCAGTTAAGCCGTTTCCTGTTTTAATCAAATTGTCAAAATTATTTATTGATAATTAACCACCTCTACTATGTGAATATTTATGTTTTAGTAGGGCTGCTTTAGACTATCCATCTAAATGATATACTCCAGAGACTATGTCTGTCTGTCCGTCTGTCCTTGGCATATTTCAAACTACTATTCTCCCGATCGACTTCACACTTGCAGTGTTGAGTCGATCGGGTGAGTATTTCTTTCTTTTTTTTACTGGCATTCCAAACGGTGGCATGTCATGAACGGGCACTGCACATGTTAAAGGGAGTGTGAGTGATATTTCTTTGTTAAAACAAGCGTTAATTTGGCGTTCTCAGAAAAGGGAAAAGAAAATGGAAATCCAAATCTACCCCGACCCAACATTAATTAGAGCAGTTATCAGGAGTGGAAGAAGGCCAACCTGGTAAACGCACCTAAACTCCCTGTAAACAAGTACAAAGGATACTTCAATATCAATATATAATAAAGTAGAGTAGAGACTCTTCAGGAGCATTGCAAATATATCTGGTTTTGAATGCTAGACATGTCCAGTGTACATTTATAGGCCAATATTGTCCTCAAAGTAGTCAATGCAGTATGTAATGTCATCACTGTGCAGCTCCATTCTGCTACGCATAGGTTCCCCCCTTCAAAATGTCACATTTCAAGTAATTTAAGTAATTTCCATATAATTATAATGAAAAAAGAAACCTGAATCTAGTGTCTGTCACTGTATGTTATTGAAAGGTGCTGTAAGGGATATCTTTTGGTTAAAACAAAAAGTTGTATTGTTAAAAACTCATATAGGATACAGTATAGACAAGAACACTATCACATTGAGCCTGATAAATGCATTCTCTCTCCTGATTGGATTAAATTGGTATCCCGTAGTAACATATTTTCTGCTTACTTAAGAACTGGAGAGACAAGGAGACCCCTGTTACTGAACTAACACTCTATATAGCGATTATTACTATCAGAATGTAGAGCTATTTAAAGGTAGAGCGCCAGATAAGGGACAATATCTTGTATTTACATACTAGTCCATATCTAAACAACAATGGTTTCTTTTTTCATTATAATTATATGGAAATTACTTAAATTACTTAAAATGTGACATTTTGAAGGGGGGACCCTACATGTAGCAGAATGGAGCTGCACAGTGATGATTCAGGTTTCTCCATATTGCTTAGAATTTTTTAAATGTAATGATCTTTGGTGTATATATTTTCTACTTCCTCTGGGAGAGGTTCCATGGAATTATGTACCTCAATTTTCGTCTTTTTCTACATTGAGGGAGCTGTCGAATTCATAGTTCGACGGGCTGAGGGAGCCGTAGAATACAGTTTATGAGTCCTTATAATACTAAGAGCAGTGGTTCTCAAAGTGGGGTCTTTGAGGGAGTTCCAGGGGGTCCCCAGCAAAATTAGTTAATATACTGTAGCATTAAATCACTTTAACCACTTTAACCCTATTTTAGACTTGGGATATTCGAAAATAGCCGATCTACAAGCTCGCCGCAAAGTGTTGTGCGCTTGTAGATGGATGGTATTTTCAAAGAATTTTGAGAAAGTTTGAATAATGTTGAAACATTTTAACACAAATATTCTCTTATGTGGCGGCCTTGACACAAAATGTTTTGAGATGGGGGTCCGTGACCAAAATTCTGGGGGTGTTTGAGATCAAAATGTTTTAAAAACCACTGTCTTAAAGGCAGTGCTCAAGAGAAATTTGATGTCTCCCCAGGACCCCAAACTAGTGAAAATAGCCGATGTACAAGTAGATCAGCTATTTTCACTACTTCTTAAAAGTCTTTTTGGATTTTTTTTGTTTTTTGTTTAACATGTTTGAACAATTTTTGTTTTGTTTTTCTCGAGAGTTTGTTTTGAAATTATTTTTAAAACATTTTAGGAAACGGAAAAAAGCGATATTTACTCGACTCATAAAAATAGGTCCGTGACCCAAAAATGGGTCCCGGCCCAGTGTTTGGGAACCACTGTCTAAGGGAAGGACTGATTATTATCATCTCAGGACATTTATCACTACATCTTTGATCCATGCACATCTGGAGTGTGTGCCAATGTGATCAATGCACATCTGGAGTGGGTGCCAATGGGGGAAAAAAGCCAAAATGGGGTATCCCGTCCCGGCGTGGATGGGCTAGTATTTTTCAAAGCGATTTTCAGACTCTATTCTCCATGTTGTTAATGTCTTACATTGTTAAATAAAATAAAAAAAGATATATATATATATTTAATAGTTTTCTTGATTTGTGTGGCAACACTATTTAATGCTGTGCTGTATTGTTTTGAATAACGGATATGTAAATCGGACAGCCAAAGGCAAATTTACAAGGCCTAACATTATTAAATAAACCCTATTCTGCTACAATGCTCTGAAAAAATGAATACTTTATTAACAGTTTGTTATACAGTTTGTTACAATACTATTATTATATCAGTGTGGAGAAAATGAGTAAATGCCACACTATACTACATCGTTTAAAAAAAATATGCCATGAATAATTGATGTTCAGTGCTGTTTATACAGCCCTGCATTGCCCTTTTTCAGCCAGCAGGTGTCGCGGCAACAACATGAGACCAAAATACTAATAGTAATATTTGAGCGCAGAGACAGAACTAATAATAATAATAATAATAATAATACCAGCTAACATCCCTGCCTTGTTGACATAATTATTTTAGCCTGGTTTACATCATGTTCTTTATGGTAGTTGGTTAATAACAATCATATCTTTGATTTATTGAAGTGAGGGAATGTATTCTACTATTTCTTGATACATTTCCAGTAATCCCATCAGCGTGTTTTTGCGACGAGGTGTGACTTTTTGATAGTTACAGCCTGTAAGAGACATCAAATTTCTCTTTTGGGCCTTGAGTCTTGGGACTTAAGGCCCAAATGAGAAATTTGATGTCTCCCTGGATCTAACTGGTTCGTCTCAAGACTCTTTTGGGTCTTGAGTCTTGGACCCTCTACTCGCCCTCTACTGGCAGTGACGTCAGACTTCGGTGCCCTGTATCCATTGCCATTGACAATGCATTGGTCGCTTAAAGTTAAATATCTCAAAAACTACAAAACATTTCAAAGTAAAAAGTTCAAGCATTTGTGTCCACAGTAAGATGAATTATAAAAAGTGTGAATGGAGTTTCTAGGTGAAAGCGTTGTTTGAGGTGCCAAAACTTTTAGAGGAGTACATTTCTAAACCGAAACCAAAGTTAAATCCGAAAAAATCATTAAGTGTGGAGGCCAAAATCGTCCCCCCAAAAACCTGTTAGGAGTACGTTTCAGGCAATTTAGAGTTGATTGGTAGTACTTTGTAGTGACTTTTTTTTTTGGTCCCTAACATTCATCGAGCTCTGGACTTAGTAATTTTTTTTTTCACCATTGTGTCACTACCGAAACGAAAGTTTGTCACTACTGAAACGAAAGTTAAATCCGAAAAAATCACTAAGTCCAGAGCTCGATGAATGTTAGGGACCAAAAAAAAAAGTCACTACAAAGTACTACCAATCAACTCTAAATTGCCTGAAACGTACTCCTAACAGGTTTTTGGGCGGACGATTTTAGCCTCCACATTTAGTGATTTTTTTCGGATTTAACTTTCGTTTCGGTAGTGACAAACTTTCGTTTCGGTAGTGACACAATGGTGAAAAAAAATGTTACTAAGTCCAGAGCTCGATGAATGTTAGGGACCAAAAAAAAAAGTCACTACAAAGTACTACCAATCAACTCTAAATTGTCTGAAATGTACTCCTAACAGGTTTTTGGGGGGACAATTTTGGCCTTCACACTTGGTGATTTTTTTCGGATTTAACTTTCGTTTCGGTAGTGACAAACTTTCGTTTCGGTAGTGACACAATGGTGACATTTTTTTTTACTACAAAGTACTACCAATCAACTCTAAATTGCCTGAAACGTACTCCTAACAGGTTTTGGGGGGGACGATTTTGGCCTCCACACTTAGTGATTTTTTCGGATTTAACTTTCGTTTCGGTAGTGACAAACTTTCGTTTCGGTAGTGACACAATGGTGAAAAAAAAAATTACTAAGTCCAGAGCTCGATGAATGTTAGGGACCCAAAAAAAAAGTCACTACAAAGTACTGCCAATCAACTCTAAATTGCCTGAAACGTACTCCTAACAGGTTTTTCGGGGGACGATTTTGGCCTCCACACTTAGTGATTTTTTCGGATTTAACTTTCGTTTCGGTAGTGACAAACTTTCGTTTCGGTAGTGACACAATGAGTGTCACTACCGAATGTTAGGAACCAAAAAAAAAAGTCACTACAAAGTACTACCAATCAACTCTAAATTGCCTGAAACGTACTCCTAACAGGTTTTTGGGGGGACGATTTTGGCCTCCACACTTAGTGATTTTTTCGGATTTAACTTTCGTTTCGGTAGTGACAAACTTTCGTTTCGGTAGTGACACAATGGTGAAAAAAAAAAAGATAAATGTATTTGTCTTGTTTGTTGTTCAAGTCAAAGCACCAGGAAGGCTGTATTCCTTGGCCAACAGTTAGCTCAATGGGTTGAGACGCAGTATTCATGATCCAGAGGCCATGAGTTCAAATCCCACTGGTGTCTTTACTGTGATGCTTCCCTTTGCAGACTAACTTCTAGAAAAACAAGTTAAAACCACCAGGAAACCTTTAACTCTCAGCCAACAGCTTAGCACAACTGGTAGAGTGTCTGTCCAATAACATGACTTGATTTGAGTGGGTTCGATTCCCACTCGAGTCAAGTGTCCCCGGTAACTTGGGGCAACAGATAAATTGACTGATATCCTTAATGATGCTTCCCTTTGCAGACTAACTTCTAGAAAAACAAGTTAAACACACCAGGGAACCTGTAACTCTCAGCCAACAGCTTAGCTCAACTGGTAGAGCGTCT
Source organism: Gymnoscopelus microlampas (assembly GCF_963454915.1). Lineage (NCBI taxonomy): Eukaryota > Metazoa > Chordata > Actinopteri > Myctophiformes > Myctophidae > Gymnoscopelus > Gymnoscopelus microlampas. The sequence continues at coordinate 9,543,145 of NC_139941.1, read as the reverse complement.
GTCCAATAACATGACTTGACTTGACTTGAGTTGGTTCGATTCCCACTCGAGTCAAGTGTCCCCGGTAACTTGGGGCAACGGATAAATTGACTGTTATCCTTAGTGATGTTATCCTTAGTGATGCTTCCCTTTGCAGACTAGCTTCTAGAAAAACAAGTTAAAAACACCAGGAAACCTGTAACTCTCAGCCAACAGCTTAGCTCAACTGGTAGAGCGTCTGTCCAATAACATGACTTGACTTGAGTTGGTTCGTTTCCCACTCGAGTCAGGTGTTCCCGGTAACTTGGGGCAACGGATAAATTGACTGTTATCCTTAGTGATGCTTCCCTTTGCAGACTAACTTCTAGAAATACAAGTTAAAACCACCAGGAAACCTGTAACTCTCAGCCAACAGCTTAGCTCAACTGGTAGAGCGTCTGTCCAATAACATGACTTGACTTTGTTGGCTGAGAGTTGGACAGCACACTCCTACAAGTTATTCTACGGATATCAGTCAATTTATCCGTTGCCCCAAGTTACCGGGGACACTTGACTCGAGTGGGAATCGAACCCACTCAAGTCAAGTCAAGTCATGTTATTGGACACACGCTCTACCAGTTGAGCTATGCTGTTGGCTGAGAGTTACAGGTTTCCTGGTGGTTTTAACTTACAGATTTCCTGGTAGTTTTAACTTGTTTTTCTAGAAGTTAGTCTGCAAAGGGAAGCATCACTAAGGATAACAGTCAATTTATCCGTTGCCCCAAGTTACCGGGGACACTTGACTCGAGTGGGAATCGAACCAACTCAAGTCAAGTCATGTTATTGGACAGACGCTCTACAAGTTGAGCTATGCTGTTGCCTGAGAGTTACAGGTTTCCTGGTGGTTTTAACTTGTATTTCTAGAAGTTAGTCTGCAAAGGGAAGCATCACTAAGGATAACAGTCAATTTATCCGTTGCCCCAAGTTACCGGGGACACTTGACTCAAGTGGGAATCGAACCAACTCAAGTCAAGTCATGTTATTGGACAGACGCTCTACCAGTTGAGCTAAGCTGTTGGCTGAGAGTTACAGGTTTCCTGGTGGTTTTAACTTGTATTTTTAGAAGTTAGTCTGCAAAGGGAATTATCACTAAGGATAACAGTCAATTTATCCGTTGCCCCAAGTTACCGGGGAGACTTGACTCGAGTGGGAATCGAACCAACTCAAGTCAAGTCATGTTATTGGACAGACGCTCTACCAGTTGAGCTAAGCTGTTGGCTGAGAGTTACAGGTTTCCTGGTGGTTTTAACTTGTATTTCTAGAAGTTAGTCTGCAAAGGGAAGCATCACTAAGGATAACATCACTAAGGATAACAGTCAATTTATCCGTTGCCCCAAGTTACCGGGGACACTTGACTCGAGTGGGAATCGAACCAACTCAAGTCAAGTCAAGTCATGTTATTGGACAGACGCTCTACCAGTTGAGCTAAGCTGTTGGCTGAGAGTTACAGGTTCCCCGGTGTTTTTAACTTGTTTTTCTAGAAGTTAGTCTGCAAAGGGAAGCATCACAGTAAAATTTATTTTACCGAAACGAAAGTTAAATCCGAAACAATCACTAAGTGTGGAGGCCAAAATCGTCCCCCCAAAAACCTGTTAGGAGTACGTTTCAGGCAATTTAGAGTTGATTGGTAGTACTTTGTAGTGACTTTTTTTGGTCCCTAACATTGAATAACTTAAAATAAATGTGTTACTTTTCACATTCGGGTCCACTGCCCAAATACTCGTCAATTTGGGGGGTTGACAACAAAACGTTTTAGAACCACAGACTCCAAGGAAACAGCTGTAGGTGAATGGATAGAGTCACTGACTAGTGAGCCACAGGTAACAGGTTCAAGGCTCAGCCACAGCAGCAAGTCAGGATGTCAAATCAAGTAGGTATTAGTAGGAGTGAAATGGTTGTGTTTTTTCACCCCAACTGCACAGGACAGCAGTTTTATATCTGTTTACATGTACGTGATTTTCAGTGATGGAGACAAACCGCACAGACGTTTACTGTACTTTAGTACATTTTGTAAACTTATGACTCTGCATAGCCTGACTTAAACAAATAACAACTTAGTATAGTCAGAATCTTTTTTACACAACTTACATTTTGTAAAGCTTGACTCTGACTCAGTATAGTCAGACTTTTGTTTCCTTTCATTTTATGACATGACGTTAATCAGAGTGCCATAGCAGAGTGGTTAGTGGGCCTGCCTTGTGAACCAGAGGTCCTGGATGTCCTGTGTACGACCCCAGGTCAAGTCAACAATGTGGCAATCTTAGAGTGATTTGAGGCTGTTAGTTGTTAAAGTGCAGAGGACACATTTCACGTATGTGCCTAACAGTATATACTTAGTGAGCACACTGACGTTTTTGTCACAACGTATTCGGCCTGTTTTTTGACCCCTAACTAGTCCTTCATACTTTTAGCTACAAACTCCGTTCCAACTCTACAACGTTCGGCCTACTCAGGCAATTTAAAGTTGATTGGTAGTACTTTGTAGTGACTTTTTTTTTGGTCCCTAACATTCATCGAGCTCTGGAATTAGAATTTTTTTTTTTTTCATTTCGGTAGTGACACCATTGTGTCACTTGTGTCACTACCGAAACAAAGTTAAATCCGAAAAAAACACTAAGTGTGGAGGCCAAAATTGTTCCCCCAAAAACCTGTTAGGAGTACGTGTCATGCAATTTAAAGTTGATTGGTAGTACTTTGTAGTGACTTTTTTTTTGGTCCCTAACATTCATCGAGCTCTGGACTTAGTCATTTTTTTTCCGTTTCGGTAGTGACCGCAATCTACCAATCAACTCTAAATTGCCTGAAACGTACTCCTAACAGGTTTTTGGGGGGACGATTTTGGCCTCCACACTTAGTGTTTTTTCGGATTTAACTTTCGTTTCGGTAGTGACAAACTTTCGTTTCGGTAGTGACCCAATGGTGAAAAAAAAATGTACTAAGTCCAGAGCTCGATGAATGTTACACTTAGTGTTTTTTTTCGGATTTAACTTTCGTTTCGGTAGTGACAAACTTTCGTTTCGGTAGTGACCCAATGGTGAAAAAAAAGTCAGTACAAAGTACTACCAATCAACTCTAAATTGCCTGAAACGTACTCCTAACAGGTTTTTGGGGGGACGATTTTGGCCTCCACACTTAGTGATTTTTGCGGATTTAACTTTCGTTTCGGTAGTGACAAACTTTCGTTTCGGTAGTGACCCAATGCTGAAAAAAAAATTACTAAGTCCAGAGCTCGATGAATGTTATACTTAATGATTTTTTCGGATTTAACTTTCGTTTCGGTAGTGACAAACTTTCGTTTCGGTAGTGACCCAATGGTGAAAAAAAAAGTCACTACAAAGTACTACCAATCAACTCTAAATTGCCTGAAACGTACTCCTAACAGGTTTTTGGGGGGACGATTTTGGCCTCCACACTTAGTGATTTTTTCGGATTTAACTTTCGTTTCGGTAAAATAAATTTTACCGAAACGAAAATTACCAATCAACTCTAAATTGCCTGAAACGTACTCCTAACAGGTTTTTGGGGGGACGATTTTGGCCTCCACACTTGGTGATTTTTTCGCATTTAACTTTCGTTTCGGTAGTGACAAACTTTCGTTTCGGTAGTGACACAATGGTGAAAAAATAAATTTACTAAGTCCAGAGCTCGATGAATGTTAGGGACCAAAAAAAGTCACTACAAAGTACTACCAATCAACTCTAAATTGCCTGAAACGTACTCCTAACAGGTTTTTGGGGGGACGATTTTGGCCTCCACACTTAGTGATTTTTAGGATTTAACTTTCGTTTCGGTAAAATAAATTTAACCGAAACGAAACATTTTCCAGATTTTTTTGGGTAGGCTTGAAAATTGGAAAAATGGCAAAGACATTCTTTGATTTTTATTCTGGGATGAAAGATTTGGGGAAAAAAAATATTTTGAGCTTTTCAGTGTCAGTCCCAAATCAAAAGAAGCCAAAATACTAAGCAGAATATCAGAAAAATTGAGCATTTTCCTGATTTTTTGGTGGGATAGAAAATTGAAAAAATGAAGCAATACGATACAACTTTGTCAGCTTTCACCGAAATTTGCTTTGTGTCCATGACGTCACCGTTCAAGATACAGGCAGGACATATACACAATACATTACACAAAGTACATTACAGGACATACATCACAGAAGCAGACAGAAACAAGCAATGTTTTATTTAGGTTCTGAAACGAAAATCAGTAAGATAGACTTGAGAAGTGAATTCGAATTGAATCTCAGATTATACTAAGATACCTTCACAGGGCCCGGGGGATCTTAGTATAATCTGAGCTTCAAATTGGAAGTGAATATTTGAAAAATTGAGCAATATCTAATTTGGAGTCTGAAAGGAAAATCAGTAAAATAATTGTTTAAAAAGTGAATTGGAATAGAATGTGAGATTATTCTAAGATCCCCTGACCGACATGCATGCTTGAGATTTTTTCTTTGAAATCATTTGTAGTTTTGGAGATATTTAACTTTAATGTAGTTTTAAGGCAGGCTTAAAACTACATACTTACGCCTAGTAACCTCATTCATACTTTAAAATGTTCATCTTACTGTGGACATGTTTGCCTGAAAAGGAATCTTTGAAATGTTTAATAGTTTTAGAATTGTACTCCTTTAAAATTTCAGAGATTTATAATGGAGGTCGATGGACGATTTTGGGACCTAAAATAAAACACTGTCACCTAGAAACTCCATTCACAGTTCAAAATTTCCACCTTACTGTGGACATGCATGCTTGAGACTTTTTCTTTGAAATCATTTGTAGTTTGGGAGATATTTAACTTTAAGCGTCCAATGCATTGACAATGCGGCAATGGACATTTAAAGGCAGGCTTACAACTACATACTTACGCCTAGTAACCTCATTCATACTTTAAAATGTTCATCTTACTGTAGACATGTTTGCCTGAAAAGGAATCTTTGAAATGTTTAATAGTTTTAGAATTGTACTCCTTTAAAAGTTCAGAGATTTATAATGGAGGCGGATGGAAGGTTAGGGTTAGGGTTAAGGGACCTCAAAAAAACACTTTCACCTAGAAATTCCATTCACAGTTCAAAAATTCCACCTTACTGTGGACATGCATCCTTGAGAGTTTTACTTTGAAATGATTTGTAGTTTTTCAAATATTTAACTTTAAGCGCCCAATGCATTGTCAATGGCAATGGATATTTAAAGGGAAAAGGGTACAAACTTTGCCAGGCTAAGTTAACAGAACCTCTGTGGTGCAGTGGTTTAGATACAAGACTTGCAACCAGAAGGTTACCGGTTCAAATCCAACCAGATCTATTCTCCAACTTTTACCTGGCGCTTTTACCTTTATCTAATCTTTCAGTGAAAAGCACGCAAGTGAACATGATAAGTAAGAACCACTGTGTCAATCTCAAGCATACATGTCCACAGTAACCCTGGAACAGCGCCCTCTACTGGCAGTGACGTCAGACTTCGGTGCTCTATATCCATTGCCAATTAAACATACTCCAGCACTTTTGAATTTCTTTCTGTGAAAGGTTAACTAGACAGAGTTCTTTCAGAAAGAACCCCCCACCTTCACAGAACAATCAAATACTGCCATTGTGATTTGCATATCAAAAACTCAAGGAACTAGCCATGAATGGCTGTGGCTGCAAATCAGTGATAATAATAATAATAATGCTATCCCTGCCTTGTTGACATAATTATTTTAGCCTGCTTTATGTAACCATGGCACAAATATCACAGATCATGTAACTTCGACTACACCACTTTGGGAGTTTCGCCCAAAGAATCAATTAAAGTGCTAAAGTAACTAACACAGGTACAACACAGGTTCGTTTGTAATTGACTGGAGCAGAGACGTGCTTCTCAAGGTAATCAATGATATTTATTATAAATGCCACCGTAATGTTATCATGCTTTTACAGTACTTTAATTAAACAGGTACATCACAATTGAAATCACAAATAAAAGGTTAAACTGATCAAAAGCACTATAAAATCTATCAGTGAGAGACACAGTCAGACTGTAGGGGGGGAAGGAGAGGCGGAGGAGTTAGTACAGTGACACTTCAAACACTTCAAACACTAAAAAACACACTTACACACAATACTAGGTGGGTTAGGTGCACACAAAACCACACATACGCATGCAGTGGACAGTAGAAGGTCTCCCCCACAGTGCGACTGGTCGCCTCCAACTAATGGGGTACAGAAATAGCAATTAGATAATTATAATAAACAGTGGCATAATCAGTGGCAGTTGGTGATCGATGCAAAAGTAAAATACAATAAAGAAATAACTAAGAAAAAGGGGCAAAGGCAGCAATGGAGCGCCTATAAAACAAAAGCCAACAGTTAGCCCCCACCAGGCATTATAATTATAAATCAACATACTTCCAAATCAAAATACAGAGCATTAAATACCTCAACAGTCAAGGTCTGTGTCTAGGGCAGGGGCATGGCAGCATACAGTGGCACCAAAGCAGCACTATACTGGCGGGAGAATACAGGGGCCTATAAGTACAGAATAATGTTATAACCACCATACTGTAGGAGGGCACAATCAATACAAAGGCAACTTTACACAACGTACCTCAGATTAAGTGAGGTTTGGGCCCTACTTGGCCTAGAAACCTCTTGGCCTTTGCTCTGCGCTCAACAGTGAGGCAGAGAGGAGGGCGCCTGAGGAACATTAATACCATTAATAAATACAAAACAACAGTAAACAGTTTAAAAGCAAAACAACACTCCATTGCCTACCTTGCTCAGACAAGCCAGTGCCTACCTACAGAGTCAGAGAGCCAAGGCAGAATGAGTGCATGAGCACTAGGCTTTATAGGGGAGGGGTTAATCAGCGATTACCCACACATGTGTGATTGGGGTGTGGACCCAGAGGCCTGAATGGAGGCAGGTCTCCCTGTTACATTTACATTATGTTCTTTATGGTAGTTAATATAGCAGTCATGTTTGCTTTATTGATTTAGAGGGAGGGGAAGGGAATTTTTTACCATTTCTTAATTCATTTTCAGTAATTAATCCCACCAGCGTCTTTTTGTGACGAGGTCTGACTTGGACGTTGTATCGACCTTGTATGGAGGTCATTTTTATCAGTGGTGAAAAGTAACTAAGTAGCCTACATTATAAGTTAACTTAACTTAGTTAACTTATAACTTAAGTACAATTTTGAGATATTTTTACTTTCTTCAGTATTTACAAATTTCCTTGGCCTTACTTCTACTCGACTACATCTCAGAGGCAAATATTGTACTTTTTACTCCACTACAATTTTTACTTTTGGTTATTAGTTAAAGTATATTTTGATGCCGATACTTTTGCACTTTTACTCAAGTACATTTTGAATAGGGGACTTACGGGACTTCTACTGTAACAGAGTATATCTAGGATGCAGTATTGAAACTTTGACTGAAAGTAAAACAAAGTGATACACGTACTTCTTCCACCACTGATTCGACAGACAGAGAGGTCTATCTTGGTCGTCGTATGGACGTTGTATGGACGTCTCTTTCGCGACGTCATATTGCGACGTTTGCAGAGGTTTGACTTGGACGTCGTAGGGACGTCGTATGGAAGTTGTATGGACGTCTTTATGCGACGTCGTATTGCGACGTCTTGGGTTGGGCGTTGCACAGACGTCGTATGGAGATTGTATGGACGTCTTTTTGCGACGTCAGATTGCAACGTTTACAGAGAGTGTTGTGGTCTGACTTGGACGTTGTATGGACGTCCGCAGCAGTGCCATCTCTGGTCCGCAGGTTGTGTGCCCAGTGGCCAGAGAGAGGTCCGTTGAAATGCAACGCTTAATCATGGATTTTTGATTGAAAAATAAACGTTTTTAGATAGCTTTCCCAACCTGTAGCCTATAACTCATGAACACCAGTGATATTGTCTTCTCAATGTGATGCCAAAAATAAGGTAATTACAGTGAGGTGACAAAATCCACCCTGAAAAATTAAATCAACACCAACACAACAAATTATAAATAACACTTAGTTCATTCCCCTACTAGCTTGGCTGGCACAGAGTTTAGAGTTTACATGTCAAAATACAAGAAGTAGCCTATCACTAAATACTACTTTTAATTTTGGTCTACTAAATACTACTTTTAAGTATTAAAACCCCCCTCAGCTCTCAGGAAACAGGGGGAGGGATGTGGTTAGTAAGTCAAGTTTGAAATACTCCAGCATTGAACTATTTTGAAGGCTTCATGTGTATGTTATACTTGTTTATTAGTTGAACATCCAAAAATCTACAGCACTACACTACTGCATTTAACTAGAGTAGGACTTGGACTGGAACATGGAATCTCCATGCTGAAAGTCAGACCATTACACCCAGTCACTCTCAATATGTGTGTCTTACACCATTGTTGAAGTGTTCTTTCTTTTGTACAGAATGTTAGCCTTCAGTTAGTAATGTTGAAATACTCCAGCATTTAAAACTGCATTATGTAAATTTTTAAATTCTAACCCAGATTTGAACTCCTGCATGAGTCCTGACATCATTACCCTTGAGCTAGTCGAGCCTGCTTGTTCAGGGTAGAAACAGGATCTTCAGGTCAAAACTCATGTCAAACCAGAAACATGATCATGTCAAACTATAGACACAGGATCTAAATACCAAATACAACCTACAACTAGTTGGGCATGATCTCACTTTAGACCGGGTTTAATAGTCATTGAAAGAAATGGATCACCAAAGTTCTGAATATAATAATTTGGGGAATAATGTCAGTCAACTTGTCATGGTGGTGTAATCACCATTCATTTCAAGGAGACAGCTTATTGTGCAAGACCACGGCTGTGTCCGAAATCACATACATATACATAAACATAAACATACAGTTTGCCAAATTACTGACCAAAAGCTTAGTAGCTACTAAATAGCATTCAACAGTGGACACATACTGTTTAGTAACAGTTGATAGGTCTACAACTATGCAGTAGGCTGAAAATAGCAAACTGTAGTAGTAGTAGTAGTAGTAGTAAAGTTAAGTATGCCTGTGATTTCAGGCGCAACTCATGTGACAGGATTTGATAACAAGAAAGGAACCCTAATGAAGCTAGCTGCTGCCTGCTAGGTCTAAATGTTGATATATTCCTTGTAGAAATACCTCCCTCTAGTGGCAAGTCTTACAAAGCAACTACGTATATGTACTCAAGTACTGTACTTACAATTTAGATATTTATTTATTTTCTATTATTAACCTTACTGGTGTATTTCCAAATCTCAATACTTTTACTTCTACTGATCTCCATTACACCTCAGAGGCAAATATTGTACTTTTAATCCACTACAATTATTGGAAAACTTTAGTTACTTTAACAGTTCAGCCCTAAATATACTTCAGCTATTTGAAAATAGCCGATCTACAAGCACACAACAAGTCACATCCCGACACGTTGTGAGCTTGTAGATTGGCTATTTTCAAAAGACATGAATACATTTTGAAAACGTGCTAAATGGTACATTCTGCTAAATGAGTAGCCTACTTTTACTTTTGGCATTAAAAGTAGATTTTGATGCCAGTACTTTTGGACTTTATCTAGAGTACTGGACTTTTACTTATATGGATACTACTAAAAATATGGATTTACTGGTATGGATACTTTTAGTAAAAATGAAAAGCTACCAACTCATTTAAAATTAATAATTTTACATTACTTAATACATACTATATTATTATTCTACCCCAACTTACAAGTAGTCATAATTTTGCAAGAGGGCAGTTTCTTAAAAAGAACAGATCTACAAGCGAACAATGCATGGCGTCACATGTTGATAGCTTGAAGGTCTGCTCAATTGTTTTTTTAAGATATGACAACCATTTACTACAGTGTATAAAGTATTAGGCTTAATATAATCTTATCTCGGTCCATAACAAATCACGGTCATTGTAACTCAGTTACTTGAATAGCTAATATTACTGTTTGGCTATTAATGTTTGGCAACTGTAATATGTTACACAACTAGTTCAAAATAGTGTAACAAAAAAGCAATATTGCAGTAATATATCGTTGCTGTCGGGTGGAAAACTTGTATGTCCAAAACCAATTTGTGTGACACTTGTAAGATAAAGGTCATTACTTTACGAAAAAAACATGAAAAAGTTTAAATTTGGAGACAAGAGGTTTCTGCCCGACATCAACAATGTAACTTAACTGACTAGTTACTGCTAGACACCCCCTCACACACACAAACATGCACAGCATCACCAGGCAGACAGTGAGGCCAAAATGGTTAGCCATCTTTATTATGAAACAAATAATTGGGACCAGATCATACAGCTGTTACACTTGGGTTTTGGGCCGCTCCAGTCCCTGTCCGTCCGAACATCCGTTCGTCCGGCACGCCCCTGGGACAGCCAGCCCTCTCCCAGCTGCGTACAAGGTGCTTGGTTCGAGGACCGCCCCCGCCCTGGGAAGGGGTCTAATTCTCTCCGCCGCCGGTACTGGGTTCCTTCTCCAACTTCCTCCCCATGTGACAAAGTTAGGTTCCCTTTTACAGCAGGGCGATTGAACAAGTATTATCTGCAACTGGTGTTGCGCTGACGCACAGCAAAAAAAAAGGATATATCTGCAACTGATGCGTGGCAAAAGGGGGCTCCTGTTATACGGTTGTTATACATGCGCTGTGGGTTTAATGCTTAACGTATTCTGCGTCGTACGGCGGTGTCGTGAGGCGGACATAGCCAGATGGCTATTTCCACCTCGCGACACCGTTGTAGGACAAAGTATTAACTCAACATCGAAGGGAATTCCTGCTTTGTTTAGGGTTGGTACCAACTAAGTGCCAATCGGAATAATTTAATGGAGGGAACCAAGAGGGGTTAGGAGAAACAAAGCAAAATGGCTCCTAGTTCCTCATGCAAACATAAGTGCCTTCTTAACTATGGATTCAGTGCCTTCTTAACTATGGATTCAGATCATCTCTAACTTATATCTACATTACAAAACAAAACCCGTCATGGGACACCATCCCGGCTTAAGAGAGCAGGGTTTTTGTGCCATTTAATTTGGCACTACAGACACAAAAAAAGCATTAATAAAAACCACCATTATGCTCTCCGGGTTAACTCAGCATGTTCGGAGTGTAAGGTCAAACCAATTCTTTTAAAATTAATTAATCATCACACGACTCCAACCTTCATTTTTTTCTTTTTTTTACTTTTTCCTTTCTTTTTTTTTAAACAACGTATTGAATAACAGGTGTACTGTGATATGATTCTACTGTGTGGGGGGGGAACTGAGAGCTGGCTCACTCCACAGAATACAGTGCACATCCAGAAGCTGCGTTCAGGATAGATGGGTGAAAGAATGTGGGGAGCGGGGGGTAGTATCACACACCTCCAGAACCTTGCTATGTCTCATAATTTCTTATTTTTTTATTATTTCCTTAACCAAGACAATTTATATAGATTTTTTTTTTTGCATTACGTAAAAGATACACCGCTGATGGTTTGCAAAGAGAAAAAGAGGTTTAAGGATAAATCAAACCAAAACATTTCCTCAAACAGGGAACAGAACTCGGATAAACTCAGGTCGGCGCTGGGGGCGGCCTGCTAAATCTTGCATGATGCTGCTTACGGAAAAGAGGGACAACGCTAAAACAGAAACCTTCAATGCGTTTTTGTTTTGTTATGTTTTTTCTCTGAAAAATGTTTTTTAGACACTTTCCTTTTCTGGCAAATTTTGTCAGCTTTTTTTTAATAACAATTAAAAAAACAAAAAACAAAAAAAGATGTAGAAAGTTAGTAATGGCCTGGAGCTACGTGACCAGGAGGAGAAGAGGAGGAGAGGGGAGGAGGACTTGGAGGAGGAACCATGTCGGATCCACAGCGAGTCCTTGGGTGGGGAGGGAGGCTGTAGGCGACCATCGCCCCGGTACTTCAGGAGAGCTGCTCCTGGCCTGCTAGGATGATGTGTGTGTATGTGTGTGTGTGTGTGTGTGTGTGTGTGTCAGAACAGGTAGGGAGGAAAGGAAAGGGTGTGTGAAAAGCATTGGTTCTCAAACTTTCTCATTTCAAGGACCCCCGTAACTCAGAGAGTGTGCAAATGTAACCGAAACTCAGTTCCGTTTGCACACTCTCAGAGTTACAGACCAGTAAGGGTCCATTTGGAACCCGGCTCAAGGAACCCTGAGGGGTTGAGAACCACTGGTGTATTGGGAGGGGAGGAGAGAGAGGGAGAGAGTGAGTGAGTGAGTGTGTGTGTGTGTGTGTGAGAGAGAGAGAAAGGGGGAGGGCAGGGATAGGTAGCGAGAAGGCAGGAAGAAGATATTTGGTTGGGCGAGTGAGATGAAGGGAGGGGGGGGGATAAGAGGGCGAGCGAGCGAGATACGGGAGCACACGCTCATCGGAGGGGAGGGGGGGCGTGATCAGTCCATTGGCCGCTTTTCACCGTGTTTCTTTGTAAACTCCTCTGCATTCTTAAAGAATTTTTTACGGTCCTTTGAGTATTCTTCTGCTAGGTCTGCCCTCAGAGGATGCTCCGGCTGCGGGTCGTTCACCAGGGCGATGAGGGACTGAATTACTGCAAGAGAAATAAAAACACAGCGGAGAGAGAGAGGGGAGAGAGAGAGAGAGAAACAAACACTTTTAAGTCTGTCTGAAACAAACCATTGTAGATTTATTAGGAGAACCCATTTTCAATAGTATCTTCATATAATAGGCTCTATGCACAGCAGCCATATTGGACAGAAATTGGGCCCCTTCCTTGCTTCCTTCACAGGTGTTACCAATGACACTAATGAAGGCTCTGTTCCATTTAGTGTAGCACAGTGGTTCTCAAACTTTTTAATTTCAAGGACCCCCATAACTCTGAGTGTACAAATGGAACCAAATGGACCCGGGAGGGTCCATTTGGTTCCATTTGTACACTCTCAGAGTTACACCCTCTCAAGGAACCATGAGGGTCCCTGGACCACACTTTGAGACCCACTAGTATTTCTAGTGAGCCAACATGCACAACATCAGCACCCTGACTCTGTTTGACCAGAATGGAACAGAGCCTTCATTAGTATCATTGGTAACACCTGTGAAGGAAGTCAGAAGAGGCCCAATCTTTCTCCAAAATGGCTGCTGTGCATAGAGCCTATTGGTCCACTCCTCACTAATGGTGCGTTCACACAGGAAGATTAAAAGATACAAAGATACAAAAATACACCGCATCTTTGTCGCTGCGTTGCTCAATGCGGTTGCTGACGGGCATCATCGGAGCTACAAATGTACAAATTCAAGTTGAACCCAGCTCAACTTGAATTTGTAGCTTTGTATCTTTGTCGCTAGAGCTACTAACGTTGGATGTATCTTCATGTCGCTGGTTTCCATAAAAATAGAATGGTAGCATGCATCTTTTAATCTGCCCGTTTGAACGCACCATAAGGCTCATTATAAGATGGGCAGTTGGGCACCATTTCTATCTACTCATTCTGTGTCTCACTGTTGGTGGGCTGTGGACAGTTCAGAAGCCTGCCTACCTAGAACATCATTGGTGGGAATTGAAAGTGAATAGAAACTATAGCCTTTCTCTTCCTGGAAAGTTAGCACGCTGAAATGGAAGCCTTCCTTCTTGTAATAGAACAATTTGGAAATCGTCTTTGACCTGTAGTGCCTACTGATGATGTCATTAGTAGGAAGGTTTCTCAACTGTCCACAGCCCACCAATGACAGACATTGTGAGTAGAAAGATGTGGTGCCATATTATAATAATATTAATGTGCATTAATGAGGACCAATTATATGAAGATAATGTTGACATGGGTTAAGTGATCCTTTAAGGCCTAATTTACTTCCATTTTTAATGTTATATATATACAATCTAATCTCATATTCTAGTTCTTTGTTTCTCTTTCACAAATGTTTACACAAGCACTTTACCCATATCCAATGCAAATTATGTTGCATTATAATTTACCATGCTATAGGAATATCTTTCAAACGATGTGGCCGTATGCCTGATTTATTGCTTATGTGCAGGAGTCACGCAACAAAAATAGCAGATATTTGTTACACTGGGATGCTGTGTAAGCTTGTACCGGCTATTTTCCGTAAGAAGTGTCATTCAGGCTTTAAAGGGCTATTTCACTTTAAAACACTTCTGGGGTCATTTTTACGTAGTTTTAAGGGTTGAATATTACAACAATGTTATATATTTTATTACCGGTATATTAAAACTTAAAACGCTAATGTCTAGCCTGTTAAGCTAACTTGACTGCATTGTCCTAACAGGTGAGGGGTCGTGTTTTTTCAATTACTTTATTTGATTGTATTTGTTTTTATTCTATTGCATTTATTTTAAATACAAAACTTTTTTTTAATAAACAAATTTAAAAAAAGAGCCCCCATCAAAGCCTGACCCCCATTTAAATGACCCCACACGCGTTTTCAAGTGAAATACCCTTTTTAAGTACAAGACCGGATAGTGAAGCGACCTTATAACTGCAAATCCCCAAATCCCTGGTTCGATTCCGACTGGAGGCTGGCGTTACATCATTCAGCCCCCTCAGCTTCCCTAAAGAAAATTCTTCCAGCTAGTTACTGAGCTTGCAGATTGGCCATTTTGGATTAATCTTTGACAAATTAAAAAGAAAATGCATATTCTCATCACAATATCACGTTATTTGGTTAAAATATATTACTTGATTTAGTTCACATTGCCCGGCCTTCGGCCTGTCACAATTTTTACATAATAATCTAATGGCAATTATTTGAGATAATCACAATTATTTTTGCATAATCGTCATAATCATTTCCATGTTGAAAAATGTTCATATATTTTCAAACATTTTCAAAAATAGTGGAAATATCAAAACGTTTTGAGCTTGTAGATCAGCTATTTCCACTATAGCCGATCTATATATACTATGTATATATATATATATATATATATATATATGTTTTTTAAATTAAATTATGCAAGTTATTAGTCATATCTGCCCTGTGCACCTTTTGTTTATGAAGCCTAAAGGCAAAACAGAAATGTTTTAAACCGATAGAAACTCAATTAAATCATTAATCACAATTATTTGAGTGACAATTAATCGTCAAGTAAAATGTCATAATCGTGACAGTCCTTACCGGCTCTAAATGACCAGACCAATAAGCAAGGCACCAGTGAAGCTCATAAAACGTACACAATGACTCACAGTCTCTGGATGCTATGCATTCAGGCCATGATGACATGCTGTCTTTACACGACTCACGACAGCATGGCCACCGACTTCCTGCTGTCAATGTCATGGAATATCTGATTGTTCAAGTTACACAGCTGAACTTGTAATTTAGGTTTTGCAGGTTCAATATGAACATTAATCGGGAAAAACAGCACATTGACATAGTTATGCCAACATATGGATTTCTACTTTTCTTGCAACAGCGTAATGTGTCATTCAGGGTTGTAAAACAATTAAAATGGTGGTATAAGTTATATTCTTTGGTTAAAACAAAAGATGGTAATCATTGATAGAGTGTTTGTTCACCAACATGTGTTTCCCTGTCTCTACAGCTCTTTAATAAACAGAAAGAATACATGTTCAGGTAGGTTACCAATTTCATCCGATGAGGAGAGAGCACGCATTTATCAGCAAAAAAAAATGGTGTTCCAATTCCAAATTAGCTTTCTCATATTTTGTTAATTCACTTCCAATTTCCCTTGTGTCTCCGGCATGAGTTCTCTCTCCTGATTGGATTAACTTGTTATTCCGGCCTGAAAATGTATTTTCTGTTCACTAAGTAACTGGAGAGAAAGGGAGACCCCTGTTACAGAACACTATAACAATGATTACTATGGGAATAGAGCTATATTAACACTTGTATTAACATAAACATAATTTACACCACCTTTATTGTACCTTTGGCTTTAAATGAACAGTGATTCTCAAGGTCAGTCCCATCTAGTTTCCTACGTTTTTAGGGGTCGTGCCCATTGAAAGGCTTTTTTCCCAGCTGCCAGCGCCTTTCTGTCATACATTTCTATGGTAAAGACTCTGCTATTAGTGCTAATAACGCAGATTACACACAGTTTGAGCACAGCATTGGTTGATAGGTTCGAACATCGAGCGTTGCGGGCATCAATAAATGCTCCGCGCTCCGAGCGCTCTGAACATAATATCCAAAGTGCTCTTTCGCTCAATAAACTCTTTCTGACCCTAAAATGGACTGCTATAGAAATGCATAGTCATTTTCTGTGCATTATGATGGTTAGGGATGCACAATACCTAAATTATATCCAATAACCAATTAATTGCACTGTCAAATCGATTGCTATACCCATTTTGAAATCGATATTGAAATGTAATTTCACAATGCCTTATGAGCTTGTAGATCGGCTATTTATTCTTTTCTTTTTTTTCGGTTAACACACCTTGGTCAGTTCTGGTGGCTGGCTTCCAGTTCTCCGCGCTGATCACAGGCAGACAAACCTGCCCTTTCTCATCGATGTTGGGGTGGTAGATCTTTGTCTTGAACGTGATCTTAGGAGGCTTGAAGGGGTACTCGGCGGGGAAAATGATTTCAATCCTGAAGGCCCCTTTGTCATAAGGAGGGTTATCCTGGAGAAGAGGAGGTGCACACATGGTCAAACTATGGCGGGAGTGTCACGAGACACGATGATGAAGCAGTGAACAGATTTCAGACAATAGGCTCTGTTTGACATGAAGGTGCCGTGTGTCTCCCGTTTATATCTGCTACTGGGACCATACACACATAAAGCTAGACGCCTCCTCCGGCTCTGGGGCGTCTGTATCTCGGGCGCCATTTTGGAGAAGGCATGCTTCCTGACTACTGGCCAATCACAGCATGTCTTTTCCGGGACTTGGCAGAATCTAATTGTGTAAAAATATAATGGGATATTTTTATACAACTAGATTCTGACAAGTCCCGGAAAAGACGCACTGTGATTGGCCAGTAGTCAGGAAGCATGCCTTCTCCAAAATGGCAGCAGCGATACAGGTCACTCCAATGAACTGCAGAGGCCAATGAGGTATCTAGGTTTCTATATCTATGACTGGAACAATCAAACAAAACTATGGGACACTGAACTGGAACAGGAAACAGGTATGCCACCCTCTGGAAACCTGAGACTTGAGTTGTGAACCGAGCCGATTCAATTTACAATTTAGGCATTGAAGCAGACACTCTTAATCCAGAGCGATTTACAGTAAGCAAGGTAAACAGATGATTTAAAAAAAGGAGTTGTCCCACACACCCTTCACTTACAAAAAACTCAGCTACCTAATGAAGGTCAGTTGACCGAAACGTTGTTCATCAATGAATAAAAAAAGACAGTGTGCGCGAGACAACTTCTATCTTATCTACGTTGGCTGTTCTCTCCTACACACCTGTCCTTGTAAGTAGTAGTAGGTATGCAAACGCACTTTATCTACCAAGACAATTCAGAAGCGACTTACAGGAACAATGAGCCCTTGCCATGTCAATATGTTTGATTCATCGACTTGAATGTTCCTGAAGTTTTTCATTCCAGACTTGCGAAGTTCTTCGAGTTCCTAAGAGAGCGAGAGGAAAACGAGTACAATGTAAATGACAGTTATGAGAGGAGGCACTGTGTCGTCTATGTATCCTCGCCAGTAGGGCTGGGCAATATCGACAAAATTAAATGCCATGATATTTTTGACCCAACACCTCAATATCGACACTGTGATAATATATTGTGATATAAAATAAAAAAAATGTGAAAATAGCCAATCTACAAGCTCACAACGCCCTGCGATGCGAAGCGTTGTAGATCAGCTATTTTTGGAAATCTCTGACCATTTTTACACAAGTATAAAATAAGGCTTACATGGTTAAAAACAGGACAAGACAACACTCATGCCATACATATCAATATGATAAAGAGACTATCTGATTTGGCCTGGAATTTAGGCTGATATCGATATTGCCCAGCCCAACTCGCTCACATCACTCACAATAACACATGCTCCTAGGGTTGCCAATTGTACCTTGCCATACGGAATAGACCCTTATTAGGAAACTAAAAACACATGTCCCTTGTTGAACTGATAAGGGACACACTTTGTTCCTTTTTGGGGGTAATAAACCAATGACACACCTCTTGGTCTTACAAGTTCAAACAGCTCATACATTATAATACAGGCTGTTAACCAGTTAAACCCTCTAGAGTTGTCTCTGTACTTTGACTGCATTTTTCTGTATACAATAAATGTCTTTGCATAAAATAGACGATCTACAAGCTCATGTGTTGCAACGAGTTGTGAGCTTGAAAATGTTTGGCTAATGACCCCCCCCCCCAGAATATGGATGCTTTGTTTCAATTTGTTGATATAATGTATAGATTTTATCTTTTTCTGGGCAACCCTTTTTTTGGTGTCAATTATGAATTGCAGGTAGTTGGCAACCTATACCTACTCCACAGGCAGCTAAGTGTAATGACTGATCACGTACATGTCGGACATTGAACCTGTAGTGTACTGTGACACAATTGTTCACAATGTAGACAGGTCTTTCCAGTAAGTAGTCCGTGAAACTTAAAATTCATACACCATCGCACAAGGGTGTCGCTCGCCAAAAAGAACATATCTACAAGCTCTATCAGTAGCGAGATCTGATTGTAGCTAGTGTAGATAGCTTCTTTTTGGGCCAGGGACACCAGTTGTACAATGGATTATAAATTAGGCTTTACTTTCGCTTTTGCATAACGTCATTGATGATGATGATGATGATCAGCTGACGATATAATTCGTTAAAAAAAATACACAAGTCAACTTAACGGATCGAGGTTATCTTATCAAATCCTTAAGTGTTATTTTTTCCCCATGTGGTTCTAATTTGTACTAACAGGAGTTAAATGAACCCTTTGGCTTTTACTGCGTTTGCCGGCTGCTAACAGCTAATCTGTCCCTTAAGTTGCGTGTGGATGTTTGACGGCTAGAGACTTGACGTCAAGCTAAAGTGAAACCAGAGCAACACAAACATCGGGTTTGCCTTTTTATAAATCGCTGACAACAACATTACAAACAAATAATGAAATTGATATGAATTAAGCACGTCTGCCTGGCTTAATTCACACGATATGATTCCCCACCCATCCCCAGAATGACGAAGTCCAAGTCTGAACCATACTAGCACCACCTAGCCTAGCTAACTTAAGCTAAAGCCAGCGGTTGTTTAAGCTACCAAACACAGTCAGCAGCGGGTTAGCATGCTAGCTGGAGACTGATATGAGGGTTGGGGAGGTTAGCATGCTAGCAGGACACTGATAGAGGTTAGCATGCTAGCTAGAGACTGGTAGAGGTTAGCAGGCTAGCTGGCTGGGCGACGGATAGGAGGTTAGCATGCTAGCTAACTGGTTGGAGACCGATAGGGGAGGTTAGCATGCTAACTAGCTAAGCTAGCTAACAGGGTTAACGCTCGTGTCACGGAAGGAGGGGGGGGAGAAGAGCGTCCGAGAGCGGCTGCGGACTCGAGCTGTTCGCGGTGTTAAAACAACGTTAGCCTAACATGCTAAGAGCCATTAGCTCGGCTTTGGGACGACGACGACGGGAGGTTCTCGCTTTCAACCGTGGTTCTCCTCCCAAAGCCCCGGGAGTTCCCCCCTCACTCTCGGAGAGCCGGCAAAAATTTAGGCCGGAGAGAGTTTTTCCGGCCTAAAAAAAATTGCCGGCTGCTCCGCTTGCCAGGAATCTTTCACAGTTAGCATCGCGGCTAACACAGTGAGGAGTGACTTCTCGCTTTTAGCGGGTTGTTTAGCACTGAACCCAACACACACACACACACACACACACGGGGGGGGGGGATATTGTCCCGCATTGGTCTCATATTGTCCCGTATGTCTCTTTCGTGAGACGTTACGACCCCCGCGCCCGCCCGCCCCCCTGGACGTCCCCAGTCCGTCATTCTACGTTCACGGGGATGTGATGGGGGGGAAAAAAAGAAGATCGGGAGATTTTACCTTGTGCAGCCTTCTGCTCGCCGCCATCTTGAAACTACTGTGTCCTTCCCAGGATTCACAGCGCGGCGGCTTAGATGCTTCCCCTTCTCTGCTGCTTTCCTGGCTGTCACGCCGAAAGCGGTGCCCCCCGTGTGATTCTTGAAACCACCAGAGGGCGCTGTTTTCAGACAAACTTTTTAACTCTGACAGTGGTACACATAGTGGTACTGGTACACATGGAACCCCTTTACTCAGTGGTGGAAAAAGTAGGCTACTGAGATATTTTACGTAAAAGTATCAATACTGCAATGTAGACATACTCCGTTACAAGTCAAAGTACTAAAAAGTTTGAAAATAGCCGATCTACAAGCTCACGTGGCTTTGCGACGCGTTGTGAACTTGTAGATCTGCTATTTTCAGATCGCCTATGTATAACATAGGGCTGGTTAATGTGTTTTATAATATAATAATTGACAATTGCAAAGTAACTAGTAGCTAAAGTTTTCAAATATTTGTTGTGGATTAAAAGTACAATATTTGCCTCTGAGATGTAATGGAGTAGAAGTAAAAGAACTGAAAACTGGAAATACTCCAGTAAAGTTAAAGTTGTACTTAGTACAGTACTTGAGTGAATGTTAGTTACTTTACACCACTGCCTTTACTTAGGGTCCATTTGGTTCCATGTGTTACACTTGAGTTACAGGGCTGTAACTAGGGTCCATGACCATGTGGTTCCTAACTATTTCGCTGGGGACCCTCTGGAACCCCCTCAGCACCCCATGGGGGTCTCCAAACCCTTCTTTGAGAACCACTGTCTAATAGCCACCAGTATTTGTAACATTAATGGAACCTTAATGGAAACAAGCCCTGGGGCTTGTTTAGGTTATCCTTATTACCTTATAGCATTATTTTTGTATAAATCTGTGCCACCACGCCTTTTTTTAAACTGTTAATTAAGTATTCCACAAAATGAAAAAAAGAAAGAAA
Organism: Gymnoscopelus microlampas; assembly: GCF_963454915.1. Taxonomy (NCBI): domain Eukaryota; kingdom Metazoa; phylum Chordata; class Actinopteri; order Myctophiformes; family Myctophidae; genus Gymnoscopelus; species Gymnoscopelus microlampas. The sequence goes on along the minus strand of NC_139941.1, from coordinate 9,522,220 downwards.
AAAAAACTGTCTGTATAAAAAAAACACAAATCTTTTTCAAATCTTATGAGGAGACTTCACTTTAAGTGTGGATTAGCCGAAAACAGTGACCCCTGCGGTCACACAATTCAATAGCACACTACGTTTGGTGTAATAGCCTACATGTTCAGAAAAGTGAAACTGTGATGTCCAGAATTACTGTAAATCATAACTCACATCATGCAAGATAGTGAAATACTGGAGAGGAGAGGAAAATAATGAGATCCCGTTTGTGTTTACCGCTTGAATATCTTAAATACTTAAATACAACTGAGTCTGAGGCTATGTTACACAACTAAAATATATCCTACTCAAATAAGTAGACCTACTTTTAATTGACTTAAATATTACTCAAGTAGATGTAAGAATAGTCCTGCCACCTATACATGTCGTTGCTGTTGGGCGGAAACTTTTAGGAAATATGGGGATCCATGGTAGCCTATATTATACAAGTCACAATTGCTTTTGTTAATACTTTTCACTGGTTAAATTTGTTTAAAACCCACAGACAGACTTTGGCACCCAAAATATTTTTTGTAGATCGGCTGTTTTCACTAGTTTGGGTCCTAGGTAGACATCAAATGTATCTTTTGTGTCTCAAACTTTTAGCCTATAATGACATTCACAAAATAGGTTGAAAGTTGTTCAAATATATTTCTTTGGGTATATAATTTAACTCTGTATTGGGAAGTGTGAACACAAACTAGTGATAATTCATAACTTTTGTTTTACAGTAGTATTGCAGGAATAATGTGTGGTTGTCAATCCCAAGGCACACTTGGAGGGCGTACCATTTGAGAACCATAGGGACAAATCAGTGTTCTGAAACATATTCATGTCAAATGGATGCACATTATGTCACCGACCCTCATTTGAAAATATTTTCATATAAGATGTACATGTTAATAGATTATATTCAGTAGAGAATTCTAACTGACTATTCCAGTGTTTCACAAACTTTCTAGCTAGAGACTCAAGAAAAATGTGGTGTCTCCCCATGCAGGAGCCAAACTTACAAAAAATATGTTGAGAATGAACCACTTAATTTAATTGTGAAAGTAGCAGATAATACAAGCTGTGAGTTTGCAGATCTGCTATTTTCTCTTTTTCTTTTCTCCTGTGCACTGTAACTGCATCTATTATTTCTTACTTAATAGCTCACATAATTATCGCTATATAGTTACTTACAGTATATAGTTATCGTGCTTAAGTGTGAATGGCGCTTTATCTGGATCTTCACCAATGATATGTTGTTTAATACTGGAGATTCATAGGGCACATGTACACTTGTACGCAAATACTGATACACAGACACAAGGACAACACTAGCTATGTTTTTCCATCCAAGTATAGTTATGGGATTACTTCAGTGTTCTTACTTCTTTGCATCCTAATGTCATTTTATAATTGAATTATTGTGTTTCCTTTGCTTGATGTTTTGCGTAAAGCACATTGGATTGCCCTGTTGTTGAAATGTGCTATACAAATAAAATTGCCTTGACCTATTACAACTTTCTGGACAAAAAAAGGATATGTTTTTTAAACTTTTGAAGTTATGACAAACAATTGTAGGAAACGTAAAAAAAAAAAAAAATTAAAAAGGGTCCCGACCGACCGTTTGGGAAACACTGGAGAAAGAAACCTATGATTTGAATAGTCAATAGTATACATTATATTACTGCATTACCTTGTAGTATCCAGTGAAATAATAGTGAAATGAAACTGTTCCTCATTTTGTTGGGGATCCCGAAAGCCCATCTGTGTGGGATGTGGGTTAGATGGCAACATATCTTATTCAGCCACTGACTGTTCTGTAACAATTAATGAGTCTTAAAATCCCTCTTGTTGAGACAGGTCAAAATATGATACATGTTTTCCCATGATTGTGTTCAGTGTATATGTCTTGTAGTTGTTGGTGCTGTAGAGGGCAGCCAAGATCTACTGTGATCTACTATATCATTATTACTTAAGTACATTTTTGATGTACTTTTACTTTACTTGCTATGTCCATTTTTCAATACTATACTTGTTCTACACCACTACATCTCAGACTTAAATATTGCACTTTTTAGTCCTCAATTATTTCACAGCTTTAGTTACCAGTTGCAAAACAAAGACCAATTGTATAGTTTGTCAATTGAAAAATAATTGATATGAAAGATTTTGACAAAAATGGGTGACTTGTGAAATGGGACATTCTGCATGAGTACTTTTACATTTGGTACTTTAAGTATATTTTTATGCCGATGCTTTTGTAATTTGAAGTCATAATTTTGAGTATAGGACTTCTACTTGTAACACAGTATTTCAACGTTGTAGTATTGATCATTTTACTTAAAACAAAAATCTCAAGAGTACTTCTTCGACCACTGGTTATACGTACATCAGCATCCTTTCCCTCCTGACTGTCATAACAATAATATAATACCATGATACTACCACTGACTGTCAATAACACACTTAATCATCAACACTTTGAAGTCCCGTTTGTTTTAATAATTAACAACATTTTACAAAATAATTCCTTCCTGTTGGCAGAAGAAACTGCCACATCATTGCTGTCGGGTGGGAACCTTGTATGTCCAAAACCATTACTTTTCAACAAATGTAAAAAAAGAAAATAAAAAGAACCTGTGTTCCAATGGATCCAATCTATGTATTTAGTCACAAGCTCTTGTTAATACTTTTCACAGGTTAAATATTTATAAAACCCACAGACAGCATTTATAACGTAATTTAAATTAGATCTACAAGCTCTCAACGCATTGCGATGTGGCACGTTGTGAGCTTGTAGATCAACTATTTTCGTGACTATTGCTCGACACTGTCATATGGCAAACTAGGACATTAAAAGACAGAAGGAAAACAAAAAAACGTAAAAAGTTTAAATATGGACATACATGGTGCCCGACACCTACGATTGGTATTCAAACCTTGTTAAAGACTGATCCGTTTGCACATAACATTAATATACAAAACATAATGATTAAGACATGTTGATTAAGATGTATTAAGTGATGCTGTTCGCTTATAAAAAAGGCAATTAAAGGAACAAGTTGTTATCAAAAAAGATGAGGATGCACTGGGGAAACTGCAGTGTCAGAAGATGACACGTACCCAGTAGAGATGCTGTTCGTTAAACTCATTTAAAGTGTGAAAATGAAACTTTCAGAGTTGAAGTTTAACACAGACAGGATTTTATAGTTTACAAACACTTACAAACCACACAGAGAACAAGTAGCAAAAATGACAGCAGCATGATAACTGATCGCTTTATCTTAAGCATGGATCCAGAGTCACTCTCTTTCTAGAAGTACTGTATTCTTCCTGTATGAAACTGCCATCAGGACAGATCCCTGGAAATGTGTGTCTGAGTAGACAATTATTATTTGTTGACTCCTTTATTCTCCCACTTAAGTTGTTATGCCAATTAGTTCCTCCCACTGCTTGCCACTGCTGTTGTACCCTATACTCGCTCACCTGCCAGTGAGGAGCCCCCAATGGGAGGACATGGCGCCGCCGTCCTACTACTCCCACTAGGCTCTACTCACAGCAGCCATATTGGAAAGAAATTGGGCCTCTTCCTTACTTCCTTCACAGGTGTTACCAATGATTCTAACGAAGGCTCTGTTCCATTTAGTGTAGCACAGTGGTTCTCAAACCTTTTAATTTCAAGGACCCCCATAACTCTGAGAGTGTACAAATGGAACCAAATGGACCCTTATTATGGATCCATTTGGTTCCATTTGTACACTCTCAGAGTTACACACCCATAAGAGGCCATTTGGAACCCCCTCAGGGAACCATGAGGGTCCCTGGACCACACTTTGAGACCCACTGGTGTAGCAGAATGTTTCCAGTCAGTCAACATGCACAATATCAGCACCCTGACTCTGTTTGACCAGAATGGAACAGAGCCTTCATTAGTATCATTGGTAACACCTGTGAAGGAAGTAAGAAGAGGCCCAATTTCTTTCCAGTATGGCTGCTGTGCATACAGCCTCTTCCATATTCCTCACCAGCAGGCTCTGCCCCCAGCCCATAGGGTTACGTTCAGCGACAAAGATCGCCCTCCCCCAAACACGGGTCAATTGTGTTCGTATCTAGACGCTCAGCAAGCCGGATGCACCGCGGAGGATTCAAACCCCTAGACTCCGTGGTGGTGGGCAGGTACTTTAACCCTGCGCCACCCGAGCGCCCATGTCCATTCAGATTCAGTACAAATCAACCAAAGTCATTGCTCATTTCGGGCAATGTTCCATTAAGTGTTGAACATTTTTAGCACTTATTCAGGATATGACACAGGATATTATTATACAGTAATATATTATGTAATAATACACCAACATAAGTTAGATATGACCTACAGTAACATATGATGTCATTATAAACTAACGTTTAAGTTAGAGGCATTTCATTGACAGAAAAAAGGCACTCCAGTCAAGACCTAAACAACAAGAGAATTACAGGACCATTTTAATGGCCACACAGAATAGTAATGGCCGAAATATACCACAAAAAAAAACATTGTGATTAGAGACCTTTTAGAAATACTTTTTTTTGCATTTGGCACATGAGAATTCAACAAACATTCATTCTAATACAAATCGGTTCTGATTGCATAAGGGCCTATGTCCACAGAAAGCGTTTTTTTTTTGGGACGGAGCGCTTTGGATATAATGTCCAGAGCGCTACACATGCACTGAGCACGTGTTGGCTGTGTTTCTCTAACCTTCAGCATAGGAAAGTGACATTGATGGGCGGCGCACAGCCGCCCACCTCCTAAAAGTTGAACTATTTTTCTACTTGAAGCACCCAGAGCGCTCAGTGCCTGTAAAACGCTTGCTGAGAGCACTGAATCGTGATGCTTGGCGCTGAGTAGCGCTCCAGCGCGTCTTTACCATAGTAATGCATGGCAGCTCCAAACGTTCTGTGGACACGGCAACTAAAAATACAATGTAAAGGGCCATTCACACCAAGCGCGACAACGATGACGATAACTATAAATATGTTGCTTTAAAAATGGTTCCAACTCATATGGATGGCAGCGTCCACACCACAACTATAACGACAACTATATCGTTTGGATCACTTTCAGTGCAATTTTATGAACGATAGAAGCATTGACAGCCATTCAAAATCCATCTGACATCTGGGATGCAATCTGTCACCCACCCTCACCCTCAGAAAGTTTTGTTATTAGTGCAGATGAGGAGACTGTCAGGAAGCTAACCTCAGGTATAGGGTACAACTATCTCATCTCCTTACAATTCAGAATCAGAGTTAGATTATCCGTATATCTTGTTGCTCACATAATTATCGCTATATAGTTACTTACAGTATATAGTTATCGTGCTTAAGTGTGAATGGCGCTTTATCTGGATCTTCACCAATGATATGTTGTTTAATACTGGAGATTCATAGGGCACATGTACACTTGTACGCAAATACTGATACACAGACACAAGGACAACACTAGCTATGTTTTTCCATCCAAGTATAGTTATGGGAATTCTGACCTATTCCGTAAGAAAAGATTTAATTGGAATGGATTTGGATCCATTTCCTCAGTAGCAAAACAAGCCGTTTCTCTCGCTTTAGGAGAAAGAGTGATGGAAATCCATTTTGTCAATTAAATAATGAGTTGTGTTCATGCTGGCCAAAGCAGCAGCTTTCACACTTTTTATGTTTTTGGTTTTCAAAACAGTGGGTGTAGGTTTGATAGCGGCTGGTTTTCTCCGCCGTTCAAGCAAGTGGTTCTCAAACCTTTTCATGTCAATTAAGGAGCCCCAAATTGATATGTATTTAGCCACGGACCCCCATTAGATAATATTTTGTGCCCAGGGACCCCCATACAAGATTCTTTTTAAAATAGCAGATTGGCTGCTGTAAGCGAGACTGTAAGCTAAAAAAACTAAAAAATTGTCCTCCCCTTTACATCCCATAATACTTTAACGCTATACAATAGAAAATCATTTCACACCTTGGATTAGCGTTTTAAAAGTACAAATTATTGCATCTTCAAAACCTTTTGCTTTTTTTTGGCGCTGTTTTAGGAATATTCCACAACCTTTCATTTAAGTAATACTTAACAGCAGGTACAATACTTAATAACAGGTAAACTAGTAAAACAAACATCTTGAACTAGTTGAAATGTCATTTTGAGTGTAGAAATGGACCGATAAGGGAACAGTAAAGGAATGTCTCGCCTCCACCCCTCTTCCGTTTCACCATTGCAGTCCGGTAAATAAATCCTACAAGAAACCAAATTAGCCGAAGTTTATCTAGCTGCTTGCTGCTTATAGCAGAAATTCCTAAATATATTTTAAAATATATTTTCGTGAACGCAACAATGACAAACAGCTGACAGCCTCCGGTCAAAACTTTTGCAAGGCTGAGACTCTCTGTAGCGTTGGGAGATTGTTCAAGAGTTGTCTGTTTTAAGAGTACAGGTCAACTAAATACGAAGGGATTATTAAGGTGTTAATCTCGACCGCTCAACTTGAACGCAAACAACTCTAAGAGCCTTTTAATGAGCCAGTAGGTGGGAAGATTTAAAGGCTGTGGATTTCATTGACATATAAAACGTTATACAAAACAACAACACTAATTAGATGTACGAACGTTATGGTTAACACCTGTGTGTTATAGCACCAGGCGGCAAACACAAAGGCTGAGAGATGCTCAGTAGTTTGGCACACACTTTTGATTCATTTCAATCTGGGTTCCTTGGCCGAGCAGTAACCAGTTTTAAAAAAACTATTTCTTTACTTGTGACTTACTGCCCAGAAGCATTCTGGGAGTTGGAGTTCTCTGTAGCCTCTGCGGCCGCTGTGGAGGAGTCTTCAGCAAGGAGTTGTTCGGGCGGGCGCAGGAACACCACCAGAACTGTAATGTTATCGTTAGAACCGGCCGCTTTGGCGTGCGCCACCAGCTTCTGAGCGACACTCTCTCCCAAAGCGCTCTCCTCCGCTGTGTCGCCCCCCTCCTCCGGGTCTCTGGGCTCCCGGAGCGCCCCCAGGACCAGCCCTGGGACCTCTTCGAGTTTCACCGTGTCGAAGAAACCGTCGCAGGCTAGCAGCAGGTAATCCTCGTCGCCATCTAGCTGGACGGTGGAACAGTCTGCATCTCCTGACACGTACGGCTTCTGGTCAAAATCACCTGCAGCGGACACAAAAGGTGGAATGATTAGTAGTTAGTGGTCTGGAGCAGGAGTTCCACAACATTTTTCAGCTTGAGGGCGAAACGATATCTTTTATGTTTAACAAAAACTCTAAAGAGCTATTTAACCGATTAAAGTCTCGCGGGTGCGCAACGCATGGGCGCTGCGCTGCGCCCGGATAATGCGTTGCGCCCGGATAATAAAAATGCGGTTATTATCCGGGTTTGTTACCTTTTTAGGGGGGTTTTGTTACTTTAATGCGGTTAATTTGGTTAATTTGGTACCAAAGATGTACTCCATGAAGTGAAGATGTCGGTGTGTTTTTTCTTTTTTCTTTTTGTGTGATGAGTTTGTCATGGGTGCTCTTCATTTCCCCTGGGTGCTTTAGCCCCGAAGCACCCGCAGTATCGGCGCCCTTGAACTACACCATATCTAGTCGCCAGAAATAGCAAATCTACAAGCTCACAAGGTGTCGGGTTGTGACGCATTGTGAGCTTGTAGATGTGCTATTTTTGGCTGATGTTGCCCCCAGAATATGGATGCTGGGGTTCAAGTGGTTAACACTTATTTTAACAAAAAGAATATCACTTAGGCTCCCTTTAAGCCCCCAAAAATGGGGAAATGGGGAAAAAAAAGCCAATCTACAAGCTCACAGCGAGCCACATCGTGATACGTTGACACGTTGTGAGCTCGTAGATCGGCGATTGTCTACTACTTTTGAAAATGTTTGGACATTTCTGAAGATTTGCCTTTTTTATTTTGGATTTTTTTTTGAATGTTTGGTAAACACTGACCTATAGCTCTGGACACGGCATAGGTCCCGTTCACACGCCAGCAGCCCATGAACGCAATGCAGCCGCCCAGGTCCTCGATCCTCTGCTTCTCATCCTGGGGGGGGGGGGGGGTGGCAGGCAAAGGTGACAAGTTAAGGTGGGTGAATTTCTGTCTGTCTGTGGTTAGACCTAATAGGCTCTATGCACAGCAGCCATATTGGAGAAAAATTGGGCCTCTTCTTACTTCCTTCACAGGTGTTACCCAATGATACTAATGAAGGCTCTGTTCCATTCTGGTCAAACAGAGTCAGGGTGTTGATATTGTTCATGTTTTGGCTCACTGGAAACACTCGGCTACACCAGTGGGTCTACAGTTGGGGTCCAGGGACCCTCATGGGCTTCCAAATGGCCCCTTACAGGTGTACAGATATACAAGCTCATAGCGCGGCACGGTGCCGCGCTATGAGCTTGTAGATCTGCTATTTTTGAAAAATCTTGGAAAAAAAATGTTTCTATCTTTTTCCAAAAATATTTTTTTTAAGAATCGCCTCAGGTCTTAATGGGTTAATATCAGTACGGTATATACTGTTAAACAATTAATATCCCATTACAATTATCTCCTTGTTGAACTCGTACCTGTGAGTGTGTGTGTGTGTGTGTGTGTGTGTGTGTGTGTGTGTGTGTGTGTGTGTGTGTGTGTGTGTGTGTGTGTGTGTGTCCGTGTGTGTGTGTGTGTGTGTGTTCCCCCACCTCTCTCTCTGGTTTGTGAGGGTCCATCAGTGTGACAGGCTGTCCCTGTCGGACCAACATGCCCTGAGAGTCTCCCAGCCAGGCCACGCTCAGACTGTGTCCCTGGAGCAGCATCGCAACCCCGGTGCTCCCACTGCGCAGACGCTGAGCGCACAAAACACACACTCATTAAACACTTATCTCCATCTAACTTGTTGTGTTTTTTTCGTAAATTAACGCCCTACGTGATCATACTACAGCGTCACACAAAAGCATCAAAAGTAGCAGGTCTACGTTTCGAGCTTGTCGATCTGCTACTTTTGCTATTTTTGAATATGAGGTTTCCACCCGAGAGAGACGACTTAACAGCGGCGGAAATGAACTAAGTACATTTACCCAAGTTGCTGTACTTAAATACAATTCTGAGGTGCTTTTACTTTACTTGAGTATGCCCGTTTTTCCAAATACTTTATATACTTCTACACCACTACATCTCAGATGTAAATATTGTACTTTTTACTCCACTACAATTATTTGAAAACTTTTGTTACTGTTACTTTTACATTCAGATAATTAATACAAACAAATAAGTAAAAAAAAGACGAATGCACATTTGACAATCACTTAAAACAAACGCATTACACTTTAACTAAACCTGTTACTTTTTTTTTGTCAACTAAATCAACTGTAGTTTTGGTTGATAGATATGATATCTATCCAACTGAAATTTACATTTTTTTCATTTTCATTTCAGATGACTAAAATGTGTCTAAAACTAAAATGGAATTTTATTCAAAAGACTAGGACTAAAATAAAAAACATGTGGCTGATGCGATGGAAGGCGGATTTGAGGGTTATGGTTACGGTTAGGGTTATGGTTACCTCTCTGTGTGCCTTGCCTCTGAACATGTGATCGGTGCGGTGGAAGGCGGATTTGAACGCGGCGTCGGGGTCCTTGTGCAGAGCTTTCTGTTGGCTCAGGGCCACGTGGAGGTGGGCGGCGGCATAAGTGGCGGCGTCCAGGCCCCCGTGCCCGTCGAACACGCCGTAATACGCCCGCTCCACGCCGTCCTGCAACAGAGAGAGAGAATGTTTCAGAGAGAAAGAGAGCAGAGTAGATAGTATCTACAGTACTTTGTGGACCACTGATCACACAATGGTGTCGCTTGCCTAAAAGCTGACATGCGTGCATCGTCAGATTGTAGATCAGCTCTTTTTTTGGCAAGTGACACTGTCGTACTGCATTGTATAAACTACACTTTAACCTACAACATAAATGATAAGTAGGATCGATAAGGCAATCAAAATGGTTCAAAATGTACGATACATATCCCTAGTCTTCATGAGGGTTAACGATATAGTATAGTGCTGAAGAGGTATTGTAGTGCTGTGTAACTTCGGTTTTGGAATCGGCACCGTTTAAAAAAAATACCGGTTACGACCGGTATCGGATAAAACCCAATCGATACCGAAACCTAGATCACATTAGATCACTGTTGTACGTACCTGCAGGCCAAAGAGCTGGTTGAACTCGACCAGCGCCACGTGCTTGTCCTCCATCTTCCTGCGTGTGTTTCTGATGGCGTGCACGGAGCACAGGAGGTAGTGGCCCCTGGAGGAGGCAGCCGGGAGAGCGGGCGGACTGCGGTGCCAGGCCGCGGCCACCTCTCTCAGCTGGTTCAGGAAGAGACGCTGAGCCGCCTCCGATTGGACCACTGTGGTTCGGACAGACCGACAGAATCAAAATAAGTGTGGAATAGGGATGAAACCGTGTACTGTTTTATGTCAGTGGTTCTCAAAGTGGGGTCCGGGGACCCCCAGGGGTCCTTGAGAGGGCTCCAGGGGGTCCCCAGCAAAAATGTGTGAACATAGCATCAAAATCAGTTGATTCACTTTAACACCATTGTCTATTTTCAAAAACTCAAATTTTTTTCATGTTTATTTTTTTGAACATTTTAACAACACAAATCTTGTATGGGGGTCCCTGGCACAAGATATTATCAGATAGGGGTCTGCGGAGGAATACATTATACATAATATGGGTTGAAAAATATGGGTTCATTGATATGGAAAAGTCTGAGAGCTGTTTTATGGCATACCGTTTTATGGTACGTAAAAACACAATTCAATCTTTAAAAGCAATTGTTTGTTTGACAATTACTCATCAAGTAAAATGTAATGATGGTGACAGCTCATACGGGGGACACTCACACACTCCTTGTTCCTCGTCCTTCTCTGTCTCAGGCTGTTGGGGACAGTGTAAAGGTGAGAGGTCGCTCTTCAGCAGCTGTGCCAGCGCTTTGTGGCACATCGTGGCACCAAGCGCCGCAGGGGCATGCCTGACCACGGGGAGAACAGAACACAAACTCACTGTGAATATAGAAATTATGAAAATGACATGGCAACACATCTAATTATTGAGGATGACTCTGAGGAAGCGTTGAAGAGTCATTTGATTTTTTTGAACTCAGCACCAGCAAAAGAGGCTTCAATAGGCTCTATTCACAGCAGCCATATTATGAAGACATTCACAGGTGTTACCAATGATACTAATGAAGGCTCTGTTCCATTCTGGTCAAACAGAGTCAGGGTGCTGATATTGTACATGTTGGCTCACTGGAAACACTCTGCTACACCAGTGGGTCTACAGTTGAGGTCCAGGGACCCTCATGGGCTTCCAAATGGCCCCTTACAGGTGTTTAACTCTCAGAGTTATGGGGGTCGTGGAAACCACTGTGCTAGACTAAATGGAACAGAGCCTTCATTAGTATCATTGGTAACACCTGGGAAGGAAGTGATAATATGGCTGCTGTGCATAGAGCCTATTGTCCGAGCTGCTCCAGTGTCTCCTCTACATATTATTATTATTTTGATGATTACCAGCAGGCGCTCCGTTTCTCCAGTCCGTACCAAACTTGGCCCAAACACTGTTCAGGGATATGAGAATAGTCACACCCTAAAAAACTAAATTGCACACATACTGCGCTACAGCAGTGTTACAGCAGTGTATAGCACTTCAAATGGCCATAACTCAGCGACAATTGCACTGATCAGCGCAATATCCGATTAGATTTGAAGTCCTGAAAATCTAGTGTTTATAAATGTGACTAGGGCTGCAACTATGGATTATTTTCTTGGTCCATTATTATTTTTCCATCGATTATTTTTTCAATAAATCAAATCATCTGCCCCAGTCAATAAACTAATAAATCTGGAGTAACACCAGTAAAATTACTGTATCGATACAGACTCTGATATTTGCATGGAGACTGTAATATCAGTATGTTCTATTCCTCAATAACAACCATAGGGTGCGGTTATTGTATTGTACTGATAATACTGTTGACACTGTATTGATATCAGTGTATTCTGTCAATGTCGCAACAACACTGTGACTGTGTGTATTTGTTTAGGCTAAGGGTGGGATAATGCAATGGCACTGTGACTGTGTGTATTTGTTTGTGTATAGTAGCCTAAGTCAGTAAGTATGTCGGTCAGAGAGGTTTATAGCCGGTATCAGCCGAGAACGCGGGAGTCTATCCCCATTACATTGCGCTAGGCTAGACATCTGGGAGATGGAATGCTGAGGTGGAGCGCCACACCTACCATCAGCACCCAGTACTTGCCGCACCCAAGCCATGCTACTCATACGCAGTGGTGGAAAGTAACTACGTACATGTACTCAAGTACTGCCCTTAAGTCAAATTTTGAGGTATTTGTACTTTACTTTCCAATAGCTTTACTTCTACTCCACTACATCTCAGAGGAAAATAATGTACTTTTACTCCACTACAATTATTTGAAAACTTTATTTATTAGTTACTTTGCAGATTACAAAACATACATTACCCACTTCAGCCCTATATAGACTTTGGCTATTTGAAAATAGCCGATCTACAAGCTCACAACGCGTCACGATGCGACGCGTTGTGAGCTTGTAGATCTGCTATTTTCAAATTATTTTATACATTTTGAAAACATGATATGGAAGATTTCTGCACAATTCGTACTTTTATTGTTGGTACTTTTAAATACATTTTGATGCCAATTCTTTTGCACTTTTACTCAAGTAAATTCTGAATACCAGGCTTGTACTTGTAACAGAGTATTTCTGCATTTCAGTATTGATACTTTTACTTAAGTAAAAAATGTTAGTACCTTTTCCACCACTGGTACTTAGCGCACGACTTGCCGCACCCAAGCCGTGCTACGCATACAGTACGCCCAGTTGGCGCTGCCCGAGATCTAACCCATGACCTTGTGGTCCAAAGGTGAGAGCTCTACCGACTGAGCTACCCGGACACGGGTCAGATCAGGATACTGTGCCAGGTGTATACCATTGTTTTACAAGATAATGTGTATTCATATACTTGTCCAGCCGACTCTCATTGACTTCAATGCATCCCGTGCAACTTCCGCCTCCAGTTAGTGCCTGGCGAATCTGCCATCTGGAATTGTTACGTGACGTTTGTGTGTCATCCTTCATTTTTAGAATCCTTGAGCAGGAGAGCAGGGAAACACAGGAAGCAAGGAGAACAATGGCTGGTACACAGGCAGGAAATGATGTCGTTCTGACGGGAAGCGCCTCGGAGGACGAGTGCAAGTGAAAGGACACACACAGGCCCGTGTTTCCTTGCTTCTGTCACGACTGAGGACCTTTCAGCTTATTTCCTTTGAGCTGAGTGAGGCAAGGGATTTGTCCTGATTTCAGCGCTTTGTGCGTGCATGAGTGAGTGAGTGAGTGAGTGAGTGAGTGAGTGAACTTGCATCTAAAGACTGATTTGTACGTCAGGCTGCATGACAAATCCCCTCTCATTTAAATCACTAGCAAAAGTGGTAAACACATTGGTAGGTAATTGTATAAAAAGTGTGGCCTAGCGCATTGGTTTCCAAAGGATTTTCGGGGGTCCCCAGATGTTTGGCTTAATCTGCAACATTGCTTTCTCACTCAACGGTAAACAAACATACAGTATAAGTGTATACAGGGTATCTGCACATTTCTAAAGTTACAATTGAATGACTTTTAAGATATTTTTTAATACTAAATTGTCAACTATTATGTAAGAAAGAGGCAAACATTGTGAAAATAGCCGACCTACAAGCTCACAACGCCTCGCACTGTGAGGCGTTGTGAGCTTGTAGTTCACAATACTTATTTGTGGAACCGAGTCAAACTAAATGTAATGCCTACACTTCCAAGTGCTTGTCAGGGTGGGGGGTCCCCAGTTCAGAAATATGATTATTTTGGGGGAACCCATGGCCTAATGCATATCAAACTGGAAGTCCTTGAAATTAAAAACTCCCAGGTTTTTGTAAGCATTAAGCAGTTTGCCCCTGCTGGTCTATGTATGCTACTGTATGCCTATGAATTGGACTTTAGGCTACAACATTCTAATGTTGTGTTTGCGTGGTTTGCCCCAGGGAAAAAACTAACAAACATAGTCTAGGTGGTAAGTTACAGGCCTTGGTATGAGGATTTTATCGATTCTGTTTATCAATTCTGGAGATAACAGAAGTAAATGGTATAGTACAAACTATTAAAAAGTTTTTTTTTTAAATATTGATGTAATTGGTCATTTTATAATGGATTTTGTTCTATATAATCGATTAGTTCGATAAACTGTTGCACCTCTACTGAGCATGACCATATTGCTCAGTGAAAATAACAGCTTTTCAACTGAAAAACATCTTATACTTATATTAAGAACTTATATTGTTGTCTGTTGCTTCATTACTGAGATGTAAATCATTCACAGGCAGGAATGTGAGGAATCCACACACACACACACACACACACACACACACACACACACACACACACACACACACACACACACACACACACACACACACACACACACACACACACACACACACACACACACACACGAAAAGTGTGTACTGTCCAATCCTAGCCGTGGAATACCTGCAGTGCAGCATACACTAACAAGTAACCTATCTGTCTGTCTGTCTGTCTGTCCCTTCTATGCCCATGTAATGGAGATCCCTGATGTCATCAATATGTTGCCATAGTACTGACAGAAAAATTGAAAAACGTAGCAGATCTACAAGCTCAAAATGAGTCGCAGCGCGACGCATTTTGAGCTTGTAGATCAGCTATTTTTGCTACTTTTGTGTGACATAGAGTGGAGAAGTACGGCGTTCATTTACAAAAAAAAAGGTGTCTGCCCAACAGTATATGCAATGTGGCCCTCTGGAGTGAGTGTGGAAATATAGTGGCCCTCTCGCTCTCCGTCATCAAAGTTGCCAGTTGATAAGGTAATCGATAGAATACTCACTATAACGACAACAATGAAAGGTTGCATGATCCCTACACTGAAAACAAGAGTCTCACCTGGCGGCCATCAGTCGCAGGCCGAGCTCCAGGCTCTCTCCAGGAAGCTCGTCCAGGCTGAGCTTGTTGCGACTCAGCGGGCAGAGCGGCAGCGGGTCGTCCGGACCCAGAGCCGCCGGGAACTCCTCCAGGAAACGACCCAGGAAGGACTTCATGGCTGCTTCCTCCGCGCTGTCACCCATCCCCACACACCAACCAGCTCCTGAATGGGGTCACAGCGGGAAATGGGAAAATGGCAGTGATGGAAGAAGTACTACATTTTTTTACTGAAGTAAAAGGAATTCAGAATTTACTTGAGTAAAAGTACAAAAGTATTGGCATCACAATGTACTTAAAGTAGCAATAGTAGAATGTACTCATTACGCAGAATGTCCCATTTCACAAGTTTTCAAATGTATAAAAACCTTTTGAAAATAGCCGATCTACAAGCTCACAATGCATCGCGATGCGACGCATTGTGAGCTTGTAGATCGGCTATTTTCAAAAGGAAAATGGTGAAAAAAGAAGCTACTGTTAAGTGCCTTTGTTCCCTCCAGGCCCAAATCTCAGTCGAGTCCCTTGTCTGTCAGATTGGGGACAGCACCATACAAATTTGAAACTGGAACGCTATTAAATTGAAGCTGAAAAAAAAAATCTCTCTCCTGGCTGGAGAAACGGAGAGACGACTGTTACTGAAAATAAATCTGTAGCAAATGATTAGTGGAGCTGCTCAAATTTGGCCGACAGTAGAAGACTGTGGCTGTACTGGGGTTTTAATGTGTGTGTCTGTGTGATTGTGGAGTAGGTTTTAATGATTGTGTGTGTCGGTGTGATTGTGAAGTAGGTTTTAATGTGTGTGATTGTTGTGAAGCAGGGCGTTGCTGATAAAGAGCACTCACGCTCAGCATACCCACCCTAACCCTGGGCAAATAAAGGTAAAACAAAAAGAAGATGTGGTTTTACTGTAGTTTCATATACCTGTGTAGCCATCTCTTTACATGCATTTTGCTAGTTATACTCAGTGGTGGAAAAAGCACTATTTTTTTTTTACAAGTAAAAGTATCAATTCTGCGATATAGAAGTACTGTTACAAGTAAAAGTCCGGAATTCAAAATGTACTTGAGTGAAAGTACAAAAGTATTGGCATGTCAACATGTACGTAAAGTACCAAAAGTAAAAGTACTCAATTATGCACAATGTCCAATTTCAAGTTTTCAAATGTATAAAAATCTTTTGAAAATAGCCGATCTACAAGCTCACAATGCGTCGCGATGCGACGCATTGTGAGCTTGTAGATCGGCTATTTTCAAATGACCGAAATGTTAACAGTGGGGCGGCCATAGCTGAGTGGTTAGTGAGCCCGCCTAGAGAGCCAAAGGCCCCTGTTGCCCCAGGTACGATTCCAGGCCAGGCCAGCAAATGTGTTGATGAAATGAAATTAGTCCCTGAGCAAGACTCTTAACCCCTAATTGCTCACAGGCCCTCATTGGAAACAAGACCATTCATCTTTCATGAACGGACCTGCTAAAGGAATTATCCATTATCATGTATAATGCATAACATACGACCATTTGGATAACATACAGTAATATAAGTTAAAGGTCATTTTTTATAAATATATATATTCAAAGCATATAGTGTGTGTGCATGTGCGTGAGTGTGTGTGTGTGTGTGTGTGTGTGTGTGCGTGCGTGTGTACCATTGCCCTGTTTTTACATAACAAATGAATATTTTAATATATATATATATATATATATATATATATATATATATATATATATATATATATATATATATATATATATACACATTTTTACCAATCATTTCCCGCTATACAGTAGCAGCAGTTTACCTGCAGAAACACTTTGCCCTCTTTCTGTATTTTGGTGTTTTCACTATTGTTTTGGTAGACGGGATGTTTTTGGTCTACCAAAACAAACAGTGAAAACACCAAACTACAGCGAGAGAGCGGTGAGTTTCTGCAGGTAAACACCACCACACTACTCCAGTGACTGATTATGACTGGAAATGATGGGTAGAAAATGTATATATTGTTTTGTTATGTACATACAATGCCGTTATAGCATGAACACCATGCAAAGTACAGGCAACATTAAATACAGTGTTGTAACACACAGTGATAGAAGTTAAAACAGCTTAATGCAGTGATTTTAAGTTAAATCAGTGTTTTATCATTCAGTGATATGAGTTTAAACTGTGTTTTAACATACAGTGGTATAAGTTAAAGGTGATGCAACACGCAAGTATTATTTAAAAAAAATTAAGCATGAACACCATGCTTAAAGGAGTAGTTCACCCAAAACATGACTTATTTTCTATCAATTACACACCCCATGAAGCCTTGAATTCATGGAGATTTTTTTGTTTGTGTCACATTCCTGAGCCAATAATTTGATGACTCTTACTGAGTCTCCTATCCCCATGAATTCAAGGCTTCATGGGGTGTGTAATTGATAGAAAATAAGTATTTTTTTGGGTGAACTACACCTTTAAGGTAAGTGATGTTTCTTTGTTAAAATAAGTGTTTAAATAGCTCTTCATTCGCATAGTAATCATTGCTATAAAGCGTTTGTTCTGTAACAGGAGTCTCCATGTCTCTCCAGCTCTTTAGTAACAGAAAATGCATTTTCAGGTCAGGATACCATTTTTATCCAATCAGGATAGAGAACTCATACATGATGCACGATACACAAGTGGAAGTAATGACAAAGAAATGAGCAGACAAAATTGAAACTAAATTAAAACTATCAAATTGAAGCTGACAAATAGGTACTCTCTCCTGATTAGCTGAAATTGGTTAAGCGTTTGGTTAACAACATAAAAAACAGTGTTTTAATATCAATGGTGTAAAGTAACTAAGTACATTTACTCAAGTACTGTAGGCCTACTTGTACAATGTGAGATATTTTTTACTTTACTGGAGTATTTCAACAATCTCCACTACAATTATTTGAAAACTTTACTATAATGACTTTGCCGATTTTGATTATTATGACAAAACATACATTAACCACTTCAGCCCCAGGCTATGCATACTTAGGTTATTTGAAAATAGCCGATCTACAAGCTCACACTTGTGAGCTTGTAGATCTGCTATTCAAAGCATTTTTATGCATTTGGAAACTTGTGAAATGGGACATTCTGCAAAAGGAGTACTTTTACTTTCAGTACTTAAATATGTTTATGCAAATACTTTTGTACTTTTACTCAAGTATAGTTTTAAATCCGGACTTATACTTGTAACAGAATATTTCTACATTGCAGTATTAATACTTTTACTCAAGTAAAAAAATTGAGTACTTTTTCCACCACTGAGTGCTATAAGTTAAGAGCACATTGCGTGTTTGTGGACATACAGTTATGTCTTGTTTACATGCAGTGATCAGTAACATTATCAGTGAATCGCCCTGCAACACACAAACTAAACATGACTGATCCTTATGTTACTCATTCATCTAAAAGGGCCCAGAAAGAGCAGGAATGTGGATCATATCTTACCTTATGAATATGCTATGTTATGTTTTCAGATCAGATCAGACAGACAGACAGACACTCCCTTCAGGTTGTAGCAGGAGTCTCACAGCCTGGAGACACAAAAGGCAGCGTTGCCAGATCTTGTGAGAGAAATAAGCAACCAGGTCTAGGAATACAAGCCCAAAAGAAGCAAGTAGGGCACTAGGCCATTATGAGCACTAGATTTATAACTTGAAAATAGCCGATCTACAAGCTCATAACGTGAGCTTGTAGCTCCCTGGCTCCCTGGCACAAAACATTTTCAGATGGGTTAGGGGGACAAAAATACAAATACATAATTAATTCGGGGGTCCATCCATGATATGGAAATATTTGAGAACCACTGGTTAAAATAATGGGAAAAAAATGTGAAACAAGCCCAAGTAATCACTATAACCAAGTTTACAAACAAGACCAAAAAAACGCAACCCGTCCGCAACTACCATTATTTACAAGCGACTTTACAGAAAAACAAGCCCAGAGTCGCTTATAATAAGCGGACATGGCAACACTGACAAAGGGACTGCTGCACGCCTGCACGGAAGTCTCATAGGGTACTTGTTTTTGCCCTGGTTCCATAGTAGGTAAGCCTCGGAAACCGATCCAATACTAGTCTAAGTTTCTAATCATCATCATCATTGATAACTTAACATAATTTAAAAGTCTATCAAGAGTAGGGGTGCAACAGCTAATCAAACGGATGTATTTAATTATTAAATACTAGTAATTATTAAATATTAGTTACATTAAATCAATACATTTTTATTCATGGTCAAAAATTGTCGATTTTAGAACAATAAATCCAATTTCATAAATGCGGTCTGTAAATGTCGGATCTACAGTCAGGTTCACAAAACACAGTGATGTGATGCATTGTGAGGCATTGTGAGCTTGTAGATCGGCTTGAAAAAATAATAATATATATACTGTATATATATATATATATATATATATATATATATATATATATATATATATATATATAAAATATATATACCCCTGGTGGTCCCCGGACCTAATGGTGAGTACCAGTATATTTATAAAGCGTGGGATAGAAGGAGAAGGGTGACTTATAATAGATGAGATTCTTTATAAATGTGTATGTATTCTATGTGCAGGTATATATAAATGTATGTACTGTATGTATGCGGCGTGTTTCAAATCAGGCTGCTGTACTATGAGTTGCTGGTTGGGTGTACACTGGAATGTTTGTAATTTTGTTTTGTGTTTTAAAATTGATGTGTCTGATAATAATAATCCCATGTGGGATGGGTCAAGAAATTGTCCGGACACGGAAATAAAACATTCATTCATTCATTCATTCATTCATTCATTCACCAGTGTGCTGAGGTCCAGGGATTGTGGGTAGTGTAGTTTGGCTCTTTACATAATGCGTGTAGCTGTTTTATTAAGGCAAAAAAAGTACCCAATGCACGGAAGTTGTAATTTGGCTCGAGGTATTGGGCCCATTGTCATAGAATAATAACAATAATAATAATAAAACAACAATAACAATATATTAATAATTTCCTCTATGCTGTCTTATTGGCAGCCCCTGGTCATGTCCCACTCTCTTTCCAATGACAGGTGTCTGCCATCACCACTTGAGTCATTAACCAATGACAGTCCAGGTGTGTCCCTATAAAAGTCCTCACTCAGTCCACATCAGTCATACCTCCAACCATGTGTTCATGACCAATATAAACCTTTGTTCTGTATTTACTTGTATGCTTTTGATTACATTCTGAGGTAGACATTTGATTTACTTTACAATATCTAACTTTGGTTGCACAATTTAACTGCTCGTTATCAATTTGTTCCATTGTTTGCTTTATTACCAGAACACAGCAGAAAACTATTTATTATATATAAATAGGTATAATCCATTTTTTCCCGTCTCTACTGAAAAATAATAATCCAGGCCAGGGCATGAAATGTCCAGGAATGTGAGCCTTTTGGGGTGATGCATAGGCTCGCTATATATTACAGATGACATGATGACATACTACAGCAGTGGTTCTCAAACATTATTTTCAGCTGAGCAGCTTATTGGCGGATGCTGGCTGAAAAAATACATATAATAAAAAGATTTAAGTTTGAACACAGAATAAAATGTTCATAACCAAACCAATATCACACAAAATTAATAAAAAATAGTAACTTTCTGAATAGCTTTAGTACCCATGGATAGCTAGGGGTAGTACCCCCTATACTTGGGTCCTCTTAAGCAACAACTGTTTGCTTAATAAGTTAACAAGTGTTAATTGCAGGTGTTTTAGCATGAAGGTAAATGTACGGGAGATGTCAATGTTGGCACACACTAACACCTGAAACAAACACACTATTAATGTTATTACAGTTCAATATCAAAATGACTACTGTGAAAAAGGCCTACCAGCCATTCTTGATTGTGCTAGCTATCTTACTAGCTATCTTACTAGTAATGGGATCAAATTAAATACATAATTTGTGTTCTGCCACCCAAGCTGAATATTTTGAATATGCACTTTCAACCTGGCGCCTCTATTTTGGGCATGTCATTGTACTGTAGGTGAAGCAACGTTTCAGTCATGTAGAGCAGTGGTTTTCAACCTTTTTCATGCCAAGGACCCCTAAATTGATATACATTTGGCCGCGGACCACCATTTGAAAATGCTTTGTGCCAGGGACCCCCATAAGCAAAGATATCAGTTAATTTTCGCTTTAAAAAATATAAACATTCAAAGATATGCACACTTTTTCAAGGTTTTTAAAAAATAGCAGATATACAAGCTCATAGTGCGGCACTGTATATCTGCTATTTTTGAATAGCCAAAGCTAAGTGGTTCAAAATGATTGTGACGGTATTAACTAATTTTGCTGGGGACCCCCTGGTACTCCGTCAAGGACCACTGGTGGTCCCCGGATCACTGGTTGAAACCACTGGTGTAGAGACGTTCCACAGGCATCGTTGAAAACGCTGCTTCACATCCAACTTTTTCTCTTGACCGTGCAAGTGGCAGTGTGCAAAGATATTTTATTGTTGATATCTTCTACTGTTTTTTGCCCACGTACTTGCTTTTAAACTTTTTAAATCTAGGTGTGCGAAGTGTTTCTACACAATTGCACTGTAGGTAAAAAATATTTCAAAATATTTTACAAAATGTGGGAAAAAATCAGTTATATGAGCTCAAAACGTGCTTCGACACATTCAGTCGTGTGACAAAGCATAAAAAGGGCTTCCTTGTCCCACTGAAAAACAACTATGATGACAAACATTACCAGCAACAGAAGAGACACTTTTTCAGATTACTTTACTTTTGATGTCAACGACTAAAATAAGTATTTTCCACGATGAACATACAGTAGATGTACCTTTTATGCTAGTAAATACATTAATGTATAATGTATTAAAGACCAGCTTAAATAAAAAAATGTTTTTTCACACTTTCAGAGCATGATATCTGTGGTCATAATAGAGACATAAGCTAATAGATAGATATCAAAAATCCCTAAGTATGAATTACTTCCTGTCAAACAAAAACGTAATGCGTGATTACATCAGCAGGTACTAACCAATTTCAAACAATAATATCATGTCTTTAATGACAACCAATTAGGTTTATCTCATTACACAGACAGA
This sequence comes from Gymnoscopelus microlampas, assembly GCF_963454915.1. Taxonomy (NCBI): domain Eukaryota; kingdom Metazoa; phylum Chordata; class Actinopteri; order Myctophiformes; family Myctophidae; genus Gymnoscopelus; species Gymnoscopelus microlampas. The sequence goes on along the minus strand of NC_139941.1, from coordinate 9,500,048 downwards.
CAGTGTAAAAAATAACGCGGTACAGTACATTATGACTGGAAGACGCATGTTCAAGTTGAACAAAATAAGCAAAGCAGAAGATGTCAGACAAAGTAAGCAGCCAGGGCGGCCATCTTGTCTTTAGGCTTTTTGGGGTTTCGCCCGCGGCCTCGGCCTCTGCCGCCGCGGCCCCCCCGCCTGGCCCCTCCCCCGCGGTGCATGGGGTGCCTCATGGTGGCGTGTTTGAGCTCCACCAGGTCCTGGAAGAGGCGGTCGCAGAACACGCAGCCCGTGTGCTGCGTCTCGCTGCCCGGCAGGGGGTTGTGGTTCTTGTTGAAGTCCACCGCCACCAGGGAGGCGTCGCAGGAATCACAGCTCTCCTGTGCCACCTAGGGGAGAAGGGAGGGAAGTGCACGAGCGTCTTAGTACAGTCACAGACTACTGTCATATATAGATCCAAAAACAGATACAGACATGGGAAAATACAGTACATTAACCACTTAAACCCGTACTTAAAAAGGTGCTGCAAGCGATAATTGTTTGTTAAAATACGTGTTAGATTGCTCTACATGTGTATTACCATAGCAATCATTGTTAGTATAGTGTTTGTTCAATAACCGGGGTTACAGCATCTGTCCAGCTTTTTAGTAAACACTAAACAGAAAATAAATGTTCAGGTCAAGACACCATTTTGAAAAAACAGGAGAGAGACATCATACAGGATAAACAAGTGAAATTGGAAGTGATGACCCAAAGATATGAGCAGACGAATTTAGAATCGGAACCCAAGCTGGTAAATGTTCTTTGTGGGGTTCTCGCTCTAACCCGACTACGCCAGATGGAAGAAGCTTGCTTCACACACCTACTTCCATCTGGGATCTTGGTAGGCCAACCGCTGAAGAGGGCGATCCCTTTTTTCAAGCTACTTGGCACGTGATTGGATGGGACCGTCTTGTCTATCACCGTCTGGGCGTGCTAACTCCAACCAATCATATTGACGTGTCTACATGACGTATAGTAGCTGCACAACTTGTAGTGTTGTTGTTCGTGGTAGCGGCCATGATGAATATCTCTATACTAGGTCCGCTACTTCTGTCCTTCTACACCAAATCTAAAACTCCAAATATGTTTTATATAACTGATTAAATTGATTAATGATAATGATAATGATAATGAATTTACATTCCCCCTCTGCTGAGTTGCTGAATTATACATTTCCAGACATCGTCACAAAGTGCTTTACAGAGCAGGATAAAAAGAACAACATGATAAAGCATTGGAGATAAACTACAACAGACGATTAGAAAATAAAACTCATAGTAGGCACAAAATGTAAATTAAAACCATACAGATATATTCAAATGAAACAAAAGTGTCAGGAAAAATGTAGGAAAATGCCTTAGCATAGAGATGGGTTTTCAGAAGAGTTTTAAAAGATGAATCCTGAAAGTTCGATTAACTGTTGCACCCCTCGTCAAAAAAAACACACCCTCGTGCTTACCTGTACCCTGTGTGCGTGTTCAAAGAAGTGTACGACTACGTTGCATTTGTTACAGGCCATCTTCCATTTGGGACCCGAGGTGGTGTCGAGCACCAGGACGCCACTCTCACACTCCACACACTGACCAATCCCCAGAGAGCTGAGGGAATGCTGGCAGGACGGATGGGTGCACTCGTTACATCCACTACCTGGGAGGAACACACAGGTCGAAAGAAAAAAGGAGTGAGAGGGGAATGCCTGATATATACATAAATAAGAAAAAGAGGTTGCGAATCAGCAATGGGTTTTCTCAGTGGAGTGCTAGACCCAAAATCCAGTATACATATCAAAAGTAGGAATTGAAAAAAAAAAAAAAAAGCCCGATATATATCGTCTGTCGGGTGGAAACCTCATATCTCCAAATCTGCTACTTTTCAGGATTCAAATTCAAGAGCACCAAAAGTAGCAGATCGACAAGCTCAAGTCAAAACGCGGCGCAAAGTGACGCGTTTCGAGCTTGTGGATCTGCTACTTTTGCGTGATACTGTAGTATGATCAAGTAGGGAATTAATTCCCTACTCCTGAGCGGCAGTGGCTCAGGGGTTGAGTGGCCAGATGGGAACCGCGAGCCACAAGGTTTCCCAGTTCGATTCCGGGCTCCCCCAGAGTTAGTGTCGAAATGTCCTTGGGCAAGACACTGAACCCTACATTGGCTCCAATGAGTCGGTCGGCGCTAGCTTGCCACCATTGGTGTGTGAATGTGGGAAAAGTGAGGACTCTGGCATCGACTGTTCGCCGCTTCACCTCCCGATAGTCCCCCCCCTGTATGAATGAATGAACCACTGTAAAGCGCTTTGAGAAGTTGGAAAAGAGTAAAAATGCAATTCATTATTATTATTCATTTACGAAAAAACACAAAAAGTTAAAATATGGAGATAAGAGGTTTCTGCCCGACAGCAACGATATAACACACACACACAAACATTTTATGTTAGGTAAAACACCTACCTTTCTTCATGTCCTGGAAGGGTGTGTTGCTGAAGCAGTAAGGACAGAGGGGGTAGCTCTTTCCCCGGGCGCCAGACGTCCACAGCACCAGCTCAAAGTCGTCCAGCGGACAGCGCAGCTCCTTGTACAGCTTGATGGCTCCCATCTGCGGCAGGCTGTACGTGTCGTCACAGTGCGAGCAGTGCAGGCGGCTGGGCTTGGCCTGCAGGTCGGTTTTTGACAGAATGAAACATTTTGATGGTTCCTGTGGTTGGTTACTGTGGTCCACCTGAGCTTACGATGCATAGTGGCCCCGTCAGGCCGGTAAGAAACAGCAGTCTCAAAGACAGCTCACTGCCAACTTAGAGCAAGGGTTCCCAAACTTTTCAGGCCGCAACCCCCCAAAATAATCATATTTGAACTGGGGACCCCCCACCCTGATAAGCACTGTAGACTACAAGCTTAAAACAACTTGTGAGTTGTTTGTTTACTGCTGAGTGAGAAAACGATGTTGCACATTAACACATTCCATGCCAGAGGTTAATATCATAATGTACTCACAAGTGCCAACGTTTTATTGTTGTTTTTTTCACGTCGCCATAGACCTTGGTAAAATCCTTAAGATTGAGCTGTGCACTGTTTGTTTTGTTTGCGGACATCTCCCTGATTCTACCAGTGAAGACCACGTGTCAAACGGGGCATACATGTTGTAGTTAGAACGGTTTATGTTAAACAGTGATTAGCGAGGAGAAAAAACAACAAAGAGAAAATGGAGTTTCAGTTTCGTCATTAGAACGGGGGCCGACGGGATCGGCAAAACCGGATCCCGAATAATTCCGTTTCTGGTGGTGTTACAATGAAATGTGCCGTATCGAAAATTGAAAAAAAAGGAAAAAGCACCAGTTGGCGCATAGCCCGTAGGCTACGGGATCAGCGCTTTACGGTTGGATTTATCGGCCCGTAGGCTACGGGCCTGGCGGTCAATGTGTTAAGCTAATCATCCGGGAACCCCCCCCCACAAAATAATTTCAGTCCTAAAAAAAAAACATTCTTTCCGTCATGTTTGGTTAAGACTTTCTGCCGTGCATTTCTACCGTAAAGACGCGCTGAGTGCTCCTCTTCCCAGCGCTTCAAGCAGCAAATAGTTCCAACTTTTGGAGAGAAGCACCCCTCATCAATGTCACACTTGATCCTCCTGGCTGTGTGTGACTGACAACCCGGACATTTATGACCCGACTTTGGATCATTACAACAACCATGAGAAGTCTCAATGTTTACCGTTGTTTCAGATAGGCTATTTGTGATAGATGACATGGAGCACAATGGTTCGGTTGATAGGTTCGAATGTTGCAGGCATCAATAAACGCTCTGTGCGAGCGCTCTGGACATGATATCCAACAGCAGATCTACCAGCTCCACAATGTGAGCTTGTAGATCTGCCGTTTAAGAACAACCGAAGTATAAAATAGGGCTCAAGTGGTTAATGATCAATAGTTACAGTCCAATAACACGGAGGATGTGGAGGCTTGTTCGTAAAGTCAGTAAGAATACTCTGAAGATTCTTGTAGGGGCCCTCATACACGGTCATTATGATTATGCATGCACTTCATGGTATCACAACACCTCCAAGGCCCTAAAAACAAGGCTCCAAACATCCCAAAACAAACTTGTAAGGCTACTTCTTGGCCTCAATTACAAAGCCCATCTAACCCATGCCCATTTTGCTAGGCTTGGATGGCTTAGGGTTGAGGACAGAGTACAGCAACTTGCTATGGGCCTGGTCTTTAAGATACACCACAACATTGGGATCCCCCTGTATTTGTCAAAATACTTCCAAAATGTTAATCAAGTCCATGATCATAACACCAGAGGCAGCTCCACAAACCATGTTCAACCCAGATTTGGCACAACAAAGGGAATGAACTCTTTCTCATGCTATTCATCTAAAATGTGGAATGCCCTACCAAAAGGAGTAAAGGAGTGTAAAACCCTACTTACTTTCAAAAATGCCCTAAAGATACACCTTCAGGAGGCTGCAATTCAAAAATGGCCCCTGTCCAAGTCCTAACCTACCCCATGTCCTAACCTAACCTACCCCCCCCCCCTCTCTTTCTTTTTTGTACATATTTTTCACCCTTCATACTTCATACCAGTAACCTGTAAACTGATTGTATGACATTCTGTATAGTAGTGTGTATATCTGTCTGTCTCTTATATGTCAACATGATTTGTGTGCATGGGGATCTCATCTTAAACAAGCTACGTGCTTAACTGAGCTATCCAGTTTAGTAGACCTTGTATTGCGAATTTGTACTTCCATGTACTGTTATGTACTGCCATGTACTGTTCTCATGTCTTACTAAATAAAGTACATCAATCAATCAATCAATCAATGACGTGACATAATATATTATTCTGAAATAAGCATTCTGCATAATGAGTACTTCTACTTTTGCTACTTTAAGTATGTGTGGATGCCAATATTTAGATTTTTCACTTTTTAAGTAACATTTTGAATACAGGACTTTTCCTTGCAATAGAATGTTTCTACTTCATTCCTTCTGACCGCCAGAGGCAGTGTTTTCAACACCTGGATATCCATCGCGCGCTCGCGCATAGGTCGAATATTAATACCAACAAAGTCACTCGTGACCTGTGTACGCGCACGTCACCTATATAGGTACGGTGGACACAGCGATCATCCTCTTTCATCTTTTCGCCTCCGGGGCGTAGGTCGATTACTCGCGGCTGCGCGTGGAGTCTCGCAGCCAACACGGCTGGGGCTACGGACTCTCCGTCCTCCAGAGACTGCGTAGTCTGCTACCATGGAATTACGTTACCCCGTTCACAGGGGCTGTCGGAAGGGAACGACAGAAGGAAGGAGAAAAACAAAACAAAAAAGCATGTACAAACAGCCCTGCACGAGTCACGACGGTGAATGGAGTTAGCTGCTGCCTGCTAGCGTTGGTAGCTAACTGCAATGGCTTGGTGGCTAACTACAAGAGCATCGAGTAGCGTACCGCAAGCATTGGGGGTGTGTCTCGCCCCGCAGCGGCTGGTCGCTGGACAACATAACAACAATAGCAGCGTGGGCTGCCCGCTGCACCGTTGCGGTTTGTCCTGAGTGACTCCTGACACGGATAACGTGGAGCCATAGCTGTACATTGGCGACGGTGAGTGAATGTTTGGGCTGTGTTTACAGAAATAAGTAAATAAAATTAGCGTGAGGGACCGCGGTGCGCGGCCCACCGTAATGTACCGTTAGCAATTAGCAGTGGGGGTGTATCTCGCTCGGCTACTGCTGGTCGCTGGACGGAAGAGGAGAAAAAAAGGGGAAAAACAAGAAATGACTAAAGTCATAATATAGCCGCTTGCGGCAGGCTTTTTTGCCCCAATCCTTTCATAGACCTGATTGCTTGTTTTTTTTGGATTGCTTGTTTCTCTCGCCAAACCTGGCAATATTTAGCGTCACAGAATCTGCGACGCTAAACGCTCTAATGTGTTTTATATAAGTGGTGGCAACATTTTGTGACACCACACAGGTCTTCCCAACAATAGCTAAGATTGAAGTCAGTGTGAACATGGCCAAATAATAGAACTTAATAGCCAAGCTAGGTCTAATGAAGCATGCTAGCATTTAGGCTACCCCCCCCTGCCTGAGGCTCTCTCCGCTTTCTCTCTCTCTGCTGAGAGGGGGGGGGGGGGGGGGGTGCCGCAAAGGGCCGTCTCCCCATTGGGGGAAGTGTGAAGGACTTGATGACTAAGTCATATTATACCAGGGGCTGTGTCTTGGATCCTGCTGGAGTCTCCTGACAGTGTTTCTCACTCCGCTACTGCTTGTCGCTGGACGAAGGAAGTGGAAAGTGTTAGCGCTGAGTGTATCCCATTCTGCCGCTTTGAGGAACCACGTGCGGACCACCGCAACATGGCGTCAGCGCCGCAACATGGCGTCAGCGTAGTAAGTGTTTCTCACTCCACTACTGCTTGTCGCTGGACGAAAGAAGGATAAAGTATCAGCGTTGAGAGTGTGTCTCGCTCTGCCGCTTAATATACTGCAAGCATTGGGAGTGTGTCTCGCTCCGCTGCTGCTGGTCGCTCCACTACTGCTTGTCGCTGGACGAAAGGAGTGGAAAGTATTAGCGTTGAGAGTGTGTCTCGCTCTGCCGCTTTTGGAGGGACCACGCCACTGCGGCGTGCGCCCACTGGAATATACCGCTAGCACTGGGAGTGTGTCTTGCTCCGCTACTGCTTGTCGCTGGACGAAGGCGTTGAGAGTGCATAGTCTGCTCTGCCGCTTTGAGAGACCGCGGCAGAACTTGATCGCCTGACTGATGTCTCATAGGCGGTGCTCTCCCCTCGATGACACGACGGCGGTGGAGCCAGATTGACTGGTTAAGGTGTCTCATAGAAGGTGTTCTTTCGCCTCGAGGAGACGACCAAAGCGTTAATGAGCGCAGTGGCGGAGAACTGACTCCATAAGTACAAATACCTAAAGCGGAATTGTACTTAAGTACAGTACTGAGTACATGTACTCAGTTACGTTACACCATTGTATGAGTGCTCTTCTGTGAATGTTTTGGCTAAGAGTGGTTCTCACTCTAACGCAGACATTCTATCTACCAGACATGTGGCGCTTGTTAGCGCGATGGCTGCAGCTAATAAAGGACACCCAGAGGGTGCTTTGCTCTGTCGTTGTTGGACGATATACTGTGTACCTATTACCGCATGTACTTGGTGCTATGTTCAGAGAATGGCACACTGCCGGACAGGGGTGTGCATACAGGTCACAACTCCACTGAGCGCCAAAACACATGTCAAGTGGTAAACGCTGCTCGGTACTGATGCAGCATATTTTGCCCGTGATATACAGGGGTATGCCAATACTGCCACTGTGTGTGCTTAACCTCACAGTTCGAGTACGGATCATAGCTTGAGTGTGACTCTGCTGCTATTCGGATTATACTGTTTGTGCTTGGCAGTAAAATGGAATTATAGTGCTAGTATGGTTCAAGTGTGTCTCGCTTTGCCATCACTTGGTTATCATACTGTGTGTATTTGACACATGACATGACACTGTGGCTTGAGGGGTTCTCGCTCCTTGCTACGACGACGTTGCATATTAGTAACATTGTACTCGGTGTACTGATAATCAATAAACTTGTCAATAGATCCCCTCTAGCTGCGGCGAAAGGACAGCCAGCAGCTATTCTTCCTGGGGTCCAAGGCAACGGAATACATTAACAAGTACATAGGTACTTGACGCTGTAGCTTGAACGATTCTCGCTCTTTTGCTATGGCTACGTTATCAATAGCACTGAGTATCTCGCTCTTCTGCTGTTACCCACTAATACTGTGTGTACCTGGTACTCACTACTGCTATTCAACATATGCAGTATACTGTGAATACTTGATATCATAGCTTGAGTGTATGTCGCTCAGCTGCTATCCAGATAATACTATGTGCTTGGTAGTGCAATAGTCTTAAATAATTCTATATGACGAGGGAAGTGTTCGGCTTCACCACTTCTTAACTATCATACTGTGTCCTTGACACTGTAGCCTGAATGATTCTCGCTTTCGCTATGGCTACGTCATCAGTAGTATTGAGTGTCTCACTCTGTTGCTGTTGCCCATGGATTATTGCAACAATGGCTGGTCCCAGAAGAGAAGGTCCATTACTTGCGCCAGTCATGTCCTGACTATGGTGCCTGACACAGGCTATGGCTGTGAATGTTTAGCTAATTGGTCAGCCATGGGGAGTACAGCCCAATATGGCCTAGACCTAAGGCTAGTGGTTGATGCCAACATTGCTTACTTTACTTACCTTACTGTAAGTCGATCCGTTAAGAGCGCCTGCTAAATGCCTAAACTGTAAACATTGCTTCTCTGGTGGTGTCACTAGATGAAGCTGTTGAGCTGGATGACTGTTGCTCATGGCCACAGTGTTAGTCTCTGGTCTGCTACCTAGAGCCATGCCACAGCAGCTGGAATGGAATGTATTGGACATTCCCTTAACTACCTCGCCCTAGCCCTCCGGCATGCGAGTGTTGATACGCAGACACAGCGCCTGTACAGCGCCTATGCAGCGCCTATCACTCTAGGCGTTTGCTTGCATGATTAGAGAATCAGCAGACTGTCTACTTGCATAAGGTCAGTGCCACGTGTGGCTTTTCTAAGGTGGCCATAACTGAGTGGTTAGTGGCCTGCATGGGGAGCCAGAGCCTCTGGATGTCCCGGGTTTGATGCCAGGCCAGCAATGGGTCGATGTGTGTCCCTATCTGAGCCCCTAATTGCCCCCCCCTGAGCGCCGGTGAATGGCTGCTCACTGCTCCTAGTAGTTCTAGGATGGGTAATAGATACAGCGGATGAATTTCACGCATGTACAAATGTGAATAAAAAGGGGGAAAGGAGTGTGGACCATTCCAACAGGCCCCACTCTCATGGAGAGGCAGTGAGACACTTCAGACTCTCTCTGCCTGTCATTCCAGGCCAGACGTTTGGGGCTGCTACCCAACATGCCTTGCAGCATAGGGCACCGTGAACAGGCAGTTCAGTTCAATTGGAAGGTTTCTGCTTGACCTACTTGATTTACTCATATATATATATTTGTGGCTTGGGCCTCGAACCCCAAGACTGCAACAGAATGGTGAGGGTCTCAGCCAGTGTCGTTGATGCACTGGACCTGCATGCAGTGCACCTGGCCCTCAAGATGTTTATGACGTGTTCAATAACACAATATGTCAACAGTCTGTCTTCTGGGGCGCTTGACCCAGTCAGTCTCTGCAGGAGGCTTGGAAGCTCCTTCTGTGGGCCTTGCCTCATCTTGCAAATTTCATAGCAATGCGCTTGTTGGGTGTACAGTCCAGGCTGCGGACGTGTTTCCCACTGGAAGCCTCTTGGATCCGATAGCAGTTCGGGTCACGTGCATAGGTATGGCAGAGCGGTAGTACCGTTAGCCTTGAGGGCATAACGCGTTGTTGACTGTAGGTCTCCCTGCCGGGACAGACCAGTCCGTTAGGGCAAGATGCTCTGGCCTACTGCAGCTTCTCAATGAAGTGCCTTGGCCTCTCCACGGAGACAAGATCTCCTGTCACAGTTTGGGGGGGGAGGTGCATGTGGCATCCTCACTCCTAACCTTCAGCTGCGTCATTGACCACTGAAATTCAAGACTATTGTCCGAACATTACTGGATTTTCGTACATCGTACCAAAGCAATAAGGATTAGCGTTGAGGGTGTTTCTCCCCCTGCCGCTTTGATATACCGCAAGTATTGGGGGTGTGTCTCGCCCCGCTGCTGCTGGTCGCTGGACGACAATAGAAATAAAACAATAAGGGTTAGCGTTGAGGGTGTTTCTCACCCTGCCGCTTTGATATACTAGGGCGTTGCACGCCAGCGAGTGTAAACTGTGCTCTAGTTGGGACCACTGTATAGATTGGAGCGTTGCTCTGTGCTTATGCCGCTCTAGATTTCCGCGGAGGATGTTAAATGAAGGGTTCAGCCTCTCTACCATTGAGATGCTCTCCGCGTGTGGCTCCCACAGGTTGCATGGGTGCCTTCATGATGCTTGCCTGTGGTATTGGAAGCTTTGTCCCCAGCCGGTACATCAGGCTTCTCTCAGATGACCATCTGTTAGTGCTCTTTGTCCTCACTGCTTCATCGGCAGAAGTGAGTAGGTGGGCTTCATGCCCTGGCCATTGCCAGAGACTGTTAAAGTGGGACTCCGATGGGTCTGGGTTTACCATATGGCCAACCCCTCCTTACGTCCTCAGAGGCTTTCTGCCTTTCACGTCAGCTAGCCTATTTATTTGTTAGTTTGCTCCTCAACCAAGGATGGAGAAACTGCATTCTAGTACCTGCCTATTGTGTCCCGTCCGGGCTCTGTGGCAGGACATAGCTGTGGTGGCTGGAGTTTGGTTGTATTTGTCTGTGATGAAGGGCACAGCTGTGCCTTGGCTTAATGGAGACTTTCATTGCTGCGTTCAGGCAAATGTACGTCTTCAGTGGACCTCTAGGTTTCCCCCAAGGTATTTCTTGACCGCGGGTGTTGCCAGAGCCTCTCCCTCAGTGATACAGGCTTGGAGCAGGCCAGGAGATGCAGCTTCATCTTTCATGGGTTTTTGCCCGCTCCTGTATATATATATATATAGTCAACCTGGCCGTCTCGCAGCGACGGCTTTGTTGTTGTCTGTTCATTCTGTCTGCAAACCGACCTTGGTAAGCGCAGATTCCTCGTGACTATGTTGGTATTAGTCATCCAGGTGTTGAAAACACTGCCTCTGGCGGTCAGAAGGAATGAAGTAGAACGAGAGTTATGCATATAACTAAGGTTCTACGAATTCCGGATGACCGCCAGAGTTGACTGTCACTCGGAATCTCATTCTCGACGAAAAGATTTCAAGAGGATGATCGCTGTGTCCACCGTACCTATATAGGTGACGTGCGCGTACACAGGTCACGAGTGACTTTGTTGGTATTAATATTCGACCTATGCGCGAGCGCGCGATGGATATCCAGGTGTTGAAAACACTGCCTCTGGCGGTCATCCGGAATTCGTAGAACCTTAGTTATATGCATAACTCTCGTTCTACATGGTGGTATTGTTACTTTTACTTAAGTCCAAAATATGAGTACATCTTCTTCCACCACTGGGTTTATAAGTGGTTAAAAGCTGTGCTGAAGGCCACAGCCACAGGACCATGCATTACATGAGCTGGCTGGAACAAGCTGCATTCATGGAGCCATGGCCATACAGATGGTGTGCGTCACTGTCTGGCTCTGTTGAAACCACTCTGTGTGCATCTGTTTTACCGGGCTATTTTTAGGGCCAGATTAAAAATTCAAGGATAGACATTTAGTTCTAATGATTAAAGTTTGGGTTAGGGGAAGTTCATTCATATGGTTTGCCGGAAACAAATTGCCACGGTCCTCACAAGTATCATATCGTTGCTGTCGGGCAGATACCTTGTATCTCCATATTTCAACTTTTTTTCGTAAATGAAAGCAGCGAAAATAGCCAATCTACAAGTCTCCCAACGTGTTACACTGCGATGGGGTGTGAGCTTGTAGATTGGCTATTTTTGCCATTTAAAAAAACATTGTGTGTTGATGGATTTTATAAATATTGAACCAATGAAAAGTAACACGTTCTTGTGACTAAATAATAACCACATTGGACCAATAGGCTCTATGCACAGCAGCCATTTTGGAGAAAAATTGGGCCTCTTTTGACTTCCTTCACAGGTGTTGATGATACTAATGAAGGCTCTGTTCCATTCTGGTCAAACAGAGTCAGGGTGCTGATGTTGTGCATGTTGGCTCACTAGAAATACTAGTGGGTCTCAAAGTGTGGTCCAGGGACCCTCATGGTTCCTTGACAGGGTGTAACTCTGAGAGTGTACAAATGGAACCAAATGGACCCAGGAGGGTCCATTTGGTTCCATTTGTACACTCTCAGAGTTATGGGGGTCCTTGAAATTAAAAAGTTTGAGAACCACTGTGCTACACTAAATGGAACAGAGCCTTCATTAGTGTCATTGGTAACACCTGTGAAGGAAGCAAGGAAGGGGCCCAATTTCTGTCCAATATGGCTGCTGTGCACAGAGCCTATTGGAACACAGGTTCTTTTTTTCATTTCCTGAAAAGTATCTCTATTGGACATATGAGGTTTCCACCCGACAGCAACGCTATTAAAAGTGTGTGTGTGTGTGTGTGTGTGTGTGTGTGTGTGTGTGTGTGTGTGTGTGTGTGTGTGTGTGTGTGTGTGTGTGTGTGTGTGTGTGTGTGTCACTGACCTGGATGTACTTCATAAAGCGATTGCACTTTCCACAGCGAGACAAGGGCTTGCCGGAGTCAGCGATCGGGGAGAAGGACACTTCCATAAGCTCATCCATTCCTGCCAAAGACAAGAGAACCACACATGAGGACCACATTGAAAACATAGCATAGCTTTTTTGACTGTACTTCCGTACTGTTAACGTATTCAATCCATCAAACAAAGATGCTGGGTTTAATCAAATGACACATAGCAGTACATGTACACTCTGCATTATGTGCAGTCATTCTTCACATGGCATACGTTGTGGCCGGTTTTGGCAAACACCGCTCTTTTGAAAATGTTTGCTTCTTTCATTTCACATGCAAGTCGATCATTAACATGAGATATTGTTAGCCAAGGACGTGAGTCCGCTATCTTCGTTTTTACACGTCGATTTCAGTACTGATGTTTAGGTGAACGATAGACATTTCAGGATTTACAACCTGCAATTAAGTCACTTTTGACCCAAATTAACACATTAACCGCCAAGACCGTAGTCCTACGGGCCGTTAAATCCAACCGTTAAGCGCCGTAACCGTAGTCCTACGGGGCGGGTGTTTTCCCATGTTAAATCGAACAGGTGCAGATTCCGTTTTTTTTTTTTGCACTTCCGGTTTCGGGGGGGGGGGGGGGGGGGGGGGGACCGGAAACGAAATAATACTGTTTCCGTTTTTTGTCCCGCCTCCGTTTCCTGTCTAGCGATCAACTTTGGAAGCGGTTATCTCAGCTTGTTGTTTTCCTCTCCGCATCCCCCACTCTAATGTTTTTGTCTCGTTCTCCAAAATGGAGGCACGGATCGCGTCGCCGTCTTCAGTGTTTTGTTCTCTCGGATCCCGTGCTTGTGTCGAACCAAATGAACGCGGATTTTAAACGGATTTAGCGGGGGCTATGGCGAAATCAAAAAAACAAAAAAAGAACAAAAAGAGCTTGGCACTGGTAAGTACATCATGAGATTAGCCCTTGGCGGTGGATGTGTTAAGACAGTTTTTTTCACCCCCCTCAATCATGCACGTGTGGGAAAGCCCAGCCTCAATCAAGACCAACCACATATAATAAAATAAAATATATAATATAATATTCGATTTATCGAAAAAGCAAGATAGATAATCGCTAAGATAGCTGTGGCGCTAGTGCAGGGTAAGCTGCGGCCAGTGGACCCACTGTTGATGGAGTCGACGAAGTAGTGGAACTTCCTCTTGAAGATGTCCAGGGTGTGTTGGAGGACCTGCTGGAAGTTGGCCTTGCCCAGAGCGATGAGGGTCAGCTGCTTCTCCACCGCACTGCGGATGGTGGGCAGCACCAGCTCCGCATCTGGGAAGTACACACACTATAATTATGAACATGATTTTTTCAAATGTATTTCTTAGATGAGCATGACGAATAAACGATCTGACAATGCGCCAGGGAATAACTCACATCAAACTACCGTATTCATTTGGTAATGGGTCATACACGTTGAAGTGTATAAGTATCAGCTCAGTGGCCTTGAGGTTAAAATGTCCACCCTGAGATTTGAAGGTTGGGGTTCAACTCCCCGGCCGGGTCATACCAAAGACTATAAAAATAGGACCCAATGGATCTACTCAGCATCAAGGGATGCTGGGTAGTTTGGGGGTGAGTCCCTGCGAAATACTAGCGTCACGTTCAGGGGAATATGTACATCAAGCTGCCTCATGCTACAAAAACAGGAGATAGGCTCCGGATCATGAAGGCTTACTTACACGTTGATGCTCTTATTTGTGGTAAAATATCGACCTCCTTGTTGAGAAATAATCACGTCGCAAATAAAATATATAGGCTACTAGTATGCACTTTCCCGTTTAGTCCTATACCAGAAATCAGTACCTTTTTGTGAACACTATGACAACATCCTTTCAGCACTGGGAGCAGTCATGCATGCACAAGAAATATTATGGGGGGTACAATATCACATTTTGACTAATTCGGCCCACACCCTAAAATGAGTTTGACACCCCTGGTGAGGGCCGTTGTGCTGTGACCTGTCTTCACCAGTCTTGTAGTAGCCATGGACCAACAGGTTGGTGGGTTTAAATCAGGGGTCTTCAGCAGGGGGTCCGGGACCCCTAGGCGGTCCTAAAGAGTTACTACAGGGGGGCCGCCAAAACCTTGGTGTGATAAGAACTTCTTTTACATTAACCACTTGAACCCTATTCTGGGGGGAACATCATGCAAAAAAAGCAGATATATAAGCTCACAACGCCTTGCGCTGCGAGGCGTTGTGAGCTTGTAGATCGACTATTTTCAGCGAAGAGGTTTGGGGCAGGGGGACAAAAGTACGAGTTTTCCAAGTATTGAGGGTTTAAGTGGTTAACTGCCTGAAAATACACATTAAAATGAATCCAACACAAGGTTACACATTGACAGTACTGTCAAACAAGTCTATGAATCTATCAATGAAAAGGTTTAATCTGCAACACAATGTTATACAATATGTAGTGGGGGGGGTCCCTGCTTCATCTCTCTCTCAGCTAAGGGGTCCTTGGCCTGAAAAATGTTGAAGACCCCTGCTTTAAGTGATTACCCGTCTTGTAGTAGCCATGGACCAACAGGTTGGTGGGTTTATTACCTGTCTTGTAGTAGCCATGCACCAGCACTATGCCCAGGTTGGTGGGTTTATTACCTGTCTTGTAGTAGCCATGCACCAGCACTATGCCCAGGTTGGTGGGTTTCAGCTTGCGTCCGCTCTCTACCGTCACATAGTTCCTCTGACAGACGTTGTTGATGTGAACAGGGATGCTGGCATCCGTACCTAAACAAATAATAAACATGAATAAATTCCTCGAATGTACAAAAGGTCTCCAGCCATCACGTCATAGTAGACATCAGAGGTCTTCTCGAACCCAAAATACCCGACACGGTACCCGAGACCCCGACCGTACGGGTCTGTGTTTTATTATGGTCAACTGGGTCCGGGTTGGTTCGGATGCTATTACCTCGGATCCCAGGTCGGTTAACACCAGAGTGGATCCGAGAAGACCCGTACTCAGCGCAGATCAGTAGAGAACAGCATGAAGCGCAGTGTAACTTGCGGGATGATTAGGCTGACCTAGGGTCAGATTACTGCAGTACAGCTGCCAGCATGAGTTCAGTGAGTTGGGAGAGCACATCAAACTATACCGTCATGGGATCAAAGGTGCGTGCACCATGCATGACCATGGATTCCTTCTTCATCGTCAAGTGAAAACATGCAATTTAATTGTCTACATAGCAGATAGATTCCCTTATAAAGCAGCCTATAAATGGCATGTACTGGTAGAATGGCATTTTTTTAGGTAATTATTAGGCTTGTCAGGTCCATATAATACTAATAACTAACACTGACTGTTGTGTCAGAGTTAGTTCTTTAGTATCTCGGAACAAATCGGATCTCAGAACAAATTCCACAGGTCCGTGTCTGTCATTTTAGACCCGTGAAGAGTACTAGTAGACATTACTATCAGGGACGCGGGAAGTACTTTAGAGCAAGGGGTGCTGGTAAACGGGACCCATGCACGCGCGCGCGATTTTTTTCGGGTTTCCCGCGGATAAAGTTACTTCTTTTGTTACTTTATTTCGGTTTTAGGGTTAGGGTTGGATTAGGGTTATGTGATTTAATTATTTTGGGGGAGCCGCGCCCACCGGAGAAAATCTCTCACACACACACACACACACGCACGCGTTCAGCCTTTTTTTTTTTTTTTCCTCACAACGGAGGGGGTGCTGCAGCACCCTCAGCACCCCAATTCCCGCGTCCCTGATTACTATGACACAATGCGTCATATTGCACCGCTGTTGTGAGCATGTACATCTGCCATTTTTGAAAATCGATTATTTCCTTAAAACTGGTTTAATTTTCTTACAGTACATATACTAATCAATCACTTGGATTAACCCCCCTCCCCTCCAGTGGAGACATACGTACCGATGCCGTGCTTCTCCATCAGCGTGATAAGCTCCGCCTCCGTCAGGTAGTCGGGGGGGCTGGTCTGCTTCTCCACCAGTTTGATCTCATCCACGGTGAAGACGTCACCGCGCTCGCACACCGGCAGCGCCTCCTCCAGAGGAATGCCCTGCCACGGCATCACCGCCGTGAACCCTGGGAAGGAGAGAGAAATCACACCGTCACACTTGAGTTGACTTTATTAGGATCCCTCTACCAATTCTTCCAAAAATGTATCTACAGACAACCAGTATTTTAAAAAGGCAAAGCACGATTAAGAACAAATTCTTATTTACAACGAAAAAAAAATATTTTGAAAATAACTCCTAAAAGCTTACATGGCTACATTGTTTAGCATCAGGTTCAGTTGGGCTTTAGAGCTTAAAATGATTTGTAACCAATAGGTCTATTTACAGTATACTACTAAAATGTCATGATGACGACAGCTTCTCTCTACCTGGTGACATGAGGGTTTTGCCGGTGCAAGAGAAGCTTTCAGTCCCGATACTGAAGTCGATGACGGTCTGCAGGTACTTGCAGTCCTGGCTGACGGTGGCAATGAAGTGACGCGTGATGTACTCATACAGTTGCCAGCCGTCACTTCCTGTGGGATGGGGAGACCACAGCGGGAAGTTACAGCCGTTTCATTTTCTTAAATGACTCAATTATCATTTATACATTGGTTGATTGTTTTTAGATTGACAGAAATGCATATCAAACATGACCATATTATAGCTGTAGGATAAAAAGGATAAAACCTCCAAAAAGCTTGGAGTTTATTTGCATTGTGGTCATTTGATTGTACATGTACCGGACACGTAAAAGAGAGAACAACATAAATGGAAGCTGTTACAACTCAACTAATTGATGGGTTATCATTAGGTCCATGGGGCGGCAATGGCTCAGGAACGGCCACCTGGGAAACGGAAGGTTCCCAGTTCGATCCCGGGCTCCCCAGAGTTAGTGTCCTGGAGCGAGACACTGAACCCCTAATTGCCCCCCGATGAGTCAGGTTGGTGCCTTGCATGGTTTCCTCTGCCGTAGGTGTGTGAATGTGTGTGTGACTGTGTGTGAATGGGTGGACGTAATGTAATGCACATTATAAAGCACTTGGATAAAGGCACTATAATGCACCATTTACCATTTAGGTCCAGCACCTATTCAGCTAGCCCTAGAATGTCTGTGATCTTACATACATTTCAAGTATTCCAAATACACAGTCATAGATCACCCTTGCTGACACGCTGTGTAGTTGCGATCTGCGCGGCCGTAAAAGTGCTCTAAACTCCGTCTGTATTCACCCAATAATTAATTCCTAAGACTTGGAGTCATATATTGTCCTCTAGTTTCATATCCATTTGAAAGTTCTGCCAGAAAACGTTTAGTTTAGTCAAATATCTCCATTTTTTCACGAGCTGCACACGGACGACTTTCTGTACGGGCTAGGGGGGCCCGACTTGAGTGACCGACCGAATTTACCCAAACATCCTCTTGTCATCACAAACGTCCTAACAAATTGACACAGGGAAACACAAACGAATGGGGCACACAATTGACAGGTGCTTGTGATTGGTGCGGGGTAATGAATCACTCCATCTGCCAATTGTGAGTCCCAAACATTTGTGCGTCCTAAAGGAAGTTTACACATATTCAGTCCTGTACTCATTCCAGGCCCCTCGCCCGTACAGAAAGTCGTCCGTGTGCAGCTCGTGGAAAAGTGGAGATATTTGACTAAACTAAACGTTTTCTGGCAGAACTTTCAAATGGATATGAAACTAGAGGACAATATATGACTCCAAGTCTTAGGAATGAATTATTGGGTGAGTACAGACGGAGTTTAGAGCACCTTTACGGCCGCGCAGATCGCCACTACACAGCGCGTCGGCGAGGGTGATCTATGACTGTGTATTTGGAATACTTGAAATGTATGTAAGATCACAGACATTCTAGGGCTACTATTCAGCCAGCTCTTTATGTAGGACTTGAAGTTAGCAATGGCGCTAATGGATTCCACATGACTGCTGCCGAGTGTAACAAGCGTCATAGGAACTTGGGGAGTTTTTACCAATAACCCTAGCATCCCTATTACGAGGGAGAAACATTCGCAAAGAAGAGCAGATCTACAAGCTCACAACGCGTCGCAACGTGTGAGTGTGTAAGAGATTTAGGTGCAGAGGTGGAAAAAGAGCGGACCAAGTACAGAGCAACAGTGCCTGGTCTACTAAGTATTTGATTTGATTTGATTACTAAATGTAGAGGGTTGAAATAGTTAGCAAAGTATTAGTTTACTAATATATAAGCTATGGAGCTCACATCAAAGCAAGCTGCCCCCCCAAAAAAAACACTCAAAACCCACCTTTTCAGACAGGTTCTCAAACTTGTTTAACTGTCAAGGGCCAAGTTTGGTATTTGGTCAAGGACACCCATAACTCTGAGATTGTACAAATGGAACCATTTTGTACAGACCTGTAAGGGTTCATTTGGTTTCCAACTAATCATCATTTTACCTCCTCAAGGACCCCTGGGGGTCCCCAGACCCCACATTGAGAACTCATACCCTACCTAATTCTAATCCCCCTTTTATTTCTATGTTTTTCTTTTGTGTTCTTCTAAGTTTTTAAACCTTTTAGCTAGTTTTCTCCTAATTACGTTATTTTTATTTTGTTTCTGTAAAGCGACTTTGAGTATTTAGAAAAGCGCTATTGTACATTGTATGTAGGGGTGTGCCGATATATCGTCCCGCGATATATCGCGATACGTTTTCGCGACGATATGTATCGTTTTGGAAAAAAAAAATATCGTTTTGAAAAAAAAATATATATATTTTTTTTATTTTTTTTATTTTTACACCAATCAAAATAATCAGGCATGCAAACAGCCCCGAGGTGAAAAGGGTGACAACATGTTGTTTTTTTTCGGGTCAGGTGTCACACTATTGCCCTATTTGGATTCAAAACGGCTGAAAAGCTACAAGTTTGCATGTCTGAATAATGCAAAAACAGAATTATTTGTTTGCATTTCCTTTTTTTCTCCCCCATTTATTTTCATAATAAAAAAAGTGCGTATCGTATCGAAATCGTATCGAAGTTGTGAGCCAAATATCGTATCGTTTCGTGAAATTAGTGTATCGGCACACCCCTAATTGTATGTATTAGTATTATTATTATTAGAAGTGTAGAGTGTCTCACCCAGCTCTCCCTCTGAAGCGGCTCTCATGGGGGTGATGGGAGGGTGATCCCCAGCATCTGACCCCTTCCTGGGTCGGTTCAGTCCGTCAGAGAGCAGAGCTTTCACCTGGTGGAACCACAACACACACCTGATTTACAATTTAGGCATTTAGCAGACTTTGCGAGATCAGAATAAGCAGAGTACACATGAACTCTAGTCAACCAACAACAAGGTAAATAGTCACAGAGTGCAGAGAAAACTATGTAGTGCCTCAAAGAAACTAGGAGGGCAGGTAAGCAATGAATTTTGCCAAATAAATCAATCAAGTCTAAACATCATTCTATCTAAATCACATTCTGTAAATTTGAAACTACAGTATACCAGGTACACAGAGAACCTGTATCTATCTGAGTCTAAAGAGGTGAGTGCTAGGGGGTGAGGTGGAGTCTGAAGAGGTGAGTGCTAGGGAGTGAGGTGGAGTCTGAAGAGGTGAGTGCTAGGGGGTGAGGTGGAGTCTAAAGAGGTGAGTGCTAGGGGGTGAAGTGGAGTGTGAAGACGTGAGTGCTAGGGGGTGAGGTGGAGTCTGAAGAGGTGAGTGCTAGGGGGTGAGGTTGAGTGTGAAGAGGCGAGTGCTAGGGTGAGGTGTGAAGAGGTGGGTCTTCAGGCTACAGGCTTGTGGCTCCATACCTCCTCTCCCCAAAAGTGGTTGTTGGCCTGTTGTCTGAGGGTTCCCTTCAGATCAAAGTTTTCTGGGTAGTGGGTGGTCTCCGTACGGGGGTAGCTGATGTAGCCCTGTGTGTACAGGCGCTCCGCTATCTGCATGGTATGCTGCGGGCCCATGCCTACCCAATGGACACATCACATTCACAATGTTAAACATCACCTACGTCGGTGGTTCCCAACCGTTTTATTTCCATGGAGCCCCCCTTCTTATAACTGACAAAATCTGAGACCCCCCCTCGGAGTGCCTCACTGAAGACGTATTGCTTTTATAAAACGGTTATCAAATGTGAAAATCATAGACATATCCCAATGACAACAGTTTTTAATAACAATTTCAGTACAAGAATACATACAAGAAAGTAGTCCCTGCGACAGCCTGTACAAACCAGGAAGTTGCTGTGCAAATGCTTTGAAGGTACTGGCTTGTTTTAAAGTAATGCATTTGTTGTAAAACGTTGCACATGCACAGGATGAAAAGGAGCATTTTTCTTACCGTGTGATATTTATTTTGAATTTAAATTTAGAATAGCCAATCATTTTTACCCTTTTTTTCTCCCAATTTATTCATTATACCAATTAATTCCTCCTACTACTTGCCACTGCTGTTGTACCCTACTGTCTCACCTGCCAGCAGTGAGGAGCCCCCACCGGGAGGACGTAGAGCCTCCGTCCTACTCCTCCGGTTCAACATTACCCGCTGACAGGTTCCGCCCCCAGCCTGTAGGAGTACGTACGTGCAGTGAGAAATATCACCCTCCCGCCCAGCTTCCCTCTCCCAAATACAGGCCAATTGTGTTTGTAGTGACGCTATGCAAAGCCAGATGCACTGCAGTGGAATCGAACCCCTAGACTCCACGGTGGTGGGCAAGTACTTTACCCCTGTGCCACCCGAGTGCAACCCATAATTTCATGTTAGTTGCTGCTGACCCACCGAGGGAGGAGCTGGCCACACGCAGCATCTCCACCGTGTTCAAGGCCTGAGGTCGCTGCTTTGCCTTCTCCTTCTTACTCACCGACTCCACCTACAGGAGAGGGGTAGAATGCCAAAAATCACCATCTAGCACTTCTGTTGTTTTTAGGACACCGCAATTTAAATATCCTGGGAATGAGATGCAATATTATGCTATAGAGAATGTGTTAACCACTTAAGGCACCACTTCACCTATTTTCAACCTTATCTTCATATAATTGATCCTTGTTAATGATCATTGTGAGATGACACGATTTCTGTCAACTCACTCTGTGTCTCATTGGTGGACTGTGGACAGTTCAGAAACCTGCCTACCAATGACATCATTGATCGGGATTCCAAGCTACAGCCTTTTTCTTCCTGTCAAGTTAGCATGCCAAAATATTACATAAAGAAATTGAATTAAAGAAATGGCAGAAGTCTTGTTTGAAATAACACCTGATGTGTACTCTGTATAAGAGCATTATTGAGGAATTATATGAAGATAAGGTTGAAAGGGTCTGTACTTGGCCTCCTCCTTTTTTCCACCTACAAAAAAGCTCTTTGCCGAAAATTGCCAATCTACAAGCTCACAGTCACAACACATCCCAAAGCGAAAAACTAAAATACATTACCGGGTCGGGATACCAACTTAATCCAATCAGGAGAAAGAAGAATTAGAACACAAACAAAATTAAGCTGATGAATGGGTTCTCTTTCCTGATTGGAGGAAATTGGTGTCCCATCTGAAAATGCAATTTCTGTTTACTAAAGAGCTATAGAGACGGGGAGACACTTTTTACTGAACAAACACTCCAGCAATGATTCCTATCAGAATATAGAGCTTTAACTATTAAACCAAAAGGTTTTAGTTTTAACCAAAACATATCATTTACAGCACCTTTAACTAATGCTGAAACTAAAACGTAAGGAGGTCTCTTACCCGGGCCTCTCTGGAGGTCTTGGACAGGTTGACAAACATCTGAGCCACGTCTCTGTCAAACACTCTGACCCTGTCCCAGTCCAGTGTAAGAGGGCTTTCCTTCCCTTTGAACACCTGCCACGAAACAAAAGTATGTCCATTAGAGCACCCTGGAGTTTTGATGCAAAAGAAAGGCACACAGACTATAGAGCCAAATTCCAATACTGAAACGTCCATCCTCGTGTCCTCCACTCGCGTCAGTTCCTTGCGCCTTAACCTCCGGCGAGGACAGAGGAATTGATCGGGTTCGGCTTAAAGGACGACTTCACCGATTTTCAACCTATCTTCATATAATTGGTCCTCACTAATACTCATGATAAAATGGTACAATTTTTTTCTACTTGGTCTGTGTCTCATAGGAGGGCTGTGGACAGTACAGAAACCCGTCTACCAGTGACATCATCGTTAGGCATGATTTTTTTTTCATTTCACATTTTTTATTTAGATTTTTAGCGGTGCCAACCGCTCTACACTTGGCTTTGACACCGTGTCTGTGTGTCTGTGTGTCCGTATGAGCCTGGGATGAGCACGGCAAAGAAGCAACACATACAAACACACGCACACACACACACACACACACACACACACACACGGACTTGGAGATTGCCTATGCCATCTCTCCTCTCATTGGCCACACGTGCCACTGGTTATCAAAGAGGGGTCCAGGGACCCCCAGGGACGTCCGCCCGTATGAGCACGGGATGAGCACGGGATTTTAAACAGCTATAACTCCAATTTGCAGCATGCCACCAAGTCCAAATTTGGTATGTGGACTTAGACCACCAATACGGGACCAGCATGAATTGCTCAAGCCCCGCCCCCCTCTGTCTTCCCATTGGCTGGCCTTTAAACAGCCATAACTCAAGTTCGCAGCATGCTACGGAGTACAAATTTTGTACATGGACTAAAACCACCTATAGGGACGAACTGTAATTACTTAAGCCCTGCCCCCTCTGTCTGCCCATTGGCTGGCCTTTAAACAGCCATTATTCCAGTTTGCAGCATGCTACCAAGTACAAATTTGGTAAGTGGACTCAGACCACCAATAGGGACGAACTGAAATGAGTTAAGCCCCGCCCCAAAGGCACCGCTTCCTTCACACAGGGTGTGATTTTTATTAACACGAGAACAATGGCTTCTTTCATTGCATTGCAACTTTCCAGGAATAGAAAGCCTGCAGTTTCTATTAGCTTGGATTCCCCATTGATGATGTCACTGGTAGACGGGACTCTGAACTGTCCACAGCCCTCCTCTGAGACACAGACCGAGTAGAAACAAATTGTACCATTTTATCATGAGTATTAGTGAGGACCAATTATATGAAGATAGGTTGAAAATAGGTGAAGTCGTGCTTTAAAGCTTTAAGACCGGGAACGCGTCTGTGTCATTTTCAGATTTCTTTGGCTATTGAAAAATAGCAGATATACAAGCTCATAGCGCGGCACACATGAGCTTGTAAATCTGCTATTCATGAAAATGTGTGCAAATCTTTGAATATATATATATATAGCGAAAAAATTTTACTCAAACTGAACCACTGATATAGAAACATGTTTTTTTTTTAAACTTCAGATTTAGAAGACATTTGTAGAATCCACAGAAGTAAAGATTTGAGTTTCAAATGTTCGCTTCAAAGAAATGTATATATTTACAAATGTTCACGATTTAAAAAAAATAGCGGATCTACAAGCTCATAGCACAGCACTCGGTGCCGCGCTATGAGCTTGTATATCTGCTATTTTTGAATAGGTTAAAGTGGTTAAAATCTAAAATGACAGATGCTTTTCCCGGTCTTAATGGGTTAAGGAATGGGAACACTCCCCGCTCAGTCAGCATCATATTCTTGACGTGTTACATAGCCGGATCACTGGTAACAGATCGTACAGTATGTCTTATTGCTCAGATGTCATGTTGTATTGGATGCTGTGTTTCTCTATATGCTTAGGAATTGAACTGTATGACATGCATTCTCCATCAGACAGCAGGATTGTGTAAATAAAGATGGATCGTGTAAGTGTATATCACATGATCATGTTTATACCACTGGGTGAGACGCACTGAAAATAGCTGGACTACACTTTTTGGCATTTTTGAGCGGTGCAACCGCTCCTATAAGAGGGTTTAGGACCCATCCGTGGCGAAGGTTTTTTTTCCGTCGTGAAAATGTGTCTTTCGCTGTGACGCCATGCTGTGGAAAACACGCCCATAGGCTAACCTCTGCAGGACGTGCTGTGATTGGCTAGCGAGACACATGATGAAATTAACTTCAAACTTCGCAGACGCGCTGTGATTGGCTAGCGAGACGCATGATGAAATTAATAATAAGGTAACAAATGTAAGCACGTCACTTCGCAGGACGTGCCGTGATTGGCTACCGAGATGCATGATGAAATTAATAACTCATAAATATCACCGCTCACTTCACACTGGGTGTGATTTTTTTTTACCTTTGCCTGCAAGACCCAGTAGGTCTCTGGCTTGAAGGATTGGATCTTGTCATGGCGCTTCACACAGAAGCCCAACGTCGGGGTCTGGCAGGGTCCAAATGAGATTAACGTGGAGTCCAGGTTACCGTATTTACCCTGGAAATACTTGGTCTGGAACCTGAACCGGATATGAACGGCAAAGTACAAGAACACAGAGATCACATTATGGCATTAGTTGGAGGGGGGAGTGAATCAGTTGAATTGGAATTTATTTATTTAAGTGGATGTTTTCTGTGCGGTTTCAGCTCCGCTGTGCCTAGTGTTTTACCTACCGAGTGAAGGCACAGCCGATGCGCAGGTCCAGCTCCTGGCGTGCGTCCACAGACAGAGCCTCGTTGCGGTTGGGCTCTCCCAGACTGTTCATGGCCTTCCAGATGTCCGTATCTGTGATGGAGCTGAACTTGGCGCGGTACACCGTTTTCTCACTGCCGTACGGATTGTTCATAACTGGCTGGATGGCGTCTAAGACCTGGGAGACAGTAACATTATTACTTTAACCAGTGGTTCTCAAAGTGGGGTCCCCCAGGGGTCCTTGATGGGGTTCCATGGGGTCCCCTGCAAAATAATTTCATAAAGCATCAGCTTAACCCTATGTAGATCGACTATTTGAAAATAGCCAATCTACAAGCTCACATCGCGACACGTTGTGAGCTTCTAAGATAAGCAATTTATTTTGAACATTTCTTTATATTTTTGAAAAACACAAATCTTGTATAGGGGTTCCTGCCACAAATATTTTCAGATGGGGGGTCCATGGCCAAATACATTCCTCCATAAATACTGTACATGCATAATTTTGGGGTCCTTGACAGGAAAAGCTTTGAGAACCACTGAATTAACAGCTGGTATGCAGGACGTTGAGTGATTTAGAACCAGTGCTCTCCAAAACAACTTCCCCTCACACACCTGGCGATAAGTTAATGCAGGTGTGAAACACGGCAAGAGAAGAAGAATCATGCCTTCACGGAGTTTAGTGACAGAACGTTGCTCATAAAAACAACAGTGGATTCCTGTGAAACAAAGCCTTAACAGAGACAAAGAGGATAACCCAAGCTGTCTGTAAAGGTGCAATATTTACACGTTTATAATATAATTGTTAATACGATCAGATTAGACTTTTCTGTCTCACACCTGGGGCTGCCACGGTCAGTGGAGGGAATTGCAACTTAAGAGGTTATGGGTACCCTCCATGTTGTTTGCGGCTACTTAAAGGAGTAGTTCACCCAAAAAATGACTTATTTTCTATCAATTACACACCCCACAAAGCCTTGACACCATGGAGATTTCTTTGTTTTTGTCGCATTCCTAGGCCAATAATTTGATGACCGGCGGAGTCTCCGGTAGGACTCAAAAGAGTCAAAGAATCTCCTACCCAGTGTCCTATTGACCCGTTCATCAAATTATTGGCTCAGGAATGTGACAAAAACAAAACAATCTCCATGAATTCAAGGCTTCAAGGGGTGTGTAACTGATAGAAAATAAGTCATGTTTTGGATGAACTATCCATTTATGGTAAATAAGTGACAACAATCACAGCAGTTTTAAACCATCACATTTTTATGACAAACGATGGCTTACCTCAAAACAGATGTTCTCTCCCTCTTTGTCACAGTCCAACCACAAAACCACATAGTCACATCCTTTAGCTTCAACCTATAGACCACAACATCACACATGTCAAAAGGCTACTCTCCAGGGTTGCAACAGTTAATCAAACTAATTGATTTAATTGATAATATAAATGCTACAATTTTTTATGAAATGATTGATTTTTGTGAGTTTGTAGATGGGCACGTACGATAAAATATATTATAGGGCTTAGAGGGGAATTTTGGACTAAGGCTTTCTTACCTTTTCTATGACGTTATGATATGTTAGGATGAATGGTACAGTAGAAAAATGTCATAACTCCATCCCGGGTCCGCCACTGCTTAATAAATGCGCCAATAGGCCTTGTGCTAGATCGCGTATTTTAATAGCTTTGCACTATGCAAAAAAAAAAAAAAAAGTCTCGCTAGACAAGATTGAAATCTCGAGATTTCGATCTCATCTAGCGAGACTTCTGTTTTTTTTTTGTTTTTTTTACAGTGTTCTGTCACTATGAACGTCAGATCTCACAAAAAACAAACACAAAAAAAGCTATTAAAATACGTGATCTAGCACAAGGCCTATTGGCGCACGTTTTAAGCTATGGCGGACCTGGGATGGAGTTATGACATTTTTCTACTGTACAATTCATCCTAAGATATAACATCATCATAGAAAAGGTAAGAAAACCTTAGTCCAAAATTCTCCTTTAAAGGATCTACACCATGAATTAAAATATATATATATATATTTAATATCATATTGTTTATGTCCCTCAAACGTTTTTCAAAAGGTTTGAGCCTAAATCAAGCCTCAGATATACTCATTCCAACTAACTTCTCTCTGGCTTATAAAGCACTTTCACCTGCAATAACACATTGTCCTGTTTGGCACGGGCACTATTGAGCCAGTTTGTATGCATGTTATCTCCTGGTTCTGTGTGGAAAAAGTAAAAAAAAAAAAATATATATATATATATATATATATATATATATATATAATTATTGTTTTGGTTGGAACTGAAAAACGGGAGGGATTGTACCCTGATGTGACATCACGGTGCAAATCAGTTTGGCCTGTTTTGAGACCAATTTACAGAAAACCCCAGCTTTGCTGTGAAAGCCTGAGTGTTCAAACTGGGGTACTTTTGGGGATAGAAGAGAGGTAGGGGAGACCAAAAACACACAAAAAAGAAGAAAAAGTTCAAATTCATGGTGTAGTCCCTTTAAGTTGTTAATCACTCTTATCAATTTAGTCAAACTAAATTGATAGAACTGTACTGTAGAACTGTACTGTAGAACACAATGAGTGCAAAGAGAGAAATATATTTCTAACTATGGTCTAGAGCAGGGGTCTTCAACAGGGGGTCCGTGACCCTTAGGGCAGGGGGTCCTCAGAGTTACTACAGGGGGTCAGTCAAATATTTGTGTGTGAGGAACTTTAACCACTTGATCCCTAGCATTCCTATTCTGAGAACTTTAGCCAAAAATAGCGGATCTACAAGCTCACAAAGTCTCGTGCTGCGAGGTGTTGTGAGCTTGCAGATCGGCTATTTTCGGCAAAGAGGTTTGGTGTAGAGGGAAAAAATAGGTGCAAAGTCATTGAATATCTGAAAATACACATGAATCCAAAATACGCTGATGATTGTGCCGTCAAACAATTAAACAAATGCATATGGAATCTATAAAAAGGTTGTGGGGGTCCCTGCTTCCTCTCTCTCTCAACTAAGGGGTCTTTGGTCTGAAAAACGTTGAAGGCCCCTGGTCTAGAGATAGTTAGACGTGATGAATGAATGCCATATACCTGGAGGAACCTGACCATGTTGAGTTTGGGATTGGCTTCCTTCTTCTCAGTGGGGGCTGTGCTGAATAGCTCCGCCGGGTCCACCTTGTCCCAGTTGTTGTACTTCCCTGGAGTGACACAATAACCACCTTATGAACATATACTTTCATCTAGGGCTGGGCCACATGAGCTAAAATGTAGCCCATATCAATAGTGGTATTTGGCCAAATATATTGTGATTTAGCCGCTAAATCAAATATCACATTGTTTGGCCAAATACCTCCCATATCAAAATTGTAATGATAATATAGTACTGTAATGAAAATATAAATGTTCTTTTCTTTTTTTTTTTAAATCAGTATAAAAAATAAAGCATGTGATTAACCCATTTAGACCTGCAACCCCTATACGTAACTATACCTTTCAATCCTGGAACCCCTTTTGGGGTTGTTATTGCCATGTGCAGTACATGTACAGACGTTTTTCAGAAAACTTCAGGATCAGGTCAGGATTTAGAAGGCATTTTTAGAATCGGCATCAGGTCTAAATAGGTTAAAACCAGGAAAAGACAACACTCATGTCATATCACGATATGAAACTATCCAAACTACCAGACACTATCTAGTCTCATATCGCAATATCAATATGATGTCGATATAGTTCCCAGCCCTACTTTAACCCATTAAGAACTGAGGCCGATTCTACAATTGCATTCTAAAATCAGTAGTTCTCACACTTAAGATTTTTCAAAAATGTTCAAAAATAGCAGATGTACAAGCTCGCAGCGCGGCACGAAGTGATGCGCTGTGAGCTTGTATATCTGCTATTTTTGAATAGCCAACGCAAAACTCCGCCATTGCTGATAGCAAACAAGGAGCGATTTATATGGATGATACCAACCAATGAAGTCCAGGCTCATGACGTGCCCACAAACAGACGTCATCTTGAAGCGCACGGTCTGGCCATTGAAGGTGCCGGTGTAGTCGTGCACGGAGCATGCTCCGTTCAGCCCTTTGCGACTGACACAGCTTCCTGGCAACAGAGACAACAGAGGACCAAGTTACAGCTGGTTAATGGCCGCCATTAGAAGCGGATTTAATTGGGATACGCCTATGGTTGTCGTGTTGCCATAGAGTAACCATTTTAGAAAAGCAATAGGCCGCGCAAGGTCGTGGTTAGGGCTGTCACGATTATAAATTTAAATAGTCACTGAAATAATTGCGATTAATGATTTAATTGTGGGTTTGGCGTTGAACATTGGAACATATGAAGCCTTTTAGGCTTCGTAATCAAAAAATTGCACAGGGCAGATATAACAAATAACTGAAATATACAAAGAAATTATTGACATATTCAAAACAAATTATACATGTAAAAATAGCAGAAAAAGCTTAAAACACGTCAACGCGTTGTAATCGCTGTTGCAGCTTTTTTAATATTTAAAAATGTGTGAAAATCGTTCAAAATGGAAACGATTGACGATTATGCAAAAATAATTGTTTTTATCTCAAATAATTGCGATTAGACGATTATGCAATAATTGTGACAGGCCTAAGACGTGGTTTACCGGGTTTTTGTCACGTATGTCCAAACTAGTTCAGAAATCCTAGTTCAGAAATCCACGGTAAACCACGGCCTCAGGTGGCTTTATTGCTTTAATCTATCTGTTGGTTGATGTCAGCCACATGCTGCGGGAAAACACCAATTATGAACCTCACACACCCAACAAGAATGTGCAGGTGTACCGCTAAAAATGTACACATTTATTCTTGGGTACCACCAGAAATGGGGGTCCCAGCTTTGAAAATACCCGATCTACAAGCTCACAACGCGTTGCAGCGTGATGCGTTGTGAGCTTGTATAGATCTGCTATTTTTGGGTTAGGGTTAAACAAACCACTAAAAATATTCAAAATTACAAAATCGCCGTCCTAAAATGTTTATGTCCTCACAAGTATAGTAATGCAAATGTGCACGCATCTTACTCACAGAGTAATGGCAGCTGACAAAATGTCATGGACATCTGTACTTAAAGTTTTTTATTAATTCATCATTCATCTGAAACGTTAGTGCAAGTTCTCCAGTTTGATAAATCAACATTTATCAAACTACTACTAGGATACAACTTTAGGTGCAAGAGTCAGACATGCAGAAAATATGGACCTTCAAAGTGGTACAGCAGCGGAAACGTAAGGTCCAGTGACCTTGTCCCCCGTCTGTGGCGGCTTGCATCGCTTAACCTCTTAAACCCTACATACCACAGTCCCCCAGGGCTGTATACTAGGCCCCCTCCTGTTTTTGCTCTACAAAACCTTATATACGACTCAGGCATACAGTATTTCTTGCAGCGGAGTTATGGCAAGCTGCCCTGCTTTAATATGGGGGCGGCATTGACATACTGCCCCAGTGGGCTGGGCAATGCGGCATCTACATATTTGTCCCCAGTCGTTGCTATGGCCGACGATTAACCGAGGATGGAATCCCGACCTCGCGGTCTCAGGGCGGACACTCTACCCGCAAGGCCACCGAGCGGGTTTGCATTGGTTACCTGGCCTGAAATGCAAATGATGACGCGAGATTGCTTTTAATGAAATGCCACTCTCAAGGATGAGCGCTAATGGAAGTCACGATTGTGACGCAGCAGCCAATGACCGACCCCCTGCCACACATACAGCCTATCGTCTGATGCACCCCCCCCCCCTACCTCCACCCTCAATAGCCCATGCCACTTCCGGTGGACAGTGGGTGAGTCTCCTATTCAGACCCCAAAGCAATAAATACAACTGGGTCTGGGGGCCATCGGTACAAAGCAACTCCAGGACCCAGCGGAGGCGGCACACAGAGTAGACAAGACAACCAGACCCCATCCACAACTCAACCATGGAACAGCTCCAGGTAGGAGAACAGTAGAGCAGTTAGTACTTAAAGTTTTCATGTCAAGGACTGGCCATGTACTTGGCCGCGGACCCTCTTCAGACAATATTTTGAGCCACGGACCAAAATGTACTCTTTTATTTTCAGATTTATTTGAAAATAGCTTATCTACAAACTCAGAACGCGTTGCATCGCAACACATCGTCAGATTTTAGATTGGTTATTTTCAAATAGCTGATGTTTAGTGTCAAGGTGGTTAAAACTGATTTTGATGCTGTATGAACTCATTTTGGTGGGGAGTGGGGACCCACTGGAACGCCCTAAAAGACCCCTGGGGGTCCCACTCCCCGGGCCCCACTTTGAGAATCAGTGCAGTAAAGCTCGACCAATATAGCGGGTTTGCTATGTATGTATCAGTCATTATTTTACTTTTTACTTTTTTAAATCACATTTGTATAGCATAGCCGAAATAACGGTAAACATGGACCTCTTATGGTTGTGGTAACGATTCAAAGTCAGGTCAGGTGGTTAATGGTTGTCACACACAGCCAGAGGGATCAAACATGACATTGATGTTCTCCAAAATGTTCTGCTAGAAAATAGCATCGCAAAGAATGCTTCACCCTGGACCCCACCCCTAACATCTCTGCCGTCTTTTGTCCATCTCACGCAGCTCCTGCGTCTCTTCGTCCTGTGCACGTTGACCGTGTGCCACGGTGTGTCCATTCCACTGTCCAGCCAGTGTGTGGACGAGTCCTTCTGCACCAACAGCCTCCAGGAATACTACAGCCAGCTGGTCGACCTGCCCACCCGCATCAACGAGCGCAGTGTCGCCACCTGGAGATACGAGTGAGTGCTTCTCGCGGCAACGCTTTAAACCTAACTCTCATATTTTCTGTTTTCTCTTTCTTGCAAATGGCTCCCAAATTATGGCTGCATCTGCTATTCCAGCTTACAGAACATGCAAGCACAAGCACATAGAAATGGCATAGTTTGTTTATACTGCTATTCATGGTCTTGGAACAAGTTACCCCCCCCCCCCCCCCCCCATCCCAATATCGAAATAGCCCCTACCATTGAAACTTTTGAATCTTAAGTTCCACTTATATAGCTTGGTTTTTAACAGAGGCTCTGTGCTTGCTTTATGGTCTGTTAGTCTTGTATTATTTGGGATCAATGGCTGTTGATGACTGTGTTTTAGGGTTTTACTGTTTTATGTTATTATCTTTTAACTCGTAATTATTATTATTTTTTAAAACTTTTTTGTAAGTTACTTTGCTATTGTCCTAAGCTGTATGTACTGTCTGTCGCATTATGTATCGTTTATTATTTTGAGCATCACTTTGGTGACCCTGTGTTCCCTTAAATCGAGATTGGATTGGTTTGGTCTCTTCACAGGGAGAACGTCAACTTGAACAGAGTGCCTCAGATCATCCATGAAGCCGTGTGCCAAAGCAGCCACTCGTGCCGGGGCGCGGTGGACAGCGTGACCAGCCTGGAGAGCATCCCCATCTCCCTACGGGTGCCCGTGCTCAAAAAGAACCCAGAGTGCTTCCCCAAGACCATCTACTCCCTGGAGTTCGAGTCCATCAACATAGCCTGTATCTGTGCCACCTCAAGACTGCAGAGCTGATAAACACACTGCTCTGGGCGATTAACCAAAACACACTGATTGGGCGATTAACCAAAAATATATCAAAATCGACATTTAGAACACAAAAACAACTAAATGTTATTTTATTTGTTTCTTATAGATCAACAAATCAACACAAAAACGTTCTAATAGATTTTTTTAAAATAATCGACCAGCTATGTTGGTGGATCGCCAGGTTAAGTTATCAGAATAATGGAGTGTCATGGACCAAATATTACCTAAAACACTAGAATACCTAGTTTAGAAGTCCATTTTGGAGCCCCCTCCCCTCTTTTATATAGCCTAATTAATTGCAGCCTCTGTGATTTGGAAATTGCAGTAGTTCATATTGTGATTTTGATTGATTGTTTTGATTAATTGTTCAGCCCTAAATGCATGGTTGTGTAAAGATAGCCATTACTGTAAAAACAGCATCACTTTAAGCAGGTCAGCCATCATTTGTTTGCCAAAACTCACTCATCAGTTTAAGTAAATAAAGACATTTTACATTAAATTGTGTCACTGGTGTGTGCTTCAACTCACGTTTGAATCCATTTTTTTGATAAAGGGTGTGTGAGTGATATTTTCTGTTCAGTAACAACCCGAAAATAAACCGAAAATACAGGTTTCAGGTCAGGATACAAATTTCATCCAATCTGGAGCAAGAACTCATACAGAATACAGGATAAACAGTGTTTATCCTGTATGAGTTCTGTTTATTAAACACGTGACATTGGAAGTGATGAAACAAAACCATTTGCAGATAATCTGTTTACTGGATCGAGCTGGATAGACTGAACCAACACGCTACCAAAAAGAGCCAGTTGACACACATATATATATATATACATATATATATATATATATATATATACATATATATATATACATATATATATATATATATATATATATACATATATATATATATATATACACATATATATATATAATATATATACACACATATATATATATATATATATATATATATATATATATATATATATATATATATATATATATATATATATATATATATCGTTTTCTGGATCTATACGCCACGTTCACTGAAAATGAAAAGTGACAGCACAGCCCAACTCTGCAGCAGTGCAGAGTTTTATTCTTCCAACTGTTTTATTGACACTTTCTTGACAATAGGCTCTATGCACAGCAGCCATATTATCAGTTCCTTCCCAGGTGTTACCAATGATACTAATGAAGGCTTTGTTCCATTTAGTGTAGCACAGTGGTTTCCACGACCCCCCATAACTCTGAGAGTATAGGGTCCATTTGGTTCCATTTGTACACTCTCAGAGTTACACACCCGTAAGGGGCCATTTGGAAGCCCATGAGGGTCCCTGGACCCCAACTGTAGACCCACTGGTGGTGTAGCAGAGTGTTTCCAGTGAGCCAACATGCACAATATCAGCACCCTGACTCTGTTTGACCAGAATGGAACAGAGCCTTCATTAGTATCATTGGTAACACCTGTGAATGTCTTCATTCACTGTGAATAGAGCCTATGAGCCCTCCCTGAAAGACTGACACATTATTAGGTCAATTGGAAATGCTTTTAGATCCATGAAATATATTGCCATTCATGTTTCTGGTGACACAAACAATATTCTATGAAAATAAGTGCCCAAACTATTCTAATATGTTTTGGGGACACAATATGCGTTCGTAATTAGGGAAACCCCCACATTCCTAAGTGAATAGGCTCTATTCACAGCAGCCATAGTATGAAGACATTCACATTTTGGTCAAACAGAGTCAGGGTGCTAATATTGCAAGCTTCTTCCATTTGACGGTGTCAGGTTAGGTTACTAATATTGTGCATGTTGGCTCACTGGAAACACCAGTGGGTCTACAGTTGGGGTCCAGGGACCCTCATGGGCTTCCAAATGGCCCCTTACATGTGTATAACTCTGAGCCCTTACGGGTCCATTTGGTTCCATGTGTACACTCTCAGAGTTATGGGAGTCGTGGAAACCACTGTGCTACACTAAATAGAACAGAGCCTTCATTAGTATCATTGGTAACACCTGTGAATGTCTTCATAATATGGCTGCTGTGAATAGAGCCTATTCCACGTGCGTTGACACATCTGTTGATAGCCTGAAATAGCAGATCCACACGCTCACAATGAGTCACGGTGCGACGCGTTGTGAGCTTGTAGATCTGCTGTTTTTCGTTGAAGCGGTACCAACCTTTGGAGAGGATCTTGGCGATGGACTGTGCCAAGGACGGCTTCTCTGCGACCATCAGCACCGTCCTCATTGTCAACAGTTCATTCCCTAAAACCTCTAATTAAAACGTGTTCATTAACAGACTGCCGCTTCAAATAAACCAGGCAACACGTGTATTATTAATATTATTATTATTTGTAGTTTTTTATTATTATAGTCTAGTTACATTACAGACAATACCGAAACGGCCGCCATGACACTTTTCTTCTTCGTGGTTTCCGGTAGGCTGTACACTGAGACGTGCAATGCTGCCCTCCACAGGCAAGGGGTTTACTGCTTTATCCTGTACTTTAGAACTGAACAGCGGTTCTCAACCTGGGGGTCCCCACATGATTTTGAGGGGGTCCCCAGATAACAGTGAAGTGACCATAGGCTCTATGCACAGCAGCCATTTTGGATAGAAATTGGGCCTCTTCTTACTTCCTTAACAGAATCAGAAATCAGAATCAGGTTTATTGTCACATCACAGGTTTACAAGGTAAAAAAAGTGGGTGAAATTCGTTTTTGTACAACACTCCCATCGCAACGTTAAATTCCGTAGAAAGAAGAGTGGGGAGAGAGAAGAAGAAGAGGGGTAGGGGGTTAAGTGGGAAGGAGATCAACAGAGAACAATAGAAGGCCAAAAACAAGTTATCTACATATTTACAAAGTACCTGAGATAAGACAAACTAAGGTGCCTGAGCATAGCAGCAATGTATGTATACTGTGCATGATATACTTATAGACGCTAACAGGTGTTACCAATGATACTAATGAAGGCTCTGTTCCATTCGGGTCAAACAGAGTCAGGGTACTGTTGTGCATTTTTAAAAGGTGTGTAACATTATATCATTCGCAAAATTGTATCATTGGCAAAACCTGTGAAGGAAGTAAGAAGAGGCCCAATTTCTTTCCAATATGGCTGCTGTGCATAGAGCCTATTTAAGGACTTTTAAGACCTTTTTAATACCTCAAAAAGAAAGAAAAGAAGAAACCAGATCACTGCATCAAAAGTAATCAACAAACTACACTATAGAAACTCTGAAAATAGCAGATCTACAAGCTCACAACGCCTGCTTTGTGCAGTGAGCTTGTAAATTGGCTATTTTCAAAAATATATATCTAGAGTCAAACAAAATGTAATGCCTCAACTCCTACATTCCAAGTGCTTATCAGAGTGGGGGGGTTCCCAGTTAAAATATGATCATTTTTGGGGGTCACAGCCTGAAAAGGTTGAGAACCTCTGCTTTAGCATTTGAGCCACGGACCACCATTTGATGAGATTTAGACTCTCAAAACATACAATATTTAGTTACCATTGGATGAGATTTTGTCCTCAATTCCATGCTGTATTGATGTTGGTACCAATAGGAGAGATAACAGGCAAGCATTGATCAAAATAACAATTATTTAATTAAGTAATGCAGATGTTTAACAATAATTAAAGCGTAAAATGAAACCAAATGGACCCGTAAGGGTCATTTTACGCTCTGAAGAGTTAAAGATCTATATGGGTCAATTTGGTTCAACTCTCCATCATTTAGCTAGTTTCCCGAACAGTGGGTCGGGACCCATTTGTGGGTCGCGAGGGAAGATTCACACATGTTCATGAGCTGCAAACAAATTAAAACATTTTCCAAAAATAATTAACATGAATCAAATACAAATAATCAAAGACAAGAATTAGAAAACAAATATTTCAGGACGTGGCTTCGTGCCACGTTATGAGCTTGCAGATCTGCTATTTTCACTAGTTTGGATGCTGGGAAAACATCCGACTTCTCTTTTGGGTCTTGAGCCAAAAGGTTTGGGAACCATTGCTTTACAGACCAGTTGAGTGGAGAAAGCTCAAGAAAGAATGCTCTTAGTTCCAATAGGACATTTTGACAATTCAACTCTGCTGTAAAGTATAGCCTCTTAAAGGGAAGTATTTGAGACCCTAGAATAGATCTGCCACTGCTCTAAACAGCCAGCAGCCTCTATTGTCTGGATGTTTACCTATGACAAGGGTTCCAAAACTTTCAGGCCGCAACCCCCCAAATAATCATATTTGGACTGGGGACCCCCACCCTGACAAGCACTGACTTAATTGTAGGCATAACATTTAGTTTGACTTGGTTCCACAGATAAATATTGTGAAAATAGCTGACCTACAAGCTCACAACGCCTCGCTCTTTCTTACGTAATATCACAATTTGGCCAATTTGGTATTAAAAAGGTCTTAAAAGTCATTATAATGTATAGTGCAGATACCCTGTATACACTTAAGCTGTATGTTGGTGGTTGGTTTGTTTGAGTGAGAAAAAAATGTTGCACATAAAGCTATAATCATCTGGGGACCACACAAAATAATTTGGGGACCCCCAGTTTGGGAACCACTGACCTATATTCAAGCAACTGGCCAGACCACATTGTCCCAGTCTCAGCCTGGTCAAAACAACATTACCCCTTATTAATATTTATCCCAGAGTTCATCATACATTTCTTACTATTGATAGATGGATACACAGCAAAAAACACTGCCTGCAGCTCCTTTGCTCTTCTGCCCACTCTTTTTGCCACTGGAGCTCTTGGACCTTCAGATCTCTAGTTTCTTTTCCAATGGTAGAAAGTGACAAAGTATATTTACTCAAGTACTGTACTTAAGTAAGATTGAGTTTTTTTTTCTTTTTTTTTTTTTACTTTACTTGAGTATTTCCAATTTTGAATCTGAGAGGAAAATATTGTTTTACTCCACAGCAATTCTTTGAAAACTTTAGTTACTAGTTACTTTGCAGATATACATTATTATATTATAAAACATACATTAAGCAGTTTAGCCCTATTTTATACATAGGCTATTTTAAAATAGCAGATCTACAAGCTCACAACGCTTCGCATGCAATGTGTTGTGAGCTTGTAAATTGGCTATTTTCAAACATTATAGTAATTTAAGTATATTTTGATGCCAATACTTTTACTCAAGTAACATTTTGAACACATGCCTGTTACTTGTAACAAACAGAGTATTTTTATATTGTGGTATTTCTACTTTTACTTATGTAAAATATCTGGGTACTTCTTCCACCACTGTTCTTTTCTCAGAGATTTCTTGGCTATGTTGTCAGAGGTTTCATCATCACCCTCCTCGACCCTGGCCCTGAGTGCCCAAGTGTTCACATCAGAGAAAGCTCTTCCTGGTTATTTTTCTTGGTTCATGGCAAGGAAGATAGATCAAGGAATGTCATTTTCTCTGTCCAGCAAACAAAAACTTTATGGAAACATGATTTAAAGTGAATTGACTTATTACTTGGTTGCCGTTATTGTGTTTGTTCGTTGTTTGTTTTGTGCCTTAAACCCTGACTGCTGTACACAGTAGCTTGAAACTGTGGTATCTCTTGGTCATTTCTGAGTTCAACCTTAAATTTGAGTCTAATTGTTTAAAGAATTTGGTAGAACTGTCATTACTACATGATGTCAATAATTCAACTTTATTTTAATACTTAATTTTATCCTAAATGTAATAGGTTGTTTTTAAAGTATTTAACCATCTCATTGTAAATGAGGGTTGCCGTTGTCATTTAAGAAATATTTAAATGTTTTGGTTAGCCACTAGATGGCGTCAGAGGCCTTCAAATGGGATGTTATTGCAACCACTCCACTGGAAATGTCCAGGATTGCCTGTGTCACTATCCATTATGTTCTAAATCTAAACGATTATTCTATTGGTACATTGTTTTGATTAATCAAATAATTTTGAATAAATGTTTTTATGTTTTATTACATTTTTATGATTCAATGAATCCATGCAAAACAATTGTAAGATATTTTTTATAATCAGCTAAATCGATTAGTCTCATTAACCACTTAAGGTGCCAATTTCACCCAATCAAGAGAGATAACCCATTTATCAGCTTCAATGTCATAGTGTTACACTTCCAATTCTGTCTGCCCAGATTATTATAACTATGGTCTGCCCCCCTTTTTTCCCAGCACTTCCAATTCTACTCTCAGAGTAAAATGAACACAGTGTAGATTGGGGTCCCAGAGATATATATATATATATATATATATATATATATATATATATATATATATATATATATATATTTTTTATATATACAATGGTGGTTTGCATCAAACTCTTTTGGCTTGTACCCCCTTTCTGTGGTTTCTGAATCCAAGTAACTCATTTACCTGACTAGACTACATTTTGCTCACTAGAAAATCATAGCTAGGATATGATGCTATGAATGAATGATAACCCACCTTTTGAAAAATACATAACATTAGAAATAAATGCAATGAAATACTGCACTTGCGATTAGTACCTGCTGCTCTGGTCTAACACTTCAGGTTTTGATGTCAATATGTTCAAATAATGTGGAAATTCAGTATTGCTTTCTACTAGTCTAGTTTTTGATTAAACACTTTACAGATCAGTAAGTTCACAAACTTTGTGTATATGTTTTATCATTAAACATAAAATCAAAACTTCCTTAATTTTCATAGAAACCATGCATATCCCTAGGGGTACAAGTACCCCCCATTTGAAAAACACACCAAAATGAACCACAAAGAAAAAACGACAACCTTTTTCCCCATTTTAAAGTGTTTATTAAATCATTGACGATCAGGACAAGACATTGGGTTGAAATCTGATGTGTTAGACGTGTGTGTGTGTGTGTGTGTGTGTGTGTGTGTGTGTGTGTGTGTGTGTGTACCGATATTAATATACTTGAGAGGGCCAAATGTCCCCACAAATATAGTAGAATTTGAGAAATAGACATTCATTGTGAGGACGGTTTTCCTGGTCCTCACAAGAGAAATAGTTGGGGTTACAATTAGGAAAAGATTCAAGGTTGAGGTCCTTAGACATTTAGAGGTTAGGTTTAGGGCTTAGGGTTGGAGCCATGCCCGATTTATACTTAGTTGCACGCCGGTGTCATGCACTGAAAATAGCAGAGTTCACAAGTTCACCACAAGTTTCTGTGCCATGTGTTGTGAGCTTGTAGATCTGCTATTTTCAGTGTGCGTCCCCCACGCCCAACTAAGGTATAACTGTGGCTTTAGGGTTAGGATTAGACATTTAGACAATTGTTTTAGGGTTAAGATGAGACATTTAGAGGTTAGGTTTTTAGGAGTCGGGGTAGGAGTTTTGTCTGATTTATACTTAGGTGTGCGTCACCAAAAATAGCATCTCTACAAGGTACAATAGCTCGTAGATCTGCTATTTTCGACACCAACCCACAACTCAGGCTTTAGCGTTAAAAATAGCCAATAAAAAAGGTAAAAACATTTATAAAACTTTTTTTCTGTCCACACAAATAGTAGTACAATGTGTGTGCATGCCTGTGCACGTGAATGTGTGTATGTGTTTGTGTGTGGCGTGAAGGTGCGCGTGTACGCCTGCTTGCGCGTTTATGTATACTTGCCTGCACGCATGCATGTGGTTGCGTGTTTGCGTTCGTGCATGTGTGCATGCCTTGGCGCGTGAATGCGTGTATGTGTTTGTGTGTGACGTGAAGGTGCGCACGTACGCCTGCTTGCACCTGTGCGTGCGCGTTTATGTATATCTGCCTGCACGCGCGCATGTGTGCATGCATGCGTGTATGATTTTGTGCGTGACTGTGTGTGTGTGTGTGTGTGTGTGTGTGTGTGTGTGTGCACGCACGCACGTACGTACATGCTTGTGTGTCTGATGTGCGTGGCTCCAGGTTAGCAGAGGGACGCTGTGCTGTGCTGTGTGGAGGCCCAGCTGATCGATGCCCTTTCATTATTGCACTGCTCGCTGGCAGCTTCCCAGTAGTGCAACAGGGAAAGAGTGTCAAGCAGAGAGCGCACGAACAGCACGGGACGTCCCTCCTCCTCCAGAGCACAGGGTGGCGCCTCACCGCACGACGAGACGTCATAATCATCACCACCTCCACCTGTAGAGGGCTCCACCCTACCGCTGTTGCATCGTCCTACAGCCCCACCTCAACCACGCCCAACCACCACCCATAGGCTAGATTATTGTTGCTGTCAGGCAGAAACCTTGTATCTCTCAACTTTTTATATTTCTTCCGTAAATGAATGCCCTACGTCGTCGTACAACAGTGTGGCCCAAAAGTATCGAAAGCGGCGGATCTACAAACATTTTGAAAGTGAAAGTGTGTCTGTGGGTTTTATAACTAATGAAAAGTATTAACAAGAGCTTGCAACTAAATAACTGAGCCATTGGAACACAGGTTCTTTTTTTTTGCATTTCCTGAAAAGTAAGGTTTGGACATACGAGGTGCACCCAACAGCAACAATTCCATTATATGCATTACAATACCCCCAAAACTACCATGTGGCAGTTGGCATTGAGTTTATACATATTTACACTATAGAAAACTGAATCAATCAATCAAAATTATACTCAATGTACTTTTCTACTAGCCAGGGCAATCTGGACAAAAATGAATAACAACATTTTTTACCAAATATCTCGATAGTGACAATAAAAAATAAATAAACGTTTCAAACATTTAAAAAAAAAAAGAAAATAGCCTATCTAGTACAAGCCTCCATCGCGTCCCAATGTGACGTGTGTCGCTTGTAGATCGGCTATAGCACAATCCCAGACGATAGCTTGACGAAATCAATGTCGATATATTGTCCAGCCATACTTTCAACACCAGGGGGCAGTAAACAGCCATTATGAAAATGGTACCATACACATATAGCCTGTGTGTTCGCTTCAATCTGAATTAACCCATACAGGGCCATTTTGACCCTTTCATGGTTAAACTAATACTGATTTTTTACCTAGTCATCATCCCAGCCAAATGGTTTGTGGAATCAGATAATATGCATTTTGTAGTTCTGCTTTGGTGACATTGTTGCCATTTTTAAGAGTCATGCCATTCAAAATAACATTGTCGAGAATTGTGAATTTACTGGAGCAATTTCGGCAGAATTATCAAACTATCTAGTCAGTGATATGTGCTCCTTTGACCTAGCCTTCACAATACAATCCTCAGTGTTCATTTATCTGGTTGAAACTCAGAGTGTGCCAATGTAATTTGGTTCCATTTGAACACCTCAGAGTTAACGATACTGTAAGTGATATCTTTGGGGGTAAAGTAGAACTTTCTCTTTTTTTAAGCTGTTTTGAAAGCCTTTATAAAACACATTGAAGATGTTTTACCTACCAATGTTTGGTATCAAAATTGTTTCACTTTGACATTATACTGTTGTATCAACATATTGGACACAAAAGCTCTGATAGTAATCAATGCTATAGAGTGTTTACTTTGTTATGTAACAGGGGCCTCCCTGTCTCTCCAGCTCTTTTGTAAACAGAAAATACATCTTCAGGTGGGTCACCAATTTAATCAAAAAAATCATGTACACCCCCCTTTAAATGAACAGTGAGGATTTTGTGTTCAGTTTGCACACAGCACAGCTGTAGAAAGGTCAAAGTTCACTTTAGGGTTTGAGGGACAGGGCACTCAAAAATAGCAAACCAGAATATACTTATTTTTTTGTCATTGTTAACTATAACATACTGTATACTTTCATGGGACACGGGTGTAATTCCATTTGTAAGGGCTTTTAATTAAACTCTTGTGAATCAATCTTATTTGACTAAGACATTTTTATTTCACCCAAATACGTTCTTAATTATACAACCAACAACGGCGCATAAATAAAAACGTATACAAATTATACAATCACAGCCATTCTAGTCACACCTCTAAAGCATGCTGTGCCCAAACAATCAGGAAATTATTAATTATAGTAGGATTATTTTAGAGGGTATTAACTAGGGTTGCAACTATTTATGATTTTATTAGAGGTTACTCCCCTTAACACATATACTGTATACAGTACACACTATGAACAACCGACAATATGAACCATGCACGTTGCGTCTGCACAGAGGACGATTATGGGTACAGAGGAGGATTATGGGTGTGAAACGACAGGTGACTGAACCCTCCAAGTCAAGACCCTATAAGCAATATTGCACTACTCCCTCAACACTCTAAAAAGCAGAGGCAATATCGATAGGGTCTCGTCTCAGAGGCCGTGCCGAGCACAAAGACACACAGCGAGAAAAACAATAAAAAACAAATCGATTAAATCATCACATCGACAAAATCAACAACAACAAAAAACACCACCACCACAACAAGCCAAGACTGTATAGAGCAGTAGTTCTCAAAATGGAGTCCGGGGACCCCCAGGGGTCCTTGAAATGTTATGGGTCTGTGACTCTTAACTAAAAGTGTGCTCACACCGGACTCGAAAATAGTTGTTAGAGTGGCGCTATTACATTCAAAGTCAATGCAAAGATACTTCTTAGCACAACGTTGGATTGAGTGGCGCGAACGAGAAAACCGGGCAACACAAACAAAGCTTTTCGTCGCTTCAGAGTCTTCACTACGGGTGGAAACTCCCCAACTGAGGCGGCATTCGCCTCAATCTTTCTCATTTTCACACACACAACTGGCAAATTATTATAGTTATTAGATTTCGATACAGATTCCACAGCGTATGCACAGTGATTGACAGCATGCACGAAGAGGCGATTAGCTGAACACGCCAGCGACCAAAATGACGC
Organism: Gymnoscopelus microlampas; assembly: GCF_963454915.1. Taxonomy (NCBI): domain Eukaryota; kingdom Metazoa; phylum Chordata; class Actinopteri; order Myctophiformes; family Myctophidae; genus Gymnoscopelus; species Gymnoscopelus microlampas. The sequence goes on along the minus strand of NC_139941.1, from coordinate 9,456,861 downwards.
GATTCAAATGATTAGAAAAGAGCTATGTTTCTCGTTCAAAACATTTTCGTTTTCCCATTCAAAACAAGGCAGATGCGCCATCAGAGACTTGAGCCCCATGAGGCACCCCGGAGCGAGCCGTTAGGTGAGCGAGGTGCCATGCCGAGTGGTGTGAAGTTTGCATACCGTTAGAAAGAAAATCATACAATCATCAGTCATCATCAGTGACAGTGACCACAATGGAGACAAGCCCCCTGGGGCTTTTTGTGTTATCCTTTTACCATAACGTTTAACTGTTACTACCTGTACTGTTAACAAAAGGTGTTTTATTAACTATTCAATCAAAGTTCTCGTCAATGCGCAACACAACGGGACAGGGCCCCATTGCCTCAACATCTGACACAAGTGAGTCCAGTCGCGTGAAACGGGTGCCACGTGGTCAAATCCTGTCCCAAACTGTCACCCATTTGATGCAAGGGGTGCGAGAATGCTACGACGCGTTGTGAGCTTGTAGATCAGCCCACTGGCTAGGAATGGCTGTACTAAACTATCCTCTAGGTGCCACGGTCGCGTCCTCTCCGACAAATCAACACCTTCCTTAGGTCAGTCTGCTGACCCCGTAGAACTACAAGGTGGCTGGCGGCCTACTGGGTAGGCTATGTAGCCTATGTAGAGATAGAGAGACAGGTCGGTTGACAATAAAGACAATTCAAAACGTCATCCAATTAACTGGGATAACCCCAGAATGAGCACATTCTGTGGGACATTCCAGCTGAAAGCCCATAGGCCCCGCTGCTGTTGCGTGGCGCTGCGTTTCCGCATCGCCACAGCGGAGGAGGAGGAGGAAACGTCGGGGTCATTTTAAACAGAAACAGCTTCTATGGAGCCTCTATTATTTTCAGTGGCAGCAACACTGCTCTCTGACCCCATTAAAAGGCAAAGACGTTGGAGACCGGGCAGATGTGAGAAATTCCACCGTGTTTTTCTCCCCTCTTGTTTCCCAGAAATTTGCGAGAGAGAGAGAGAGAGAGGCCCTCGGCGTGTTCCACCACCGTTCTGTCAACGCACTGGCCTCTCTCATCTCCTGTGCTACTTATATATGCAATGCTTATATATCCGTTGCTGTCGGGCAGAAACCCCCTATCTCCATATTTCAACTGTGGGTTTCTTTGTAAATTAATGCCCTATTTGGTCATACTACAACTAGAGCGACACACAAAAGCATCAAAAGTAGCAGATCTGCAAGCTCGAAACACGGCGCAAAGCAACACGTTTTGAGCTGGTAGATCTGCTACTTTTGTTATTTTGGAATTTTAATCATGCAAAGTAACAGTTTTGGACAAATGAGGTTTCCACCCAACAGACGATATGCAAAATTAAACCTATATTTAAAAAGGTTAAATCTCTATATTCGCTCTATATTCTGATAGTAATCATTGCTTTTGAGTGTTTGTTCAGTAACAGGAGTCTCCCCGTCTCTCCAGCTCTTTAGTCAACACAAAATGCATTTTCAAGTGGGTTACACAAATGTCTTCCTTTTTTTTTCTAAAATGGCATCATTCCTGCATGATGTTGCTACAGGTTAACCTTCATATAGGCTCTGTCTGGTATTTGCCTGCCAGCACAGTGAGAGAGAAACAAGCTTATACTTGCAGTAACGTTGAAAGTAGCCATAAACATCGGGCCCCATTCTGTCTTTTTTTCAGTGATGGAAAGCAACTAAGTACATGTACTGATATATTACTTTACTTGAGTATTTACATTTTCCAATACTTTATACCTCTACTCCACAACATCGCAGACTTTTTACTCCACTACAATTATTTGAAATAGGCGATCTAAAAGCTCAAGATCGACAAGCTTGTAATCTGCTATTTTCAAAAGATTTAGACAAAAAAATATTTTTACTTTTGAAAAAGAAAAACATTCTTCATCTCAATTGACAACACACCGCTTGTTGGTCACATCTAAACACTGTCGCTAGCCTTCAAGCTCTATGCTATTACACTGAAATGTGACGTTATAACCATGCCATTACACTGCAATGTGTGAACATTTTACACACACTCACATCTACATGACTGAGACACACACAGACACACACACACACACACACACACACACACACACACACACACCACAAGAACATGGTAGGTAATCAAGAATGAAACGTATACTACCAAAGGCGGGCCCCTGCTCTCGCTCTCTCCCTCCATGCTGTAGATCGGGGGGGGACCTGCCCTCTGCATTCCTCACGAGGAGCCCCCACCCCCACCCCGCCAACGACCTGCCACAAATAGGAAACTTACCCCACCCCTGCCACCCCCCCATTTCCCACCCACACACCGTAACGTCCTCACGTCTATAGGATCCGTCAGAGAGCCGACAACAAAACAGAAAGGCTTTGAAAGGAAAGTCGACGTGTTGTTGGTGGGAGAGAGAGAGAGAAAAAAAGGAGGACTCGTTTAAAATGCGCTGTGCGACCGGTTTGTTTAACTCGAGAGAGTGTAGGCTACACACATGGAACCAAAAGGCTTGTTTAACTCAAGAGTGTAGGCTACACACACATGGAACCAAAAGGTTACATTAACACTGAGGATTTGCACCATGTAGCAGGCCTACACAATGACAGCAGCCTTAGAAAGCAAATTTACAGTTTTTGATTAATTTGCAGCGGTTATTTGCTATTTTCTTCAAAATAAAATAGGATTGCATATAACATATACACATACATACAAACACACACACACACACACACACACACACAAGGCTATATATGATCGGATGATTTAGAGACAATAAAAAAAACATGTATTTCAAAATACAGCATGCTATTTTATATTTTGGCATTTTCTACCAAAAGGGCTAATTTACTCTTCTCATAAACGTCCTGTTCATTTGATTGATGGAGTAGATCTAATGTCTTGTAATTAAATAGGTTTCATAACAAATGGGGATCATCATTTTACAAAATATTCACAATCAATCCCTTTTTTGCGCATGTCATCATAGAAGAAAAGTGTTGAAACTTTTTTTTAAAATAGTGAAAATGGCCGAAGCCATTTTTGCGCGACACTTTTGTGGGACAAAGTTTAAAATAAATTAACCGATTCGTTGATATACTGTGTATATATATATATATATATATATATATATATATATATATATATATATATATATATATATATATATATATATATATATATATATATATATATATATATATATATATTTTTTTTTTTTTTTTAAAACATTTAAAAACACACCTCTCGATTAATTCATTTAAATAAATAAAACCTTCAAAAACACACTTCTCGATTAAACGGAAAAGTAATCGACAGAACAATCGCTTAGAAATTTATCAGGCCTTCCAGCCCAACAATATGCACCAATCATCAGCCTCTATCTTTCAACAGCACCATGTGAATGGTTGACTTGACAGTGTGACTTCAAAGTGTATTGCTCAACCTGACATGTGGGCCGCCATGCACTAAACACACACAAGGCCTCTGAAGTTCCAGTGAACAAAATGTTCTTTTTTTCCCCCCCAGAGGTGTGGTCAAAGAGGCCCTTAACTGCCAGTATAATAATAATAATAATAGTAATAATAATAATAATAATAATAATACACAGTAAAACTCCACATAGTGTCACCTGTGAGAGAGTTTGTGCTCTCTCACAGTTAAATTAGCACTGAAGATATATAGCTATATGTGGATTCGGGGGTAGAACCTACATTATGATTGGAGGGTGGGATGGGGTGGGGGGTTCGTTTGGGGAGGGGGGTGCAACATTAGCTAAAATGTGGCCCCTCCTTAGGAATCCACAAAGGAATCTCTCTCCCAGTGCTTCTGTTTGATGTCCAGTTTAAAGCTGCAGTCCGCAGTAGTGGCCTGCAGTTACTCAAGTGCTCTGATCGAGTACAATTTCAAGGTGCTTTTGCTTTCCTTGAGTATTTGCATTTCTTGATGCTTTATAGGCTACTTCTACTCCACTACATTTCAGGGGCAAATATTTACATTTGACAGCTTTAGTTACTAGTTACTTTGCAGATCTAGATTATTAAGAATTGATAAAATTATGATTAAAAAGAATCAAACTTAGCATAGCAGATCAAGGCGTCTTGTGAGCTTGTAGAACGTCTATTTTCGAATATCCTAAGTATAAAATAGGACTTATGTGGTAAATAATCAGTAATTATTGTCCAATAACATGATATATACAATTCTGAGGGGGCATGGGCATTCTGAATAATGGTAATAATATAATAATAATGGCTACTTTTATTTTTTGCCAACACTTTTGTACTTTGACTTAAGATTTTGAATGCAAGACTTTTACTACAAAGTTAAAAGTAGGGCCGCAACTATTGATTATTTTCTTAGCTTTTTCGATTAATCAAATAATTGAGACGTGTTTTCTGATATTTTGAAATTGTTTTATACATCAACGAATTGAGCTCAGAACGCGTCGCAGATATTGATTATCGATGTTTTTTTAATAATCCATACATTAGTCCGATTAACGGTTGTACCCCTATAGTTACACGTACAAGTGAGTACTTCTGAATTCCGCCACTGGCGTGAATCCGCAAGACTTGTCACGTCCTAGCCGGGCGGGACTCGAACCCGGGTCCCATGGTGGATCAGCGGTTGAACTGGCAAAGGCCGAATGCTATGACAATACTATTGCACTGCTTACACGGATGGAACAGTAGTGCAACATCGTCAAAGCAGCTGACCTCTGCGCACGTAAGGGTGACAGGAGCGCACGTAAGGGGCACACGCACACACACAGAAGTTGACCCAATGGGACTTAACAGTCCACACTGGCCAGCCAAGTTTTTAAAGTTTTTTTTGGGGCTTTACCACTTAAAATGGTAAAGCGATTATTTTGTTAAAACAAAAAAGTATTATATAAAAATGTTAAAGGTCTATATTGTGATAGTAATCATTGCTAGACTAGTGTTTGTTCAGTAAACGGGGCCTACCATTTCTGCAGCACTTTAATAAACAGAAAATACATTTTCAGAGACAAGGACACCCCTTGTTACTGAACAAACATTCTATAGCGACGATTACGGTCAGAAGATAGAGCTATTTAACACTTTATTTCAACAAAACATCCCTTTAGCACCTTAACTCTCACACAAAAATGCCGGAGCCACAGTGGACATTTAAACAGAAAAACAATGGCACGGTGCACATAATACATCTATGACACATAAGCCTACTAGGCTATGTTCAATAAAGTATACCCTCATCTATGCAAAAATCTATCGAAAAAATAATCTCAAATAAACTAAAGTGAAAAAAAAAAAGTTGAAAGTGGGGACGTTGTGAGCACGGGGGGGTGGGGGGTGGGGGGGGGCTGAGGAGTGGTGGATGTTTTTCTTTTTAGTCGTCAGCCAATGCCCTTTTAATATTGCACTGCTCATCTCATTTCACAGTAGTACAACAGAAAAAGGGCGTCGGACAACGCGCTGCTTCGCCTGAAATCCACTCGATTATACGTTTAAACCCCCCGACAATACTAAACTATTTTGACAGCCTCTGTGCGTGGTGCGCGCACCCCCTTTCTCCCCCCCTTTACAACACATCCCCCAGAAACTTGACAACTATACAAGCATTTGGATTCGTTACGCAAAACCAAGAACCGTGAAACAAAACTGACTATTATCGGCTTAAAAAAAGACTTACTTTAGACACAGACACACACACACACACACACACACCTATGCAAAAACGCTTTGTAAAGGACATAATAGGAGGGCTAATTGTCTATAAACAGTGCAACTTGAAAGAAAACATCCCTGTCAGTGACTAATGTAAAACAGACGTATATACACGTCATTATTATGATTTTTTTTTTGGGGGGGGGGGGTGGGGGGGTTTATGAACATCCATTGCAACATTCCAAAAACAAAATCCACACACGTAGAATAAGGCCTGGCTTTCTAATAAACACATTCCTTTGCATTGTTATACAAAGTCAAAATTCTCAGTGATGCTGTAACCAAATGGACCAGTTTTACTTTGACCTATAACCCTACACACTAGTATGTATGTAACCACAAGGAATAAACATGTAATAAAAACAAAACCTGTAAATAAAAAATAATAAAATATATATATATATATATATATATATATATATATATATATATATATATATATATATATATATATAATAACAACATTGTTTGCAGTAAAATGAATCCTCAGTGTTAATGTAACTCGAGAGCCCAGAGTTACATTTGCTTTTATAAAACAAACATTCAAAAAATCATAACAAAACCAAAAATGTTTGTTCACATGGCTTTTCTCCACATAATATAAGCAGTGTTGCCAGATTGTGCGAGAAAAATAAGCAACCAGGTATAGGAAAACAAGCCCAAAAGAAGCAACTTAGGCCACATGAGCACATTAAACCTATATGCCAGAGCTATTTTAAAATAGCTAATCTACAAGCTTGTGTCGTGATGCCGCATAGTGAGCTTGTAGATCTGCTATTTTCAAAAACTCTTGAAATAAAATGTGGAATATTTGGAATATTTTGTTGTAACATTCTAACAAAACGAAAGCTCCCTGGGTACGAAGCATTTATGAAAATATTTGAGAACCACTGGTTTAATTCATAATTACAAAAATTTGTAAGCAAGTCTAAATAAGCAACTACACTTTAGAAACAAGCCCCCAAAAAACGCAACTCGCAACTAACCAGTATTTACATGCAACTTTACAGAAAAACGAGCCTAAAGTCGCTTACAATACGCCGACATGGCAACACTGCACATAAGCTAAAAGAACTTCCAGAACAGGGACTTGTTGGCCCCCAGGAGGAAGCAGGGGCGGAGCCGGGACGTATATATATATATATAAATATATATAGGGCAAAGAGCACATTCCGCCCCTGCGATACAATACCAGAAACCTTCATTTAATACCGTATACTATTCTTGTCCCCTTTAGGCCCAAAGTGGCAATTTGAAACCCTTTCCTCGTTTTAAGGGAAGGAGAAGGAGGAGGAGGAGGGTTATTCCCCCCCCCCCAAAAAAAAAATGTTCAGAGAATCATGATCAGTGGTGCAACGCATTGTGAGCTTGTAGATCGGCTATTTTCAAATGGCCGAAATGTATATAGGGCAGAAGTGGGTAATGTATGTTTTGTACTAATAATCAAAATCTACAAAGGAACTTGAGTTTTCAAATAATTGTAATGGAGTAAAAGTATAATATTTGCCTCTTGAGGTGTAGTGAGAAGTAAAAGTATCGAAAATTTGAAATACTCCAGTGAAATAAAAAAGACCCCAATCTACTTGAGTAAATGTACTTAAGTTACTTTCCACCACTGCCAATACCATAAACACACCACAATGCATATTAGCTGCAACTATAGCTGCATGCACGAGCTTTAGGTTAAAAATTAAAATAAAATCAACAACATTGCAGTGAAAACTTTAGGGCTAAAATGACCCATGTTTTTTTTTGTTCCTGGAAGTGAAGTCAAAATTGACATTGTATTAGTTTTCTTCAATATCAGAAAATAACGAGGTTACATAAATTCCTTAAAACAGCCAATACAGGCATGTGGATTTTGTATGGAGTATTAGACTGTTATAGCAGGCCTACTGTTGTTACTGCTGAGTAAAGTAGGCTATTGAGGCATTTTGAAAAGGCATTAAAACTGGTTCCTCCACCGACCACGCATATGTGTGCTATATGTGTATGCTGAGTAGAATATATAGGACCACAATAAACAAACCCACGGAGAGTTGGAGGAACACTAATATTACCCTTTCCACGCCGCGTGGAAATAGCACTTATTTTGCACTTATAAATAAGAGGAAGGGTGTGCAACCTACGTGTTGTTTTTAATACATACACCTATAGGCTGACGTACACACAGGCTACTGCATGATGTCAACAACACACAATATATACAGTATCCACTTGTCAATCACATGCATATCTGACCCTGTAACCCCCCCCCCACACACACACACACACACACACACACACACACACACACACACACACAGTATGAGTGTGTGTGTGTGTGTGTGTGTGTGTGTGTGTGTGTGTGTGTGTGTGGGGGGGGGGGGGGGGGGGGGGGGGGTTCCAAAGCCACACACACGCGCGCCTGCACGCACATACACAAACACACGCACAGTAGGGAAAGATCAACACTTAAAAGTACTTGAATACCGGAGATGAGAAGCATGCGATCCCCTCCCAAATGGATCGCATGGGTGCCTGCCTGCGACCACCTCCCCACCGTCCACCGACATCCATGCAATGCATGATGATCATCCAACAATCTCCTCTCCTACCAGACCAGACCCGATCAGACCACCAAGCAGCCAGCAGCGATCAGAACGGCCGCTGGCTCCCGCCATATGCACCCCCACCGAGGTGCTCCCCTCCCCGCCTTTCATGAATGGTAGCAGAGGAGGAGGAGGAGGGCCAATGAATCCACGGAACACACCAAGAAGAAGAAGAAGGGGAGAAAAAAAAAAATCACACACACACAAGATCTCCCCCCCCCCCCCCCCCTCCCACCCCACCTCCATAAAAAAAAAAAAACCTAGTAAAGTTGAGTAGTTGGATGGAGAATGCCGATCGCTCTTCTTCTTCTTCTTGCACGTTCTCCTCCTCGGTGTAAATTCTCCAAACGCGCGTGTGTGCGTGTCACCACCACCACTCGCCGAAGCCAGGCATGTTGTTCTTCTTGGAAACGTTTTTGCGCGACAGATAGCGCAAAAATGTCGCTTTTCTTTCTTGATCGCTTCACCCCCCACGCGCACGCGGATCAAAGAAATGCATGTTTGTTTTTAGTTAAGATCTGGTAGGTAAGGTAAAGAGGGGGGGGCAAGGAATCGAACCGCACGGCCCTCGATCACACGGCTACACTGGGCACCATCTTTGACTAGTTGACATTCAGCTCTTTTGCCGAGACAAATTCTCCTCATTTGAATGGCCCCGCCCCGCCGCGCCCCCATTGGTCCGTTCCTGCGCCCGTCCTGCGCCCCCCATTGGCCTGATCCCCATCTCGTCGCGGCTCGGGATTGGTTCGCCGCTGCGAAAGTGGGAGGTGCCGGGGGAGGGGGGGCGGGGACGTCATCGTATATAGTTTAATTTTTAACAATGAACTGCTAAAAAAAAAAAAATGCTCCCGGTTCCATCCATTCACAAATCTGTGATTACTACCCGCCTCGGAGGTGCCAGGTTTTCTTTCTTTCTTTTTTTGTAGGGCCACCCAAGACTTTGTGCGTAAAAAAATCCCCAGTGTTAATTTATCCATTTGTAACACAGAGAGTGTACGGGATGTAACCAAATGGACCCGTAGTGGTTACATCCCGTACACTCTCAGTGTTATAGATTGTACAGTGTAACGTAAATTGGACATAGAATAGAATCACACTACAGGGTGAGTCTGCACAGGGTGTAAAATATCTAAAGGGTGGAGTTTTAAAGGTCGTTATTCCAGTTTTTTTTCTTCTTTTTTTTTGGCTGGAGGAGGAGGTGGAAGGAGACGGTCTCCACTCCACTGAGGAGGTGAGGAGCAGTGTTGCCAGGTTTTGAGAGAGAAACAAGCAGCCATGTCTATGAAAACATATACATTGGTTATTTGAAAACAGCTTGTAGATCTGCTATTTTCAAAAGTCTTTTTAAAAAATGCAAAATGTGGAATACTTTTGAAACGTGATTCTAACAACACAATCCACAAATCTGGTATGGGTGCCGTGCCTGTCCCTGGAACAAAATATTTCCAGATGGGCTGGGGGGGGTCCGCAGACACATACATATTCATTTGGGAGTCTTTGACATGAAAAATGTTCAAACAAGCCTAAATAAGCAGCTACTCTTTAGAAACAAGCCCCAAAAACCGCAACCACCAATATTTACAAGCAACTTTACAGACAAAACAATCCCAAAGTCGCTTAATAATAAGCGGACATGGCAACACACCGGAGAGAAGCGGGGGTGTGTGAAGGAGAGAAGGAGGAGAGGTGTAAAAGGAGGAGAGGAGGAGGAGGAGGGGGGTCATTGGGCTGTGAAATGTGGCATTCCTGACCAATGGAGCTGAAATAATGGCATTGTCCGGCTGGGAAAGAGCCCCGCCCCCTCCCCCCTCCCCCAGTGATTGTGCAGCTAATCGGCGGAGAGTCGTTTGATGTCCACCAGCAGGGATGCCAGATCTGCTCAGTATAATTTCCCCGCAAGATTTTTATTTGAAAATAGCTGATGTACATGTTAAAGTACTCATGTGGCCCATAGTTGCTTCTTTTGGGCTGGTTTTCACATAATCTGGCAACACTGTCCACCAGAGAGAGAGAGAGCAAACCACTAGTCCAGAGGGGAAAAGAGCAGTGGTGTAAAGTAACTTAGTACATTTACTCAAGTACTTAAGTAAAAAAAACTTGAGGTATTTGTACTTTACTGGGGACATATTTCCAATTTTCGGTACTTTTAGTCTTATACTTCTACTACACTACAACTAAGAGGCAAATATTGTGTTTTTACTCCACTACAATTATTTGAAAACTTTAGTTACTGGTTACTTTGTATATTTTGATTGTTATTACAAAACACAAATTAGCCACTTCAGCCCTATATGCATTTCGGCCATTTGAAAATAGCCGATCTACAAGCTCACAATTAGGCCTTGTGTGGCCATGTGATGCATTGCCAGCTTGTAGATCTGCTATTTTCAAAAGATGTTTATACATTTTATTACTTTAAAACTTGTAAAATGGGACATTCTGCACAATGAGCACTTTTACCTTTGATACTTTAAGTACACTTTGATGCCAATACTTTTGTACTTTTTACCCAAGTAAATTTTGAATTCTGGACTTTTAGTATTTCTACATTGCAGTATTGATACTTTTAAGTAAAAAAGAGAGTGGGGTGGGAGAGAGACATTTGAGTGCACATGTAGAGGTGTCCTCTCTCTCTCTCTCACGCCCCCCCCCCCCCCCCCCCTCTCCCCCTCTCTCTCTCTCTGACACACACACACACAAACACACACGCGCGCGCACACATGCACACACGCACTCTCTCCCTCTCAATTCAATTGAAAAGGGGCTGTATATTGGCATGGGAAACATACGTTTACACTGCCTGCCAAACCAACTGTAAAGTGTGAAATAAAACAAAAACAAAAGGTATTCACATGTACAGTTATGGATATTGGGAAAAACATATGCAATGCATGATCATCACAACATAACGCAAATGAATGGTATGACTTGTGTTGTATGTCAGTAGTATTCTCTCTCTCTCTCTCTCTCTCTCTCTCTCTCTCTCTCTCTCTCTCTCTCTCTCTCTCTGGCCCCCTAACGTACTTCGATGAAACATGTCTGCTGTGATGTGTTTGAGATGCTATGTAAGGAATGCGCGCTAGCGCGGATGTGCACGCGCAACAGGGCCCGTGTGTGTGTGTGTGTGTGTGTGTGTGTGTGTGTGTGTGTGTGTGTGTGTGCAGTCCTTTGTGCGTGTGCGCGCGTGTTACACGGGGGCGGAGCCGCGTGCATAATTGGCAGTCGCAGAGCTATGTGGGCCAGAGGAAGTCAATGCCCATATATGGTCATGACGGCTGGGTGAATTTGGTTGACATGCACTTAAAGACTATCGCCACCATACCATTTTGCTAACTGGCTCGCTTACTTCACTGATTCTCAAAGTGGGGTCCGGGGACCCCCCCATAGGGTCCAGGAGGGGGTTCCAGGGGCCAAAATGAGGAACAGTTTAAAAATAGTTTAAATGTAGGAAACAGAAAAAAAGAGGGATATTTACTCGCGACCCTAAAAAAATTGGGTTATAGTGCAATTTTAAAAGTTGACATAAAGCATATTTACAAATAAATCATATTGGTAGCCTTGAATAGGAATATCCATTAGAAATGATCCAACAATGCTGTAATTCCTGCTGAATTTGTCTTACCAACATGTTTTTGTACACCTTTGTAAAAATGGAAGCATACATAACTATAGCTGTTGACAGAACTTTAATAAGAAAATACATTAACAAAATAAAACAGACCCAATGGAAAGGATACATTTTCAGATCAACCTTTCCACGGCCCCACTTGAGGTCCCAGTCCCATAGTTTGAGAAACTCACTTTTAAACAATTCAGCTCTATTTCTTTGGCCATATATTTGAAAATAGCGGATCTACAAGCTCACAATGTGTTGCGATGTGAGTTGTGGCACGTTGCAAGAGTTTCGATTTGCATGGCACACAATATTGTCAAATGGGGTGTGTGCCCAAATACATATAAATTTGAGGGTCCTTGACGTATGAATGAAGAACCACTGTCATCTTCTTCCAAAATGTGCAATGATGTGCTGCTACAAGCTTTTTGCTCATTTGTGCAACTGGTTTTCCATAACAGGACAGTTTTAGTGTGTTCGTGGCTGTACAGCCGGTGGCCTAATGCATGGCCAGGGTCCACATTTGTTTGTCAGTGTATAGGCCTATACCTACAGCTTGCAAAGGTTAATATTTACAATGCGTTGAGCAAGAAGAGAGCACACAGATCACGCATGCTGTGAACATAGACATAAAACTACGTAGAGCTGTGATTCTCAACCTTTTTAATTTCACAGACTTGCAATTTGATATGCATTATGAGCCACAAACCCCCATTTCACATGTTGTTGATTTTGTATTTGTATAAATGGTACCCCATATCTAAACACTGTAAAATCCTCAGTGTTAATTTGACTCTGAGCTACAGACCCGCAAGTGTCCATTTGGACACCTGGTGGTCCGCATACCCCACGTTGAGAACCAGCCACATACTGTAGATCCAAATTAAAGGACAACTTCACTCATAATCAACTTATCTTCATTTAATTCATGGTCCTCACTAATGCGCATCATAAAATGGTAAAAAAAAAGTTTTACTTGGTCTGTGTCTCAGAGGAGGGCTGTGGACACTTCAGAAACCCGCCTACCAGTGACATCATCGTTTTAGGCATCTAAAACTAGATTTAAAATAAAAAAAAACAATGGCTTCCATTATAGCATGCTACCTTTCCAGGAATAGAAAGCCTGCAGTTTCTATTAGCTTTGGATTCCGCATCGATGATGTCACTGGTAGGCAGGTTTCTGAATTGTCCACAGCCGTCCTATGAGACACAGAAAGTGAGTTGACAGAAATGGTACCATATTGAGGGTCACGGTGGCACAGTCGGTAGCGCTGTTGCCTCACAGCTAGAAGGTCCTGGGTTTGATTCCTGCCAGGGACGCTGTGGACGCTGGGGGCGTGTTCTCTCCTCCGCTTCATCATTGCCCATACCCTAGGTGGGGTTGGCGAAAGGGCCTTTCTGTGGAGTTTGCATGTTCTCCCCGTGTCCCCTAGGGTAGGTACCCTCACAAAAACATGCAGTAATCCTGGCCTCTATACTGCCTCCCCCATGTCAGCCGGGCGCCTGATGGAGGGGAAAGGAACTGGTTGGAATAACGTGTTCCTTCCATGCGCTACGTCCTACCGGGGAAACTCCCGCCTGTCAGGTGATAAGAAACGGCCTGCTCACTCCTCGTGCATTGAAGGAAGTATGAGCTCAGTTCGGGGCTCTCCCCAGGCTGGCAGAGGGAGAGTAGCGCCCAGGATTACAAGCTTTGGCACAGGGTGAAATATGGGTTACAAAATCGTGAGATAAAACATTTATAAAAAATAAAGAAAGAAATGGTACCATATTATAATGAGCAATAGACAGGGATGTTTTGGGCTACCAAAAAACAGACAAGTGAAAACACCAAAATACAGGAAGAGGGCAATGTGTGTCTGCAGGTAAAAAACACCACACTCTACTGGCACTCTAGGTGGAAATGATGGGTAGAAAAACATATTTGTTGTTTTGTTATGTAAACACAGGGCAAAGTTACATACTATGCTTGTGAACCAATGACAAGTGAAATAATTCAGACGGAGTGTTTCAGTGTGTTGGGCCACGTCCCCCCCCGGTGTAGTCACACGTGATGAGATTTAAGCACACCTCACACATAATGTATGCAACCCCACTGTGGGCGGGGCTCCAAAAGTAGGGTGCTATAATATCCAGGGGTGCACTGGGAACTAGTAACTTCATTTACTCAAGTATTTAAGTCAAATTTTCATCTACAGTATATATCAATAGCAGAGCCATCCCCTCCCCTATAGCGAATTAAACCCTGGGTGACGTGAAATCCTTTTGGAAGAGACTGTTGTTAATAGGTCATTGATTCTCAAAATAATTCATAAGGACCCCCCAAATTAATATGAATTTTGAAAAGAAGTTGTGCTATTTTTGTGGGTGAACTACTCCTTTAAAGTGGCTCGTTCAACTGATTTTTATCCTATATTAACTAACTTTGCCGGGGACCCCCCTGGAACACCCTCAAGGACCCCTGGGGGTCCCCGGACCCCACTTCGAGAACCACTTGGTGTAGGCTGTAGAATACGGAGCGACTCGCCCAAGCTGTTCAAACAGAGGCTTCCTTATGTCAGTATTATATACAACTCTTCTCTCCTTTAAAGAGGTGGGCCGCTGCCCCCCCCCCCCCCCTCCTCCTCCTCCTCCTCCTCCCTCCCTCCCTCCCTTGCCATATGACCTCTGACCTCCTAGGGGTCAGCAGTCGTAGAGCAGCCAGATGTCAGGACGGGGAGCTGTGGGCACCGAGGGGACTCAGGTTACCCCAGGCAGCATGGCGCCATGGCCCTGAGAGAGAGAGAGAGAGAGAGAGAGAGAGAGAGAGAGAGAGATGTCAGGGGAAAGATGGGGGAAAGGGAGAGCAGAAAGAGAGGAGGAGATAAGAAGGAGAAGAAGAAGCAGCACAAGAGAAAGAGATGTCAGATGAAAGGGGAAGAGGAAGCGAGAGGGAGAATGACTCACAAAGACGGACGGGAGGGAGGGAAGTCAGCGAAAAAAGGGAAGAGGAGAGAGAGAGGGAGAGGAAAGGAAGAGGGGCCAGAAGAGAGCCAGAGAGGAGAAAGAGTGAGAGAGACAGACAGACAGACAGACAGACAGACAGACAGACAGACAGACAGACAGACACAGAGGCAAAGACACAGAGGCAAAGACACAGAGGCAAAGACAGACAGTGAGAGACTCTCTGTCTCTCACTGTCTGTCTGTCTGTCTTTGCCTCTGTGTCTTTGACTTGCAGGTCTATGTGTTGTTCTGTTATTTTTCCAGCGCTCTAACCTGGAGTTGAACTCTGCGGGCCCCGGGGCCTAGGGGCCTCTTCCACCTGGGAGCAGGTGGGCCTCAAACAGCATTTCACTCATTCTGTGTACAACACTGGTTCCCAAACACACTGGAGGGCTACGGACCCGTGTTTATGGATTACAAGTGAATATCACACAGATAAGACAGCTGAGGACAGCCTGGCACTGTACACACGGTACAGTGGTCTCGCGTGGCCAGACTGTTGCCTCCCACATATTTTTTAATGCTTCCGGTCATACAGTCTGGGACGCGGAAGCTCTGATCATGAGTAAAATACAAAGCGGATGTGAACCCTCCGTTTCGTCTTTACAGTTGCGCAAATGTATCCTGATATAAATCAAAATCATCTAAGCATATATAGCTTGCTGCTTAGTGGGAATGGAAATCAAAAAATAAAATGTAAAGATATTTTAAAATATATTTTCGTGAACGGAAATGACAAACGGATGCCAGCTTCCGTTACTTGGATTTGGTGTAGTTCCAGACTCTCTATAGCATTCGGAGATTGTATAATAGTTGTCTATGTGTACAGTGTTCCTGTCACTGTGGCTTCCTCTCGTGACATCATCACTTCCTGTTTGGCTGACAGAGGTCACATGGGGGATTTCAAACTTTCTTCATGAGGTCACATTACGCCCATTTCAAATGATTCTGTCCTATAAGAGTCCTGACATAAACATATGTTTTGGTTTATTTAATTGCCTCAATGTCCGGCGAAAAAAATATTCATAAAGATTGTTGTCAGTCACTCATACATTTTCTGTATCGTAATAATTCAAAAATGTGTTGAATTGTAGTTAATTATAATTTAATTATTAATTATAATTAAACTACTGCTAGGGGACCCCCTGGACCGGTGGGGGTCCGGGAACCCACTTTTAAAAGCAGTGTACTGGACAAAAGAATGTGAGTATACACATGCCTGCAGGCATGGGTGCCAACATTGGCAGAGGGGAAGGTGATCACTGGAACACTGGTATAGATGTGAGAGAGGATTTTTGGTTTAGAATTTAAAAAAAAGAAAAATAGAAAAATAGAAAAAAAATTGTCTGTAGGCAAATTACATCCTGCACATAATTCTTCATTCATTCAAACTCTGAACTCTGACTGGGGTGGGAGTTTGGGAGATAGGTGGGGTTATTGTCTAAGGATAGAAAGAAAAAGAAAAACAAAGCGCAAACTGGAACCAAAATTGGTTCTTCAGAGGGACAAGTTTAGGTTCCATGGGACCAAGGTTCTTTAAAGAACCACTTACTCTAATGGGTTATAGGGCTCCAATGGATCCCCGGGAGACATCAAATGTCTCTTTTGGGTCACGGGTTAAAAGGTTTGGGAACACTGCTATAGAACCATATAATGAGGACATTGAAGGACCATTCAATGACCTTTTAACCATTTAAGAGCAATTATTTTTCTGTGTACAACATAGTAATATATTGTATGCAATATATGCTACTTTTACTGTATATGATAGTAATAAACTGTACGTAATAGTATAATAATTTGTGCAAGTATGTTATTTTAAAGTTTACTTGCCTATTGATCAAAACTAAAATTGGGAGATGCACAGTATGTCTATAGTTACTGTTAAATTCAAGCATTTACATCAATGTATTAATATTAATTGCATGTTTTCCATTTAAATTGCAAGTAATATCTGAGTTTACAACATTTGTCTGCTCCAAATAATTGTCAGCTCCAAAAAATTGTTATTGATTGTTTAACGCTGTTGAAAGACGTGCCAAATAGACAAATATCAACTCTTCTTTACCTACAATTAAAGATCAAAGGCCACAATTTCAAATCAAAACTAAATGTTTGATATTGATGTCTAACAGAATGATCATAATTTTATTCAGTTTTGATGAATACTGAGTCATAATCTAAGCTTTCTATTTTTCACAGAAGTAAAAGTAATACCACAATGTACAAATTATAGGCCTACTCTGTTACCAGTAAAAACCTTGATTCTAAATTTTACTTGAGTAAAAGTACAAAACTATAGACATGAAAATATACTTACAGTACTAAAGTAAAAGTAGCTACTCGTTATGAATGGCCCACAATGCATGTTGTGAACTTGTAGATCGGCTATATTTGAGGATAAGGACTTAAGTGGTTAATGCATATTTTGTATTAATAATCTAAATCTGCTAAATCACTTGCAAGTGTTCAAATAATTTAGTGGTGTAAAACAAAAAAGTACAATTATTTGCCACTGATTTGAAGGTTGAAAAATTGATATACTGAAGCAAAAGCACGACAAAATTGTACTGAAGTCTGCAGTATTTGAGTAAATGTACCACTGTAGTCAGTGGTGGAAGAAGTAAGTAGCATCACAATATAAAAATACTCTGTTACAGGCAAAAGGCCTGTGTCCAAATGTTACTTGAGTAAAAGTACAAAAGTATTGGCATCAAAGTATACTTAAGGTACCTAAAGTAAAAGTACCAAAATGTTTGAAAATAGAAGATCTACAAGCTCACAACATTGTGAGCTTGTAGATTGGCTATTTTCAAATAGCCTATGTATAAAATAGGGCTAAAGTGGTTAATGTATGTTTTACAATGTAATCATTTATATATATTTATATATATAATTGTAATAAATATATATATATATATATATATATATATATACATAATTACATAGATATATATAAACTATAAGCATATCTTGTATATTTGTCTGTCATTAAATGTTTCGATGAATTGAGTACAAATGACCCCAATGGAAACAAGCCATAGGCTTTCTTGGCTTTAAAATCCTCTTAGCAGACCTTCTATTGAACTGTACTTTCCTGTGCTTCTTTTTGCAAACTGCTAAAAAGTATTCAATCAATCAATCAGTAGAAGTAAAAGTATTGCAAATTGGAAATACTCCAGTAAAGTAAAAAGTTAAACTAAAAATTGTACTTAAGTACAGTACTTGAGTAAATGTACTTAGTACTTACACCACTGGCTGTAGTAAACATTATATCCAGGGTTGGAACAGTTGATAGGCAGCAGAGAAGAGGCGTGGCACTCGCATTCCAAGGGGCGGTACTTACATTCTACTACAGAGCCCATAGGCCACGCTGTGATTGGCTAGTTGGTTGTCAGGGGCAACTGCGGACGACTGACACACACGCACGCACACACTCTCTCTCTCTCTCTCACTCACACACACACACACACACACACACACACACACACACACACACACACACACACACACACTATCTATATATATATCTATATCTATATATATCTATATATATACATATATATATATATACATACATATATCTATATATCTATATATCTATATATCTATATATATATATATATATATATATATATATATATATATATATATATATATATATGATCATATACTAAATATGAATAAGTGTAATAAGTTAACATTATAAAAGTGGAACTGGCGAATATTATTAACCCCCCCCCCCCTTCCTTTCTTCTGGCCATGGGACCCTAGACTCAAACATCCTATCCCCTGAGCGGTTCCATGCTCGCCACGGCAGAGCTCATTAACTCTCTAACACACTGTGTTTAATGCTAATAAAAACATATCAAGCAGCTTTTATTCGCAGCCAGGCGTCGCCATGATATATAAAGTTTTTTATACAGTCTTTGTTTCTGTTGGTGAACTTTTGAAAAAATATATTCAGTGTTCATTGTGATTGTTGTTAAAACAAAGACACCGAAGGGTTAAAAACGTGAGGGAATTGGACACACGCCAGAAGGAATGTGAGCAGCGTTGCCAAATTGTGCGAGAAGAATAAGCAACCAGGCCTAGGAAAACAAGCCCAAAAGAAAAAACCTGGGCTAATTTATAAACACCGGCTATTTGAAAATAGCCAATCTACAAGCTCACAACGCACACCTTGTGAGCTTGTATATCTGCTATTTTCAAAAAGTATCGAAAAATCTGGAATAAGTTTTAAACATTTTAACAACACAAATCTTGTACGGGGGTCCCTGGCAAAACATATTTGCAGATAGGGGTCCGTGGACAAATAGGACATATTAATCTGGGGGTCCTTGGCATGCAAACGTTTGAGAACCACTGGTTTAAACATTAGCAAACAAGCCAAAAATAAGCAACTATACTTTAGAAACAAGTCCAAAAAAATCGCAGCTAACAATTTTTACAAGTAACTTTACCGAAAAACAAGCCCAAAGTCGCTTATAATAAGCGAACATGGCAACATTGAATGTGACCGATGCAAGCGGCTCATCAGTCATCAGTCTACCCAGCAACAGGCCGAAGCAAACAGCCTGGCCCTGCCTTTAGGATTATAACTGTACCCTAAACCTAGCAAATGTCAAATATCACCCCAATATATCACTCACAATGTTGCCATTTTAGCACCAAAATTTCGAATTTAATTATTCTTAACGAATTCCAAAACATTGAGGGCCTTGTTGAAATTGTTTTGCTATTATCATGCTATTCTCTTTTTTTTGGGGGGGGGGGAAGGCTCTCTCTGATCTGGAAGCAGTTATTTGGTTTGTGATTGTCACCTTTGACCAAGTCACAAAGATAGTATAATAGGCTCTTTAGCTATTTGATCAAATGTGTCTGAAAATAATGTGACAATGTGGACCTATAATTAAATTAGTTAAGTTTGAACAAAAAAACGATTATTGCATTTAAATGATCATGTCTGATTAGGCCTATTATAGGCTGGATGAAACATAATAGCAAACAAATATCAACAAATGTATCAAAAATGTATTTGCTTTCATAAGGGCCATGGGGTGAGATTGAGTGCACCTATTCTTTCAGAAATGTATGATTTAAAAAAACAACTAAAAAACTATACACCACTAAGCCAAATACAATAGTGAAAATAACCATTGTGACCTAGTAGATTGGCTAAATTGCTGTTTTAAATTTAAATTAAAAAAATCTAAATGTTGGCATTTTGACATATACTTAAATATCAAACATACAGTATCAGACAGTATCCGTACATTTCCAAAAAGGAAATGCATGTATTTAATGCATTCTCAAAAAGCTGGGTTAAAACATATCCCCACGGGCCATAAAAATGAATGACCAGAGGAGGGATATCAAAAGCAGAGGTATGGACCCCCCCCCCCAACAAATCCAGCCCAAGGCAGACAGTATAACTATATAAGGATTATAATAAATTATGGTCAGTGAGATCACACACTGTATTGAAATGAAATGCTTTAAATACAAATAGCAATGACAACTCTGTCAGACAAGTGCATACGTGTCAGACACTTTTAATTTTCAACTAAAAGTGTTTTAATTGAAAAGTTACATCCCTATATTCTGATAATAACCATTAATATAGCTAGAGCTGGGGTCTTCGAGGTTTTTTTTCAGGCCAAGGACCCCTTAGCTGAGAGAGAGTCCTTCGCTACATAATAGTATAACATTGTGTTATGTGTTTAATTAATGTTTTTTTGTTAATTTTTATTAAATATGTTGGATTCATGTTAATATGTATTTGAAGACATCTAACTACTTAAACCCTCAATACTTAGTAAACCTGGCTGTTGGCTCTGTACTTGGTCAGCTCTTTTTTCCCCACAAACCAAACTTCACTTTGTGAGTGTTGTGAGCTTGTAGATCGGCTATTTTCGGGTAATGTTCCACTCAGAAAAGGGGTGCTAGAGTTGAAGTGGTAAAAAAACAAAACAAAGTTCCTATCACACAAAGATTTGGTAGCCCCCCTGTAGTAATTCTGAGGACCCCCTAGGGTGATGACCCATGGTATATAGAGTGATTGTTCAGTAACAGGGGTCTCCTGTATGTCTCCATCACTTTAGTACAGTATTTCTGTAGTTTTTGTTTCATCATTTTCAGTGCTTATCCTGTATCCTGTATGAGTTCTCTCTCCTAAGACCCCTGAACACTCTATAGCAATGATTACTATCAGAATATAGAACTATTTAACACTTGTTTTAACAAGACTAAATATCACTTACACTGGATTTCAGACATCTGACCTAGAATTACTTTTTATAAACTAGCAAATACAAAAAGGTCTATGTAAATGTATACAATTAGGCTGTGGCAGCTGAAAATGGCCATGAATAATGTGATTACTTTTGACTGTAAGAAAGATTTATAGTGAAAAAGACATTTATGCTTTGTGAAAATATATATACTAATGTATCACTATTTCTACATGAGTGACTGAAAATATAGTGACGGAATCTAACCTCGTACAGCTAAAGCTGTTAAAGCTACAGTCACTCATGTGTGTGTGCGTGCGTGTGTGTGCGTGTGTGCGTGTGTGTGTTTTTTATAACAGGTCATAAAAAAGAACAGAGCTCTAACTTAATATGAATTGAAATAATTGGTACAGTTGTACCTTCTATACACGCATATAGTCCTACTGTCCTACTGTTTCTGTAATTTCTGCAAAAATAAAGAGCAAACATGCACACGCGCTCGCGCACACACGCACACACACACACACACACACACACACACACACACACACACACACACACACACACACACACACACACACACACACACACACACACACACACACACACGCGCACACACACACACACTACCCCACCTCTCTCCTGCAGTGCTGACCAACAGAACCTAAACCCGCATAACCAGTTAATCAGTTAAACTCCAACTTCCAACCATGGATGCACAACACCAACCAAACGCACCAGCCTGTTTTCACCTGAAGCCTGCAGTTATTCATTGTCTCGCATCTGCATCTGCTACTATATCTAACACTTTTTAACTCATGCATATCGTTGCTGTCGGGCAGAAACCTCTTAAATAAATATTCTAACTATTTGTTTTTTTTGGTAAATGAATGCCCTACTTGATCATACTGCAGCATCAGACAAAAGCATAAAAAATAGCAGATCTGCTACTTTTGCTGTTTTTGAACTAGAATCCTGAAAAGTAACAGTTTTGGACAACATGAGCTTTCCACCCGACAGAGATGATATACATTATATCCGTTACCCCCTGCATACAGCATATTTAGCTGCTATTTTAACTTCCTCATTCCATTGCCTTATTTTGGAATATCTGACCTGCTTGTATATGTAGCCTATTATGTTTCTCTCTAATCTTAATACCAGTCTTGAAGTTGAGCTCAAGTTGATCCGAAAATAGCTGAAAATAGCTGATCTACAAGCTCCCTCATACAGGATATAAATATTATTAAATGTTAGCAACATCACATCAGGATTAAACGTTGCAACACCAAACAAGTGAAATTGGAAGTGATGAAAAAAAGAAGAAGAAAGCAGACAAAATTGGAACTGTAACACTATAAAATTGGGTTGAATCAATTATCTCTCCTGAATAGATGAAATTGGTTGTATAAACCACCTGAAAATGTATTTTCCATTTACTAAAGATCAGGAGAGACCTCTGTTGGTAAACAAACACTTTCAGAATCTATAGCAACGATTACTATCAGAATAACAGAGCTTTTCCCCTTTTAACTGTAAACATTTTGTTTGAACTAAAAACATCACTTACACACCACCTTTAAGTTGAACTGTTGTACAGCACCAGCATGCTTGTGCTGTGTGTACATTGACCACATACGACCACATCAGTCATAGGCCAGGCGTTCACATGTTTGTGTGTAATTCACCCATCATAACATGGTTTGTACTTGTACGTGTGTGTGTGTGTGTGTGTGTGTGTGTGTGTGTGTGTGTGTGTGTGTGTGTGTGTGTGTGTGTGTGCGTGCGTGCGTGCGTGCGTGCGTGCGTGCGTGCGTGCGTGCGTGCGTGCGTGCACATACGGTAAATGTTCGATTTGTAGAAATAAAATAAAAAACAGTGGGGGGGAATTCTTAAACCCTACACTTTGTCATATAACAACCTAGCAGGAATAGCAGATCTACAATAATAAAACAAATATATATATATATATATCAAACATATCAGATCTACATGTGTAATTCAGTCTGACCAGAAGCAGAGATAAAACATATCCCCACCGTCCATAAAAAAGGAATGACCAGAGAGGAGATATCAAAAGCAGAGGAGGCATGGATAACCCCCCCCCCCCCCCCTCCAATCCTATCCCTGTATATACGTATGTATGTATGAGTGCATTTGTGTTGATGGCGATTCTCGATTTGACAATGTTGCTAAAACAATAAAATCTACAAACCGTGGCATCTGTGAGAGGGGCCCCCTGTCACGCCCTCGGTGGCCCTTGGAAAACCGGTAGCACTTCAAACGAACTTCCTATCAATTAGATGTCATTAACAGTTATTAAGGCACTTATTCACTGTTGCGTCTGGGACAGACAAGACACAGCGCGGTGCGTTCGGGGAGCGCGGTGCGTTCAGAAGGAATCTGGAGTGAGATGCGTTCAGGGAGTGTGGTGCGCTCAGCTCAGAGGCATTCCAGCGTTTAGCCCCTGTACTCTCCACATACCTCACTCACCCTGCAGGGCTAAAAGGTCAACGGTCAACCGTTGCAATGCAGAGCAAAGTCTTCTCAAACATCCCCTGAAATTCCAGGTTGTTGACGGAGAGAGGCTATAATAGGGCGCTCGACTGCCCTGTCAATAATTTAGTCCTCTGTCCTTTTTTTCTGACTTGTACTTGGTCCACTCTTGTGGGTTGTTTTAATGCAGTGGTTTTCAAACTTCTTCATGTCAAGGGCCCCCAAAGTGATACGTATTAGGCGGCGGACCCCCATCTGAAAAGATGTTGTGCGAAGGACTCCCATAAGAGAAGATTTGTGTCAAAACATTTATAAATTATACCAACACGGTTGCATTGTGAGGTTGTAAGATCAGCTATTTTTGAGCAGCCAAAGTATAAAATAGGGTTAAAGTGGTTGAACTGATAGAGATACTGTATTCATACATTTTGCCGGGGACCCCCTGGAACCCCTTCAAGGACCCCGGACCCATACTTTGAGAACCGCTGTTTTAATGAAGGGAGAGAGATAGAGAGAGGAAGTACGTCAACGCGCATCAGAGACGAAATCAAAGGGTGGAGATCCAGGTGTCAGCATCACTGTTCCAGCGTTGGATACAGTGCAGCGCGGTGGATGTAAAAAAAAACAGTGATGGAAGAAGTACTGTTTTACTTAAGCCATTGAGACCTGAAGCCGATTCTACATCTCCTAAATCCCAACAGTTTTCTGAAAAACGTATGTTTCTGTATCAGTGGTGCTCAATCTTTTTCATGTCAAGGACCCCCCAAATTATATGTATTTGGCCGCGGACCCCCATCAAAATATTTTGTTCCAGGGACCCCCCAGAAGCAAAGATTTGAGTTAAAAATGTTCGCTTTAAAAATATATTACGTTCAAAGATTTGCTATTTTTGAATAGCCTAAAGTGTAAAATAATGCTTTTTAGCTCAAATCTAAAAATGACACAGTTCCAGGTATTAATGGGTAAAGTAAAAGTATCAATACTGCAATGTAGATATGCCTTCTCTGTTACAAGTAAAAGTCCTGTATTCAAAATGTACTTGAGTAAAAGTACAAAAGTATTGGCATCAAAATACACTTAAAGTAGCCATTGTGCAGAATGTCCCATTTTAAAGGTTCAAAATGTATATTTTGAAAATAGCAGAACTACAAGCTCACAATGCATCGTGGCACATTGAGAGCTTGTAAATCGTCTATTTTCAAATGGCCGAAATATACATAGGGCTGAAGTGGTTAATGTATGTTTTGTAATGATCGAAATCTGCAAAATAACGAGTAACTAAAGTTCTCATATAATTGTAGTGGAGTAAAAGAACAACATGTGCCTCTGAGATGTAGTGGAGTAGAAGTAAAAGTATTGAAAATTGTAAATACTGAAGTAAAAAGAAAATACAGTACAATAAGGGTTATATCATGTCCGCTTATTAAAGCGACTTTGGGCTTGTTTTTCTGTGAAGTCGCTTGGTAGTTGTGGGTTGTGTTTTTTGGAGCTTGTTTCTAAAGTCTAGTTGCTTATTTGGGCTTGTTTCCCAATGTTGTTTAAACCAGTGGTTCTCAAACATTTTCATGTCAAGGACCCCCCCCCAAATTAAATTGTAATTGTCCACGTATCCCCATCTGAAAACATTTTGTGCCAGGGACCCCCGTACCAGATTTGTGTGTTATTGTTTTTTTTGAATAGCAGATCTACAAGGTCACAACGCATTGTGAGCATGTAGATCGTCTATTTTCAAATAGCCGTTTAAAGTGTTAGTCACTTCTTTTGGGCTTGTTTTCATAGACCCGGTTGCTTAATTCATTTGCAAAATCTGGCAACGCTGGTACCAGAGGCCTCAACGCCCTTGTTTTGGCCCCTCTCTCTCCTGGTGGTTCCTGGGGCTCTGTGGCCCCTGAGCGAGGAGAGGAGAGAAGAGGACTACCCCCCCCCCCCCCCCCCCCCCAGCAAATGGGTGTCAGAATCCATAGGCTGGCGGTGGAATGCTCTGAAGCCTACTAAAGACACGCACGCACACGCGCACACACACACACACACACACACACACACACACACACACACACACACACACACACACACACACACACACACACACACACACACATATAACTCATGGAGGCCTGTGAACTGAAGAAAGAGGATGCTGAGGAGAAAGAGGAAGATGGTTTTACTTTCCACAATAGCCCGTGGTGGAAAGTAACATTTCGTTGCTGTCGGGCAGAAACCTTGTATCTCCATGTTTCAACTTTTTTTTAAATGTTTTCCCGTAAATGAATACCCTACTTCATCATACAAGAGTGTCGCACAAAGTTCTGCACATGAGTGTTTATTCTATTAATTACAGTAATAGGCTCTATGCACAGCAGCCATATAGACCAATTATTTGTTTACTAACATTGAGACTGGACGCACAGGTGATTTTTTTTTTTTTTTTTATGCAATCAATTCCCAACCTGTTGTTTCGGGGTGCGCTGGTACCCCAACCCCCTCTTGTGTGTTGGCTAGTGAGGCGCGTGAGATCTGACAGAATGTGTTTCATTGCGCGCATACTGGTTGCGCGCATAGTACTGGTTCTGATCAGTGTCTGTTAAGGGCTCTATTGGAAAGAAAGTAGGCCTCTTTCTTTCTTCCTTCACAGGTGTTATCAATGATACTAACGAAGGCTCTGTTCTATTCTGGTCAAACAGAGTCAGGCTCAGTGTTGCCAGGTCTGCTTATTATAATTTCCCCACAAGATTTTATTTGAAAATAGCAGATGTAAGCTCACAACGCGGTGCGATGCAACGCGTTGTGAGCTTGTAGATCTGCCATTTTCAAATAGCTGATGTATATGCTTAAAGTGCTCACGTGGCCCATAGTCGCTTCTTTTGGGCTTGTTTTCCTATACCTGGTTGCTTGTTTCTCTCAAAGAACCTGGCAACACTGGTCAGGGTGCTGATATTGTGCATGTTGGCTCACTGGAAACACTCTGCTACACCAGCGGGTGTCAAATTGGGGTCCAGGGACCCTCATGGTTCCTTGAGCGAGGGTTCCAAATGGCCTCTCATGGGTGTGCAACTCTCAGAGACGAGTTATGGGGGTCCTTGAAATGAAAAGGTTTGAGAACCACTGTGCTACACTAAACGAAACAGAGTCTTCATTAGTATCACTCGAAACACTAACACCTGTGAAGGAAGTAAGGAAGAGGCCCAATTTCCTCTGCTTTTGATATCTGGTCATTCATTTTCATGGATATTAGCAGGTATATGTTTTATCCCTGCTTCTGGTCAGACTGAATGAAATGCATGTATTTCAGACTGTATGCATTTTTTAGACTGTCCGATATATTTGATATTTACGTTCGATAATATCATCAAATGTATGTTAACCACAGTAACCCTGGTATCTCTATTTTGGGGACATTTGTCCAAAAAGATTTCACTTACATTATCTTTAAAAAAAAGAATCATATAAGGCTTAAGTGGTTATGAAAATGCACAAACACAACACAACACACAACACACGCGCGCACACACGCACGCACGCACGCACGCACGCACGCACGCACGCACGCACGCACGCACGCACACACACACACACACACACACACACACACACAGTCCTCTGCTTCCATCTGCAGACAGAACAGGCAGAGTTCAAGATGAAAAACAGTGAGTCAGCAAATCTAGCTCTATTCACATGCTCTCTCTCTCTCTCTCTCTCTCTCTCTCTCTCTCTCTCTCTGTCTGTCTCTCTTGCTCTCTCTCTCTCTCTGTCTGTCTCTCTTGCTCTCTGTCTGTCTCTCTCTCTCTTTACATACCTCAGGCCCAGCACCTTTTCCGCTCCAGAGGGCCAGCTATGCCCCATGTCAGCCTAAACCCCTCACTCTCTCTCACACTCTCACACACACACACACACACACACACACACACATTCGCTCGCTCTCACCCGATATATTCCGTTAACTGGTGTCCCCCAAGGCTCCATACTTGGCCCCGTCCTTTCCCCCGTCCTTTACCCCCATCCACACCAAATCTATTTGGGACGAAAAGAGATCTGGTATTGTTGCAGAACGTTGGGCTGACATTAGGGACGCTAGGGTTCATGTGGTTTCAATGCGGTTGTGGCACGCACGCGCGCGCACGCACGCACGCACGCACGCACGCACGCACGCACGCACGCACGCACGCACGCACGCACGCACGCACGCACACACACACACACACACACACACACACACACACACACACACACACACACACACACACACACACACACACACACACACACACACACACACACCCCCCCCCCAGAGTAACGGTGCACGTGAATTGTGCTATATCTGCACGGCTGCTATATGGCCGAGATAGGTTCTTGTGTGTGTGTGCGTGTTACAGTATGTGCATTTGTGTGCACATGCATGCAAATAATATGTGCACGGCGTGTTGCTGCATTGCACCATCGCCGCGAAAGCTCACATTTTGCTCCCATCCTCGCACACACACACACACACACACACACACATACATACCCGCGTACGTACACACACACACATTGCACACTCGTCAAATCATGAAAAAAAGTAAATAAATAAATGGACAAGCATTTGCATTTGTCGTTTTCTCGCGTCAGGAAACTGGTATCAGCCCTCTTTGCTGGTTGTCTGCCTGCCTGCCTGCCTGCCTGTCTGTCTGTCTAGGCTGATGGAACCGAGCATGAGGAAGCGAAAATGGGAGAGCGTCGCCATAGCAACCGGTGCTGGATGCGGCACGCTATAGGCAGAGGAGGGGGGGGGGTGGTTGGCTGTTCAAGCTATAGAACATATAGTTCTGCACTCAGTCGGTGAACCTCTCACCATGGTGAGCCATGGTGTCACGCGAGGGTCAGTCACATATGTGCAGCACGGCTCGACATGATCTTTGCTCTGTTCAAAATGGAACCCTCCCAGCCGCGTTCTGAGCCTTAGATAATACTCGCCGCATTAGATAATAATGCAACGAATGCAACCTGAACCAAACTGAGGTTCCTCTATGGGTCAAGGTTTCCAAACCTGAGGTCCAGGGACTGGGCTTGGGGGCAGCAAAAGATCATAACGGGAGGGGGGGCGTGAGGCCTTGTCTGTTTGAACTGGAGGCAGTCCAACATTTTAAACAATATTGCACAAAAATTACAACTTTCTTTCGTCGACTGTCTGCCCGTCCAACTTCGTCGTGCACAATTCTATACAATATTTCTTTCAAAATTGTTTTCAAAAGTTTAAAATAGTGAAAATAGCAGATCTACAAGCTCACACCGAATTGCGACCCGACGCTGTGTGATGGCTATTTTCGCTATTCGTCGTACATAGAAGTATTTAGTGCTTAACTGCTACTGCTCAGGATGTGAAGTGCGTGCGTGTGTGTGCGAGCGCGCGCGCGCGCGTGTGTGTGTGGGTGTGTGTATGTGTGTGTGTGGGCACGTTGGGGGATGTCAGCTTTTCTCATATCTAAGAGGGGGGGGGGGGGGGGGGTTGGGGGGGGGGCGCAGTGGTAAAGTGCAGTGGTGCATCCGGCTTTGTCGGGCGTCTATACGAACACAATTGGCCCGTGTTCGGGGGAGGGAAGCCGGGATATTGGTCACTGCACATACTCCTACGGGCTGCAGGGGAGCCTGTCAGCGGGGAGTGTTGGGCGGGAGGAGGAGTAGGACAGAGGCTCTACGTCCTCCCGGTGGGGGCTCCACAGTGCACACGGGCTTGCGAGTCAGTGACAGAAGTGACAACACACACTAATGTGTGTGGGGAGGAATCAATTGGCATAATGACTAAATTGGGGATAAAAAAGCGGCTAAAAATCCAGAGAAAAAAAGACGGGGGAGGGGGGCTCCAAGGAAAAAAAGACACAAAAGGTTAGAATATGGAGATAAGAGGTTTCTGCCCGACAACAGCGATATTTAGCAACAACTAAAATGACACAAAGGCGCTCCCAGCTTGAAAGGCATAACAACGTGTAGGTGTAACAGGTCTAAATGGGTTAAACCCTTGGTACTTAGTTGACCGGGGTCCCTCAGGGCTCAAAAGTCAAAACTAATAATTTGGAATCATTTCGATTTTTTTTTTTTAAAAACACAATATTCTCTTTTGGGGTCTCTGGCCCAAAGTCTTTTCAGATGGGGCTCTGCGGCCAAATACATATTAATTTGGAGGTCCTTGTTGACATGAAACCATTTGAGAAGCACTAGCCGTATAGGAGGATGGATGGTTATGGATCAGATATGGATGGATGCTTCATCTTGAAGTATACATGCATACATACACACACACACACACACACACACACACACACACACACACACACACACACACACACACACACACACACACACACACACACACACACACACACACACATATATATAGTCCCTCTTGTCCCCGCTGTTCGTCCTCCATGGACTGTGTCCACGGGTATGACAGCGGTATTGATGTGTGTGTGTGTGTGTGTGTGTGTGTGTGTGTGTGTGTGTGACTGTGTATTAGCATGCTGCGACCCGCACTGATCGCTTAGGATCCATTTGAAATCACTTGGAGGTTGCACACATGGTGCACATGCACACGCACACACGCACACAGAGGGTTGTGGGTGGCCGACTGATGACTCATATACAATGTGAGTCACCACCAACTGACTGTGATATATACATCCCCCAATTCCCTATTGACTGACTGACTGACTGACTGACTGACTGACTGACTCTCTCACACACACACACACACACACACACACACACACACACACACACACACACACACACACACACACACACACACACACACATTAGTACACACACATTAGTATGTGCCTCCTGCCCATGCCTCACGTTGGTTTTATTTATTCACATTTCAATATTTTGCAAAGGGACTATTTCCACCCTTTGTTATCTACATGTACATGCACATGCGTGCGTGCGTGTACCGGGGTTGAATGGGTAATTATGTTCTTTTTTCCCGCCTAATTTTGAACCAGTTCAGTGTTTCCACTGAAAATAAATTGGTTCAGAACCCTAAAAGTTGGTTTCGAACTGGAACCAAAAATGACTGTCACTATTCTACTATTCTAGGTTGGAAGTGCAAATGCGATACAAACAGTGGCAAAAGCAAGTGAAAAAATGAATTAAAAAAGGAAAGCGAAACTGCCTTTGACGATTGAATTTCCCCCTGTTAAATGGACTCTTTTACCGGTCATATTCGACACATTGCTGGCCAGGCCTGAAATCGAACCTGGGGCAACTGGGGACTCCTGCCCCTAATTACAATGCTTTAAGCTGGTGGAAACGCAAGCCGGTTTGCGGCTGGTTCCGTGAAAGCACCAAGGTTCCAAGAACCAGTTATAGAACAAAGTTCTTTCGGTGTTTTTTCCCCCCCATTTTTCAGCTATTTGAAAATAGCAGATCTACAAGCTCTGTAGAGCTTTTCAGATGGGGGTCTGTAGCCAAATACATTTTAATTTGGGGGCCCTTGACATGAAAATGTTTGAGAACCACTGCTGTGTGCTACTTAATATCCTAACATATAAACAAACACAGAGGTAGGGCTGTTGCATTTTACTTTGTTCATTTCAATTTCAAGAATTGTGATTAACAATTTTAACTGTGTTTTTGGCATTGAACATCGGAACATATATGAATATAAATGACATTGCTGTTTTCCCTTTGATTTGTAAACAATAATTAAACATAATAAAGAAATGTAATTATTCTGTGCTTTCAAAATATAAAAAAAATAGGCGAAATAGCCAATCTACAAGCTCCAATGCGACGCGACGTTGGGAGCTTTATAGATTTGGAACCAAATGGACCGCTACGGGCCTATAACTCAGTACGTACATATGGGTCCATTTGGTTCCGTTTGTACACTCTCAGAGTTAAATTGTCGCTCATGATTTTAGTGTGTGCAAATCAGGCCCAAGCCATAATTCCATTAAAAAAAAAGTATGCAAATCAGCTCTGCTCAAGTCATTTACATAGGCTTACATCTGCTCACTGCGAGGAGAGGGGGGGGGGGGGGGCAAGGATGCATTTAATTGATTACCCACTTTGAAGCATGGGGGGGAGGGGTGGATATGCCGCACGCACGCACGCACACACACACACACACACACACACACACGCCTCCTCGAGCCATCTGCCTTTAGGGGTCAACACCCCGTCACCATCCACAAAGACCCCCCCTCCACTCCTCTGCAGGTCAGATACACGCCCCCCCCACACACACACCCACCCCCACAAACACACACACACACACACACACACACACACACACACACACACACACACACACACACACACACACACACACACACACACACACACACACACACACACACACACACACACACACACCACACACACACACACACACAGCACACCACACGCACGGCTCCTCTCCCAACTGCTGTTGTTTCTCAAACACTTTCATATCAAGTACCCCCCCCCCCCCCCCCCCCCCACAAAATTGGCAGCGGACCTCCCCATCTGAAAATATTTTGTGCCAGGGACCCCCAATACGAGGAGATCTGTGTTGTTAAAAATGTTCACAATAATGCACATTATTTTCACAATAAAAAAAATATACTTCAATAATTAAAGATTAAACATTTTCTAGCGTTTCAAAAACAGCAGATGTACAAGCTGATTTATACTTTTTGTTATACTTACATTTAATATATTTTATTATATTATATATTTTATACACGTGCCAGAAATAGCCGATCTACAAGCTCACAATGTGTCTCAAGTGACAGTGCGCAATTTGAGCTCAGATGCACCCAATAAGACTTTAATCGGGTTTAATCGATAGTATATATTAAAGAAATACTCGATTAAAATGAATTCATCCAATTTGGGGAAGAAAAAAATGATGTATGTAAAGTACCCGATCTACAAGGTCAAAATGTAATGCATGGGTCTTCAACAGGAGGTCCGGGACCCCTAGGGGGTTACAGAGGGGCCACCTTGTGTGATAGGAACTTTTGCATTAATAACATGAACCCTAGCATCGCTTTTCTGGGGGGAACATTTGCCAAAAATAGACCATCTACAATCTCACAATGCGTGAGCTTGTAGATCGTCTATTTTCGGTGAAGAGGTTTGGTGTAGAGGGAAAAAAGAGCAGACCAAGTACAGAGCCAAAGGTCAAGTTTACTAAGTGTTGAGGGTTTAAGTGGTTAAATGAATCAATCCAACATATTAATAGAAAATATAACGTGAAATAAAATGAAATGTATGAAAATGTTTAATCAGCAATACAATTGTATTCAATACAGTAGGGGGTCCCTGCTTCAATTCTCTCTCAGCTAAGGGGTCCTTGCTCCTTGGCCTGACAAACTGGATGATGAACAGTCACTGTTCTGCCTTTTTCTTTTGAAACAAAAAAAAAGGCTGGGTTTCCGAGGCTACTGTTCTGTGAATCCTTTGCCTCCTCTCGCTTTCTTTGTCTTATGTTGCCCCCTTGTGGTCAGCATACGCTATAGCATATCTGTCTTGGGTCACCTGCAGTGGCATGTAGCGGTGGAAAGTAACGATAAGTAGGCTACATTTACTCAATACAATACTCAAGAACAATTTTGAGGTACAGGGTTAAAAGGAAACCCTTTACTCGAGTATTTCCGTTTATTTCTACTCCACTAGCCTAAATCTCACTGTTCTTTTTACTTCACTAGAATTATTTGACATCAGCATTAGTTACTAGTTACTTTGCAGTTTTAGATTATTAATACAAAAAAAACATGCTTAACCACAAGCTTTGGGTTGCGAGGTTGTAGATCTGCTATTTTCCCCGAAAGCTCACCTATTGTGACATGTCCAGAATAGGGACACACTAGGGCTGAAGTGGCTAAATGGCTCTCTATTGTATTAATGTTATGTATTGTGATTTTAGATTTGAGTTGATTTTGGTGACAGTGAATTTGAATATTGACCATAGACTGTATGATATTGACATACACTAGCTTTCAGAATATCTGATGTACAATAATAATATAGACAAAACCGACAGCAAGTCTTCTCTCAACAATGTTCATTCAGCCATCTGACTTCCATAGAGCGAGCATGCAGCATTCTTTGAGATACAAAGGACATTCCAATGAATATATTTTGAAATAATTTATTTATCCAACTAAAAGGTGCCAGGACAGGAGTTGGGGAAGGGGGTTTGCAATTAATTAACATTGAAACAGATAAGATTCCATGAAAATCCCAGCCCATAATATGGTTGTACATTACTGGTTCTACAAGATGATATCCATCCAAGAGTTTAATGTGTCAGTATCAAAGCCTTCAGTTGAGCAACAGTCACAATCAAAGATCATAAATCGCTTGGCAAGTACTTTTATGCA
This sequence comes from Gymnoscopelus microlampas, assembly GCF_963454915.1. Taxonomy (NCBI): domain Eukaryota; kingdom Metazoa; phylum Chordata; class Actinopteri; order Myctophiformes; family Myctophidae; genus Gymnoscopelus; species Gymnoscopelus microlampas. The sequence goes on along the minus strand of NC_139941.1, from coordinate 9,422,888 downwards.
AATTCAGAACATTCTCCAAAAACAGAGTTTCTTAACCACCTAATTACAGACAGGGTTATTGGCTGTTGCATGTTTAGCCCACTATGACAACCGGTCCCCATACATTTTCATTCAAATACAAATCATAGAGGGTTTTATTTTTTTTGGTCATTGGTTTCCATTATTTTCAATGAAGTAGGAAAACCAACTACTTGGAACTTCATTGAGATGGATAAACACAGTAAACTGTAGAGTATGTCACCACTGATTTGTTTTGGTCACGTTATCAACACATTTTAACACACTTCACAGTTCAGATTAGTTTGCAGTCTGGCCGGGTAAAAAAAGCCCCTGGAGAAGATTGTTTTTACGAACAGTTGTAATTTAAAGGGGAATTTTGGACCACGGTTTTCTTACCTTTTCCATGATGTTATATCCTAGGATGAATGGTACAGTAGAAAAAGTTGCATAGTGTTCTGTCACTATGAACGTAAGGCCTATTGGCACAAGTTTTTTCTGTGGCGAACCCGGGATGGAGTTATGACATTTTTCTACTATACCATTCATCCTAGGATATCATAACATCATAGAAAAGGTAAGAAAACCGTGGTCCAAAATTCCCCTTTAATGACAAGGTCACCCACCATGTCATAGTGGGTATCAAACTGAAAGTTTGGAAATGAAACAATATAGAGAAATCAGGTAAATATTACAAAGCAAAAATAAACGCCAGTACAGTAGCCTATGCTTTGGAAAAGTGTAATCAGTAATGAAACTACTGTATGCCATGAGTTATATGGGGTAATGAGCTAAACATGCACTGCCACCTTCCGGAATATTGTGCCATTTAATATATCGTCGCTGTCAGGCAGAAACCTTGTATTTGTACTTTTTGTTTTTCCATAAATTAATTCCTTAATTTATACTTTGCGCAAAAGCAACAAAATTAGCCAATCTGCAAGATCACAACTTGTCGCACTGTGAGCTTGTAGATCTGCAAATTTTGCCTATTTATGAACATAAAAATTAAATACAGGCCTATAATGACGTGCCCACAATAGGGACACCAGGTTGAAAAGGTTTAAGTCTGTCTGTGGGTTTTCTAAATATTGAACCAATAAAAAGTATTAACAAGAGCTTATGACTAAATAATTACTACATTGGATCCATTGGAACACAGGTTCATTTTTCCATTTCCTGAAAAGTAACCGTTTTGAACATACAAGATTCTTTTCCACCAACAGCCACGATATATATTGGATCCTGACTTTAGGGTCAATGCAACCTTCAGGCTCAAAGGAGAATAAACACAACTTTAAAAAAAAAAACATGTCAATTCACACACAAGTACACACAAATTCAGTCGACTGAAATTCGTACATCTCTGTGAAGTTGTTAAAGTTAATTTGAATGATTTCAAAGAACCTGCAAATAACGGCGGTCTGCCCAATGCCCACACGAGTGTCAAATATTTCATCAATTCCATTTACGGTCATATAATATTCAGAACGTACAGTATCTTAACCTCTAGATTGTCATTTCGGACATGCCCGTTTCCCTCGCTAATGATAACCTTGAGATGGTGAATTACAGCTCACAATTATAATTGTGAGCTTATTACAGTATACTACTGTGCTGTATAACTAAGTAAAAGCAGAACCCTGCAGCTTGGATGCCAGTAAGGTTACAACAGCCCTCCTATAAGCAGGGAGTACATAACGTAACACAAAGTCAGTAGTCAGTGGATATACAGTGCAATAGGACATTTGACCATTGTGCCTTGTAGGGCGAGAGACTGTATTGAAGGAATAGGGGAAAAAGGGGGCATCAGACATAAAGATGGGGTCATCCAGCAGTGTTTTGTTCCCATAGGATCGTCAACGGATCCACCTCCAGAATGCGCTCCAGTCATCCCACCTCCAATTCTAGAACCCGACCGATTTGTTATGTCTATCATTATTTGATTGTGTTTGACAACATCGGTATCTGCAATTGGGCAAGCCGGCGTATCCCGATTTTTAACCGTCTTAAAACCTGCCGTCCCAATTTTGAGCATAACATTACAGGGGAACATTCTCAAAAGTTTCATTAAAAACATAATAGTTTTATTGGAGATCTACAACGCGGTTCGAGCTTCCAGATTGGCTATTTTTGAAATGGGCTCTCCAGTAATTAAATAAAGTTACTTCAAGTTATTATTTTTCTGGCATACAGGTTAACCACTTAAAACCCTCTCTAGACTTAGTAAACTGGACCTGAGTCGTCTCTGGACTAGGACCTCTTTTTTCTGTCTATACCAAATCTCTTTGCCAGAAATAGCCGATAGATCTGCTATTTGTGGCTAATGTTCCCCCCCAGAATAGAGGCTGGGGTTCAAGTTGTTCAAAATGTAACATTTAAATGTTCTCAAATAGAAACTGTGACTGCGAACTGTGAAGTGTTTCAAATTCATTCAAGAAAAGTTTGCACTTTATAACAAAATATGGGTCAAAACATCGGCGGTGTAAGACTCTTCAAAATCGGGATTAACACCGTACCCAAAAGCAGGGCATCGGTCAGGCTCTGTCCAAGTCTAGGCTAAAGATTAGAAGAAGAAAAACAAGATTAGGAAAAAAAGAAGCTCACATGTTCCGTACCACAACAGGAACCAGAAACTAGTCCGTGTGTCACCTGCACACGCACCGCTGTGTCTGTGGCACATCCCTTAACTCACAGTTTATCAGCGTCGGATCTGGGGACTACCAAGGGTAAAGAAAATGGACCATTACGGGTCTGTAACTTAAATGGGCATTGAGGATTTTACAGTATAGTTTAGTTCAGTGATTCTCAACCTTTTTAATTTCCAGGATTTCCCCATTTGATAAAACATTTAAATTTTTCATTCTACACTGTAAATTCCTCAAGTGTTAAATGTAATTATGAGAGTGTACAATGTGTACAGTTTGAGTAAGGCATTTGTACACTCTCTCAGAGTTACAGGCCCGTTACGGGTCCATCGGACTCATAAGGAACCCGTTAAAAGGCTCCGGGTGGACCCTGGGTGGTCCCCGTCGGACCCGACGTTTTAAGAACCAAGTCCCTTTAATTAACGACGACGACGTCGCCGTCGTCATCAGAGCTCGTCGTGGCGCATGGGCTCCTGGCTGGGCATGATGAAGACGCCCTCCATGGCGCGCCACCAGTTGTGCTGGTTGGCGGAGGACATGGCGTGCACCTCGCGCTGCCCGCGGATGGGGTGGCCGTACTGCTCGCCCGTCACGCTCAGGAACACGTCGGTGCCGGGGTGCTTGAAGCGCACCGTGTCGTCGCGCTCCCAGTGCGTCCCGTCGCACTGCACCGTCCACACGTCCAGGTCATCGCCCTCGCCGTTCTCCCCGAAGGCGCTCACCTCCTGCCACCACCACCAGAGGGGAGCAAAGAGCAGGGATGTCACCGCCATCATGGCATCATTTGTTTTTTGTCGAGGATTGATTGTCTTACACATAACTGCGATTAATGATTTAACTAGAAAGAAATGGCACAAGTAAAAATCTTGTGCCATTTGGGGGTTGACCAAGTACAGAGCTAACTCAGATCAACTCAGCTGCACGTCTCCTCGCCGGTACCAAAAAAGTATGACCGCATCACCCCGGTCCTGGCCTCGCTCCACTGGCTCCCTTTTTGTTTTTTGATTTATTTAAAACCTTTACTATTTGTTTTTAAGGCTCCGAATGGGCTGGCTCCTCCCACATCTTGCCGATCTCGTACACCGCCACACTCCAGTTTAGATCTTTGAGCTCGGCTGACCAGGTGCTATTGAACGTCTTGAGATCTAGGGTGACGGGGTGATGGATAGGGTTGGGATCCGGAACCAGAGGAACCGGAGAAACCGGATCAAACATTGAGGAATCGGTTCCATCACAGTTGGAACAGTTTCTGGAACCGGTTTATCACACTGTCAAGAGTAGGTATGAGGACTGCACGTCTACTATACAATTACAATACCAGTGGTTGTCAAACTTTTACATTTGTAAACACTTTACGGGTCCATTTGGTTCGATTTGTACCTCTCAGAGTTACAGAACTGTAAGGATCCATAAGTAACCCAGAGGGTCCCTGGACCTCACTTTGAGAACCACTAAAATACTATGTATGCAATACTATATGTATGATTTGATTACAGTTTGATTTGAACTTTACCCAATATAGAGAGTTTAAGTGGTTAATTGCGTTTTTTGGGCATTGAACGGTGGAATCTATAAATGTGGTTGGACAAGGTTGAAAGAGCATAACGGTGTGAAAATAATGATCCAGCTGTTTTTATACAGATGAACGGAAACGATTCTAAAAGTTATGCAAAAACAAATGTGCGATTAGCTCAAATCATTGCAATCAGACGATTATGTAATAACGGTGACAGTCCATATTAACTTAGACCCTCCACACTTGGTAAACTGAACCCGAGTTGTCTCTGTACTTGGAATGTTTTTTTTTTCCTGTCTTCACCAAATCTCTCCCTCTCTTGTGGGCTTTGTAGTTCTGCTAGTTTGGGCAAATGTCCAGTAATGTGGAATGCCCTGACATCATCCATTGAAGGATGTGAATCACTGGCGTGAAAAAGCCACAAGTGGAGATAGATATTAAATCCCCTTGAAATGAGGGGTCGTACTGAACACTGCCGCACTTTTCCCCTTTTTCTCCTCTGTAAATGTAGCATATTTGTACGCGGTTGACGTAATGAGATGTATTACTGTTTTAATATTCTATGCTCTGTCGATGAATTGAATACATAGGACCACAATGGAAACAAGTCCCCAGGACTTTTTTTGTGTTATCCTTTTAGTCTAAATGCTTTGTGCCTTTTAAAATGTTTTGACTAATAAAGTATATCAATCAATCAAGAGTGTTTAAGTAAAAACAAATCAGAGTTCATGAAAAAGAGGAAAGCTCCGAGCACTCAAAAAAGAACGGAGGAGAGGGCGTAAAATCTAATTATCCTATTTGCCCTGATGAAGACTGTCAGTTCTGGTCGAAACATGTTGGCTTTTGACATTTTGTAGACCTGATTAAAGTACTTCGATTTTACGCCTTCTCCTCTATTATCTTTTGAGTGCTCGGAATCGGATCTCTCCTATTTTTTCCAAGTTTTGGTTCCCGTTTTTTCATCTCCATTGAGCACGTGGTTGATCTCTCGCTCTCTATAATCAGAGAGACTTCTTCCACGGTCGCTTCTTCTCTCACCTGGTTGTTGGAGAGCGGTGAGCTGAAGTGGTGCGTGTGGAGGTTGCGTCCCGTCTTCATGTGGGTGATACGGATGGCCTGGCCACACTTGATGGCCACCCCGCGTTGGCACGGCCCGCTGGGCTTCCCCCGGATACGCCAGTAACTGTTGGCGTCATCGGCGTTCTCCACACCCGTTACCGACTGCTGTCCGCTGCCTAAAATACCACATGCACACACACACACACACACACACACACACACACACAACCGGCATTTATTCCACAGGAAAGGCTTGTTGGTTTTATGGTTTGTTATTACACAATAAAATCCTCAGAAAGCATTCGTGGCCCACCCATCTGACCACTTAACACGGCAGCCATTCAGATGGGTGGGCCGCGTGCATATTCAGGGCATGCTTATTTGAATGATCAATCAATCAATCGATTGCCTTCCACGGCCTTGGATCAATGGAATTAACGTATTATACTCCAAGTTCTTATTTACTGGAATCACTTTTTAATATTAACGTTAATGTTATCATTAACATCTTAGTGTTTTGCCAATTATTTGGGCGTCCACTTGCAATACCCTTGCGGCCCACAGGTCGAGAGCCACTGGTGTTAAGTGACATTGAATTTCACTTGTTTATCCTATATGAGCTCTCTCTTCTGATAGGACGAAATTGGTATCGTGACCTGAAAATGTATTTCCTGTTTACTAAAGAGCTGGAAAGACAGGGAAAACCCAGTTACTGAAAAAAAAACCCCACTCTATACTGTGCTTAAAACACTTCATTTACATCTCTGGGTGTACAAATGTAGTCTTTAAGTCCTGAAATGTGCCGTTTCCCCCTCTTCATTCAATAAGCCACGTACATCTGATCTGATGAGACAAAAAGCCTGAAGCCAGTTGAGCAACCGAGATTCTTTTGACCAACTGACAGCTGATACGCTGCTCACACAAAAGGGCCAAATCGTTTGTCATACTCTTACATTAACACAATGCACCGTAGCAACTTAAAGAGCAGTGGTTCTCAAAGTGGGGTCCAGGGACCCCCGGGGGTCCTTGGGTGGGTTCCAGGGGGTTCCCAGCAAAATAAGGAACAGTTGAACCACTTTAACGCCATTTTATACTTCGGCTATTCGAAAATAGCCGATCTGCAAGCTTGTGTCGCATCGTGATGCTGTGGATTTTTATGTTTAATCATAGAAATCTACTTTTATGGGAGTCTTTATATGAAAATTTCATAACCACTGACTACTAGGCTATTCAACCTCTTAGTTACAATTTCTTCCCTTCCACCGACAGCCTTATTGGAGACAGAAATACGTTTTTATGCTCTTTGTCTCTGTAAAGCCTTCTGTTTCACACAGATCCACCGTTGTCATGTTATGAGCAACTTCCTCTCACTAAACTCCACTTTACATGACTCTTCTAAGTATTCTTCGTCTATTTCTCAGTAACAGAGCTGACAATGGAAGGTTTTGAAAACTCAGAGGTTGGATAGCCTCTTACTTAGACTTAAGAGAATACAGACTTTGTATCTATGTGAAACAAAAGGCTTTACGGTTTACGTATCTGTAGCAGCAGGTGCCTTGTAGCCACCAGTAACTTCTGGTCTGGTGGCTGCAAGGCACCTGCTACATACGCCTACACATGACAAGATAGCTTCTGCATCTATCTATCTAACGCCAGTGGTGTAAAGTAACTAAGTACATTTACTCAAGTACTGTACTTAAGTATAATCAATTTTGAGTTATTTTTGCTTTAGTGGAGTATTTCCAATTTTCAATACTTCAGTACTTTTACTACACTATAATTGTTTGAAAAATGTAGTTATGGGGCCAGGCTTCCAGCATGGACCCATATTGTTATTCGCATTATTCCATTTCTTCTTCTTCTTCTTCTTCTTCTTCTTCTTCTTCTGCCACTTTTGGCAGTTCTGGCTGAACCGTGCAGTCGCTTTTTATGAAACTCGGCCATATGATAGATGGTCATGAAAAACGATCAAAAAATAAATCTCACAATCTTTCGTCAAAAGGTGGCGCTATAGCACTCAGTTGAAAATGACAACTTTGAACAGGTACAACTCATGCCCTGTTTCACCTACAGCCATGAAACTTCGATGCACACATGCGTCTCCTCATGCTGAACAACTTTCACACTCTCACTTTTGACCTCTGACCTTTAGATCTCCCACCATTTTGAATTATATGAAAAACAGTTAAAACCTATCTCCTCCTGGGATTTTTGAGTAATCTGCACGAAACTTTTTACACATGAACTTTGGACCTATACCAAAAAACGTTTGCAAAATATCTTCCATAAGTGAAAAAATGAAGCTTTAATGAGCCAATGAATATTGCAGTTTTATGACAATTATTCATCTGCCCCTAACACATACATGCAGACTTACCATTCTTTGAAACTTTGCAGAAATGTAAAGGGCCATTCCAAATATCACTGAAACCAATCTTACTCCAATTGGTCAAACGGGGGCGCTATAGCAATTTTTTGAAAATTGAAACTTTAAACAGGCAAAAGTCATGCCTCGTTTGGCCGACAGCCATTAGACCTGCTTACACATGTGCCTTGACTAATGAGGAACACATCTATCACGTTGACCAGTAAGCACCGCCCTTAGATTGTCCGCAATCTTGAGCAGTTTGAATAACACTTAAACCCAGGATTTTTCAGCTATTTGCGTGAAACTGTATGATCTGTGTGATCTCCTTTTTCACAGGTTCTTGTCTGTTGGTGGCTTCTCGCTTAAATGTGTGCCCCACAACCTGAAGGTCACCAGTTCAAGCCTCACTTGGTGCAGACTTCATCTAAGTTGCATTTCACACAACATGACTATCAATGAATACATCTGCAATTGCAATTGTTAAAGATAACATGAAATACTTAATTGAGTGTTTTTTACATACAGCTGATCTACAATCTCACAACTTTTCAGATAGCAATGAGAGTATCTTTTTTCAATGTATAACATACTTCATTGTGAAAATAGCCAATGTACAATCTGACAACTTTTAATGGTTTGTGAGCTTGTAGATCGGCTACTTTCACTAATTTTGGTTCTGAGGAGATGTACAATTTCTTCATTGGTAAATGGTTTGTGAACGAGTGATCTTAGTGTTAGTGAAACAGGGGCTTGGGTCATGACAGAAGGCAAGAGTTTGTGATCCTCAACAGACAATATCAGCCTGGACAAAGATATAGCACTATAGGTAGTGTTGCAGCTACCTAAGAGTGCTTCATGACCGTAAGGTTGCCGGTTCAAGCCTCACTTGATGCAGACTCATTTAAGTTGAAATGCAAAAAACATGACTCAATCTATTCCGTTTCCATGGCGCTCTCTCTCTCTCTTCAATCTATTCCATTTCCATGTCTTTCTCTTCAATCTATTCCGTTTCTCTAATCTATTCCGTATCTATCTATCTATCTATCTATCTATCTATCTATCTATCTATCTATCTATCTATCTATCTATCTATCTATCTATCTATCTATCTATCTATCTATCTCTCTCTCTCTCTCTCTCTCTCTCTCTCTCTCTCTCTCTCTCTCTCTCTCTCTCTCTCTCTCTCTCTCTCTCTCTCTCTCTCTCTCTCTCTCTCTCTCTCTCTCTCTCTCTCTCTCTCTCTCTCTCTCTCTCTCTCTCTCTCTCTCTCTCTCTCTCTCTCTCTCTCTCTCTCTCTCTCTCTCTCTCTCTCTCTCTCTCTCTCTCTCTCTCTCTCTCTCTCTCTCTCTCTCTCTCTCTCTCTCTCTCTCTCTCTCTGAGGGGTGGCCATAGCTGAGTGGTTAGTGAGCCCGCCTAGGGAGCCAGAGACTGTGCTTGCCCCAGGTACGATTCCAGGCCAGGTCAGCAAATGTGTCGATGAAATTAAATTTGTCCCTGAGCAAGACTCTTAACCCCTAATTGCTCACAGGCACTCATTGGAAACAAGACCGCAAGGACTTTCATGAACTGACCTGTTAAAGGAATTATCATTTCTCTTTCTCTCTCCTGGCCCCATATTATCGCTGCTTGCAGCTATATTTACTTTTTAGATTTCGATTCGTATTCCTAACAAACATTAACCACTTAAGCTCTATATATATATTTCGGCTATTTGAAAATAGCTAATCTACAAGATCACAACCCGTCGCTTGTGAGCTGGTAGATCTGCTATTTTCTAAAGATTTGTATACATTTTGAAAACTTAAAAAAAAAAAATGGGATATTCTCCATAATACTTTTGGTACTTTAAGTATATTTTGATGCCAATATCTTTGTACTTTTACTAGTAAAACATTTGAGTACATCTTCCATCACACACACACACACACACACACACACACACACACACACACACACACACACACACACACACACACACACACACACACACACACACTCCAGTCCAGTCCAGTATAACTAATTATAATATAGATAGGCCTACTGCCAGATCAAAGCCTAATGGAAGCAATCTGTGTAGAACCGATAAGCATTTAAAGACTGATTTCAGCCTATACACTTAGTTGTTGTGACTCGCAACCAAAAGAAAATAGCCGATCTACAAGCTCACAACGCGTCGCAACGCGTTGTGAGCTTGTAGATCTGCTATTTTCATTATTGATAAATCGCATTTTATAGTTTACATGATGTGTTTACCTGATCCATACTTGACGTCGTGAGAATGGAGCCTCACGTTGTGTCTGGTGTTGAGCAGCTTGACCAGAGAACCGCACGTCACCACGTTCAAATCCGACTCCCTCGCCCAGCAGCACTGTATCGAACACAGCAGAAGAACCGACAATATCGACCTGATGATCGATCCCATCCTGATCAGATCATAATCATCAATAACGCTACGGTGTGTGTGAGAGAGTGAGAAGAGTCGCTTTCAAACCTCACAGCTGACCTCGACCAATCACAGCTTGACAAGTCCTCCCAGGGCGGAAGTGGAAGGCAACACTTGCTGCTCTGTGATTAGCTCGGAGGGACGTCCGACGTCACGCGTTTACCTTGTGAAACAGGAAATGGGGGCGGGGACAGTGACTGGATGGATAGATGGATAGATACTAGATGGATAGATGGATACTAGATAGATAGATAGATAGATGGATAGATGCGAGAGTAAAGGAGAATATAGAATAGAATAAAATGAAGAAATAATAATAATTAACAGCCTAATTGACCAAGCAATTTGTGAATACGTGCAGTGAGTGACAAAACCCTATTACCTGCACAAGTCCTGACATTTTTTAACATTGAGCTAATAGACGGGTTTCATGTTGATAAACATTGAGAGGATATGACCGCGCAGAGGAGGGGGAAGCCTATAGAGGGCGCCATTACCCGCAGCAGCTCTGGTCAAATGTCCATTCAAAAAATAAATGATCTTCACCGGGTTTATTGAAAGTAGATTAAATTATGCAGTTTGTAATACCTTGTTTACTCAATAAAAATTATTTGTCGGAAGTTGGATCTGTTTGTATATAATAGCAGCATTATGCCTATTATGCCTATAATAGCAGAATTATGGCTATCTAACTCCCGAACACAACAACAGAGTGAACGGCGCAACAATTCGTTTCCCCCGAGCATGCGCAGATTGCGCATTCTGCTCTGTGATGACGTCGCGCGGAAATCCGTCTATAGGGAATCGCTATGGGAATCGCAGTTGCGGCCACTTCCGGGTTCCACTGCAAAATTCTCAATGCATTTTTCCCATTGACCTTTCCAAAAATATTTATATCAATTAATTTAAGCCTAGAATCAAGCCATCCAGGGTCCTGGTGAATCATAACCATTAAACATTTTTTTCTGTGATTTTTTTTTATTTTATATTTAATTATATGATATACTATATTTAATAAATACCCTTTGTTTTGCCGTTTTCAATTTTTTTTTTCACAGAATCAAACGTTTTATGGTCATGATTCACCAGGAGCCTGGATAGCTTGATTCTAGGCTTAAATTAATTGATATAAATATTTTTGGAAAAGTCAATGGGAAAAATGCATTGAGTATTTTGCAGTGGCACCAGGAAGTGGGCGGGAACTGCGATGCCCTATTGAGCTGCATGCTCAGGGGATGAATTTAATCTCGACCATCAGGTAAACATTTGTGTCAGATCCTGTGTCTAGGGGGAAACATGACCTTTCACACAATCTAAATGTCTCAATAGAAGAGCAGGGAGACAAAATACAACCACCCCAATTTTATAATTTATATTGTAGGCTATTAACATACTCTACCATACAGATTGGACACAATAGCATTTTATTCATTAAAAAAGAAAGATACATAGTGCCACTGTAAGACACACTTGACTTGCTTAATGGTATATCATGATGGATTGTTTGCTGTAACATCTTCAAGGTGAATGTTTAAGGTATTGCTAAAGTTTTGGGTGCTGATGGGCCTAGCGGTTAAGGCCCATACCACATACAATCTCTGATGCATCCTGAAAACAAGCCGCAAGCTTGATTCCCGAGCCCAACGACCTTTGCTGCGTGTCTCACCCAGAGTTAAAAATAAGGTCCCGTTTCTCTCCCTGTTTTCTGCCACTCTACCCTGTACTAAAAATAAAGGCAGAAAAACCCCAAAAAATATTTAAAAAAAAAGTTTAGATACTTTTCAGAAACATTAACATGAATCTAAGCCATTTCACGAGAAATGTAAAATAACCACTTATTTTCCTGCAGTCTCTGGCTTAAGCCCAAATTGAACCTACAAAAAATAGCCGATCTATAAGCTCACAATGGCGCCGCGTCGCGGATGCGACGCATTGTGAGACGCATTGTGAGCTTATAGATCGGAGTGTATCGTTTCCTGGCTGCGCCCATGAGTTTACCGCTGTTGTGTAAACCGCTGTTTGCCATTATAATATTTTGAGCAGGTTCCAATGATGGAAATTGTTCTGGAAACATGTTCCAAAACACAGAATAGTGTAGACTTATTTTGTATCACGCCATATTTACTTTGTTGTATACGACAAATAGCGAAAATATCTACAAGCTCACAATGTTGACACGTTGTAAGCATCATTAAAGTTATATTGTGATATTTTTGGTTTAAAAAGTCATTGCGATAGTGTTTGTTCTCGCCAGCTCTTTAATAAACATAATAGACATGTTCAGGTGGGTTGGCAATTTCATCTAACCAGGAGAGTGTATCCATTTATCAGCTTACATTTATTGTGTTCCAGTCTGCTCATTTATTGGATCAAATTGGTATCCTGACCTGAAAATGCATTTTCTGTTTCGGGGAGACCCCTGTTACTGATCAAACACTCTATACCAATGAGACCTATCAGAATATAAAGCAATTTAACACTTATTTGAACAAAAACAAATATCACTTACCCTAGCTTTAAGTGGTCTGATGGTGCCATGTGCATTTTTTAGATTTTAATGATGATGATCAATAAATTGATTGTGTTGCAACTTGGATCAATATAACTAACATAGGATACTAAGTTCCAATTGTTGGTATCACAAACAAAACCTTTTTTCAAGGATTTAAAGAAAAAATCACACCCAGTGTGAAGTGGGCGGTGTGTGGTCATCACAACATGACTCACTTTAAAAAAAGGATAAATGACTTTTTTTTAAGTCCATACTGCTATTCATAGGGCTGCACATGTGTCATGTGTTTCGCTAGCCAATCACAGTCCTGAATTTGCAAAGTCAGCGAATCACATACAGCTAGTGGTGATGACACTAGCTGTAATGTGATTGGCTGACTTTGCAAAAGTATAGATTTGCATTGACTGTGGAAGGGTTAGGGTTGTAGACTGCGTTGTAGACTATTGGCCAATCACGGTGCAGGATTGGTCAGTGTCCAAAACTCACTTATAGGGGGCGGTTACACCGCCCCAAAAAATATCATGATATATCTTTTACATTACATCATTTATTATATTAGTGTTATATTATCATTATAAAATCTTAGTTTGGGGGCCTAATTTATATGGGGGCCCACTTCAATACCGTCGCGGCCTGTGGTGGGCCTATATCTATAAATGTGGTGTGCCTATTTATCTATAAATGAATGGAATCACTGTGTGCAAGCATGTCTGACCTTGTCCCCAGCATATCTAGAGAACCGTGCGAGCGATCAAATTAATTGTGTATTGCTGACAACCTGAGGGAGTGATGCACCGAGTGAGACGTCAGTCAGATCAGCGATTTTTCAGACATATATATTATATTAATTATCTATAAATCCACAAATCCCTGTATCTATAACTATACGTCGGTCTGTCTGTCTGTCTGTCTGTGCCCCTTTTATGCTCATAGTATATGGAGATCTCTGTACAGTATATGTCTGTGTCACTTTTCTATCGTAGAGGGAGAACCCTGATGTCATCAATATGATGTCATAGTAACTGACGTTATAGACTGGCTTCCAAGTACTATGATAATGGGTACTCAATGATCCCAGCCTCTTTCAGGGCCTGGTTCTTAGCTACTGCCGTCTCAGAGGCCTGGTTGGCACAGGATCCAGCATGGCCAAACTGGACCTCAGAAGAGAACATGGAGGCACATGGTTCCAATACACCAGCTGGCTTGGTGATCCTTTCTGACTCCTATTATTTCCTTCCTCCTATTTCTCCTAGTACAATAATCAGTCACCTTCTTGGTCTCTTTTGTTTTACATGGACATGTGTTCTGGGAGCACATAGGATATGTCGTCCCAGGGGTGACGGTACAGACCCTGCTTCAGCCTCTTCTGGTCCAGGTAGTGTCCAATGAACCCCATGCTGCGTCCCAGGACAAAAATGGCATTCAAAGCACCAGTCTCTACAAACTCGTCAGCCTCGTCCCTTGTGAATCCGTCACAGGTCCGGAGCAAGTCCACGAAGGCCACGCCAATCAAACCATCCACATTCAGGATCAGGTTGGGTTTCTTGGAAGTGGTGATCTTCTCTACATCTAAAGCATAGTCTAGAAGCTGGGTGGCGGGGAAATGCTGCTTCACAAAGTCCTTCAGGATCTGGACTCTCACGTCGGGGTTGTTAATGGACTTGACCCTGTGTCCGATGCCCATGATCAGCTTGCCTTCCTTTTTCATTTTGTTGACAAACTCCATGGGCTGCATGCCGCTGTCAAACGCCTTGCTGAACTGCTTGGCTGCTGCATCCAGTGCACCTCCAAAACGATCGCCGATGGTGAGGAGTCCAGAGGTGAGACTGGAGATTAGATCCTTGCCTACGCGGGCACAAACGATGGTGTTGTGGGCACCGGAGACACAAGGGCCGTGGTCGGCAGTCACTATCAGGCACATCTCAATAAACTGACAGGCATACCCGGGCAACCTCCTCTGGAACCAGAGCAACCCCAGGGTTCCTCCCACACCCAACTGCGACTTAAACACCTCGGTGATGGGCATGCCTGCGTAGACCAGCTCCTGACCCCTCTCGTCACAGATGCTGGTCATGAACGAGGCTGGCTTACGGATCAGACCCAGCTCCCGTGCCCAGGAGTAGTCCATTGGCACAGTGGGAGGGGGGAGTTCTTCTGCTGGTTCGATCACTCCCTTAGCAACAAGGTCATCATACACTGATTTAATGATCTCTCCCAGCTCATCAAAACTCTTGGGGACGAAGGCACCGGCCTCTTTCAGGGCCTGGTTCTTAGCTACTGCCGTCTCAGAGGCCTGGTGGGCACAGGATCCAGCATGGCCAAACTGGACCTCAGAAGAGAACATGGAGGCACAGGTGCCAATACACCAGCAAACCACTGGCTTGGTGATCCTGCCTGACTTGATAGCCTGGCAGATTTTGTATTCTTCGGTTCCTCCTATTTCTCCCAGAACAACAATCATCTTCACTCCTGGAGTGTCCTGGTAGCGCAGCACATGGTCTGTGAACACAGAGCCGGGGTATCTGTCCCCACCAATGGCCACACCCTCAAAAACACCATCTGTGGTTCTGGAGATGATGTTGTTGAGTTCGTTGGACATCCCTCCAGAACGGGACACATAGGCCACGCTGCCTGGACGGTAGAGCTTAGAGGCGAGGATGTTATCTAGCATGCCCCCCGTGTTCCCAATCTTAAAACAGCCAGGCTTGATCCCTCCGACTGTTGCTGGTCCGATGATGTTGACACCCTTCTCATCTGCAGCTTTGATGATCTTCCTGGTGTGGGCTTCAGGGATGCCCTCAGCAATGACGGTGATGGTGCGAATCTGTGGGTACTGCATGGCTTCCATGGCGCTATCGAAAGCAGACCTCAAAGAGGCAAAGCTGATGAGCACATCGACGCCCGGGTGTATCTTCATGGCATCTCCCATGTTCTTATACACGGGTATCAGGATCTCCTTATGGCCCCAGTAGAACTTCTGCTTGTGATCTCCAGAAAACGGGTAGACCATGGCCGTTACTGATGGCTCTTCTCTGGAGCTGACATAGTCAAAATCCAGCATACCCTGCACTGCCCTCGTCTGCATACCCCACACTATGGCCTTGGTGTTCTTGCTGAACAGAGGGGTTGCCTGGGTTCCTGACATGGCTGAAGAGATCTGGCCCTCGAGGAGGGCAGCATTGGTCTGGACGCTGTTGGCTGCCGAACCCTCTGCCGTAGAAACGTTCTCAGAGACGGACACGGTTCTGCTGGATACCGGGGTCCATGAGCTCCCAATGGAGTTGAGGAGGAAGTTGGCAGTGTGCGCGGCCACAGGGGGCTCACTGGGGATTGGTTGGTGACCCAGTGCCATGCCAACAATGGCTGTCATGTGGGTTTCTGTGCCGAAGACGTGAATGGGGATCCCAGTGGTCTTAGCCACTTCACGCATGACCCTAAGACCCTCCTGGTAATTGGGACCACCACGGCGGACATAAATGGTGACCTCATGCTCTTTCAGTGGCCTCTGGTAGTCCTTGATGGCTCTGACGATCCCCTTAAATGTAGCCGCAATGTTTGTGAAGTTTGCAATGCTTCCTCCAATGATCAGAACCTTTCCATCGCGATGTTTCTCTTGAGTCATCAGGGATAGGATGGTCTTGGCATAGTTATAGGTCTGTTGTTCGCTAGGTGCTCCCGAATATTCCCCATAATTGGCCAGCTCATGGACTCCGCCCAGGTCACAGACAGTGTCGCTATAAACAACCGATGCCCCGCCTCCCGCCACCATGGTCCATATTTTGCCGCGGGGGTTGAGCACGGTGAGTTTCAGACTAGCGCCACTCTTAGCGTCCAGGTCGGCGATGTAGGCCTCCTCTGGGTAGGCCTCTCTGCCGAAGGGGGGAGGGAACTGCACATCTCCCCACTTAGCTTTGCAGATGTAGTCAGCCGTAGCATCAATCTTGGCCGCCATGTCGAGCACATGCACGCCAGCCTCGGTAACCACTAATGGGTTGATCTCCAAGTAGGTGAAAAACAGCTCTTCATAAAGGTTGAAGAGACCCACAATGAAGTTGGCCAGAATTACTTTCTTGTCATCGGGAACGTGGGTGAGGAGGTTCGTGATGACAGAGTCCTCACTGATCTTCTCATCTACCCCGACCAGCAGCTTCTTAGCCTTAGAATCCACGTCTCCAACATCCACCCCACCCTCGTGGTGAAACAGCAGGTAGTCGCCCTCCCGGGCTGCATAGACACACATGTAGAACTCCTCCTCCTGCCTGTGGGCAACGAAAGGTTCAACCAGGAAGTTCTTTAGGACTCCCTTCGCTTTCCCCACTGTCGTTTCCTTCATGAGGCGGGGCTTTAGCCATTCTCTGACGCCGTTCAGGTCCAGGTCGACGCCCACCAGGCCCAGCTTCCCTCGCCGTTTGATCAGCTGATCGGGTTTCACTACCAGCCTCTCTGTGAGCACCCAGGGGTGCTCCTCTGCCAAGCGGTCAAAGTCTGTATGGGCCGCCACGTTGGCGAGGCGAAACCGGTTTTGGACGGTGGCTGGTGCACAGATGTACTTGAAGAGGAACTCCTTTCCTGTCTGCTCGGAGATAGCTTTGGCCGACATGACTGGGGTTTAGAGCGGTCTTGCTGCACTTTAAAATATGATGACTATAAATGCACCCTGGTTTTAAGTTGATGATAATGAATGGTGGATCAGCAACCTCAGGGACCTGGCTGTTAGAACCTTGTGGCTCCATGTGACGAATGTTCTTTTAAACCGAAATGGCTTGGAATCGCGTGTCATCAGATATGATGACATATCGGGTAATCACGGCAACCTGATATACAGTCAGTAATACAGCAAAACAACGCAGAACACCCCATCCATCTAAATATATTAATAGAATAAAAGCTAAACCGGAACACCAGCAGTCAACAGATCCTTCCACTTCTAGTTATTGTTGGCATAAAGCTAATGTGTGACGGTTAAAATGTAATTTAACCTTGTTTTAAAGTTTAGAAAAATGGAAATAAGTAAAAGTACCTACAGTAGTTACTGTCCACCACTGGTTCTGGGTTACTGCTTTTAAAAGTGGAGCCTGCGGACACCAGGGGGCGCAGTAGAGAAACAAATATAATCAAACTAGAAAATGTGCTCCACGGAGCACAAGTCTCCGCCAGCAGATTGGTCAGTGTCCAAAACTCACTTATAGGGGGCGGCGGGGCGCCCCCAAAAAAGTGGGAAAAATCCTAATTTTCAAAAATCTTCAAATAGACATCTAGAGTTCGGGCCCTCACAAATACATCACACTGCCGTTCCAACCAATATGTCTGAGTCATAGTGGGCTTAGTCAGAGTACCCGTTGTACCTGTCTGTCCTGCGACGCAGGTGTAATAATAATCTAAAACCTCCAGTACTGTATATGGACATATCGGTTGGATCGGCGGTTCTGGACAACCGCATATCTTAACGACTCGGCAGGGGGCACCTCACTCCCTCGAGTCCTCACCGATGCGCGCGCCGAGTTTGAAGCTGTTCGGTCCCATAAATGCACATGACTATATATGGGCATAGCGGTTGGATCTGTTGCTCTGTACAACCGGATCTCCACATATGCCTATATATGGACTTGTTTATGGTTATGTCTAAGTCATAGTAACATGCCTATATGGGCGTATCAGGTTTTTTTATGATTATGTCTGAGCCAGAGTGACTCGTGGTCCACCGGCCCTCCCAGTAGACAATTCTAATATAGGATATTGAAAATAGCCCATCTACAAGCTCACAGATGTCGCCATTTCACAATAGGGGAGGCCACAGCCAAATGCTATGTCTATTTGTATATATCCATCCTTTATAATATCACTTATTGTACTTATACCTTATATGAAATTATATTGTGTAGCTTGCAGGAGCCGGATGTCTCCACTAGGCCTGATAGAGCTATTGTTTTGGTACAGCCTGTCTGGTTATGGTTCAGCTTGTCCTTGTAGCAGCTAGAGTATATTTATGGTCTGATCCCTGAGCTCGTTGGTAGAACTACCGTACCACCAATTTGTGTCTTCTCCCCATGATATCATGTATATTAAAGTATAACCATCACCACCTCCTCTTACCTCATCAATTACTAATTGATCCAGAATTCCACGCCAGGGTCCTTAATTGTCATGTCAAGTTTGGGAAACCCTGTTCTGGGTGATGTGAAAAAGAAAACATCTACCTTGCTTACACCCATAAAAATGTGGCCTTGTGTTGCCAATAATGTAGTTTACACCATTTCCAAAGCAATGGGTCAGGACCCATTTTTATGGGGGTACACACACGCATACAGTATGTGTGCAACAAACAATACTTTTAAATTAGTTAGCAGTGAAAATAGCTGATCTGCAAGCTGACAACTTGTGGACAGCTATTTTCAGTGGTTAATTCATCATGTAGTTTTGTAAGTTTGGATCCCAGGGATACCCCAAACTTCTCTTTTGGTCAAGTGCTAAAAAGTTTGAGAATCACTGGTGCAGTAACCATTAGACCACCATTGTGTTGCTGTCGGGCAGAAACCTCTTATCTCCATATTCTAAAGGCAGCTCTCCACCAAACAGACTACCACAGACTGGCAGTCGAAAGAAGTCGGGAGATCAGTCGGTTGGAAGGTGTGACAAAGTTGCCGAATGCACCTGAGAGCACACACCGACAGACGGCTACTATAGTGCAAAGAAATTGGCCTATGGCTTGATGTCTCAACAACAAGCTCACTGTTATCAGACGGTCGAAGGCCGATTGAGCTTGCTTGGTCGGCTTTCAACGCTTCCCTACAACTTAAGATTTGACGCAACAGTGTACTCACCGCCCATTCAACAGGTTTTCGGCAACAGACGCTTTCCAACAATTACCGCCGCCGACATCGGTGGAGCTACCTTAACCTTTTGTTTTTTTGTAAATTAATGTCCCACTTGATCATACTACAGCGACAAAAGTATCAAATGTAGCCGATCTGCAAGCTAGAAACACAGCGTGAAGCCAAACGCTTTGAGCTTGTAGATCTGCTACTTTTGAATTGGAATCCTGAAAAGTAATTTTAGACATGAGGTTTCCACCCGACAGACGATTTGAAGTATCAGAAAATACAAATACCCAAGCACAGATAGTCATAAAATGTACTTAAGTGTAGCAGTAGTGGCTCAGAGCCTCTGCCTGATGACCTAAAAAAGCCAAAAGATTCCCATTACATAAGCGCCATACTCTTTTAAATTCACTTTCCATCGCTGCTTACCAACATACATTTTGTCACAAATGCAGAGCAAAATATTAACAAAATTACTTTATGTTGCGTCATGGGATAATTTCTTTAACCCTGTAAAACCTGACAAGTAGAAATAATAGTGTTTATTAGCCCCTTTGGCCCCTTTTAAGTTTTTTTTTTACAAAAACATATTTGCATACAGGATTTGTTTTGTATCATCTTTGATAAGTCAAGCAATTTATTGACCTTTTTCTCATTGTTTTTTTTTTTTTTTTTTGCTGAATGCTGAACATTCCTCTGGACGCTTTGCATAAGGAGTCCAGTCCTCGTCTTCCTCCTCACCCTCCTCCTCATTATCCAACGGCTCCATGTCATTTGTATTGGGATGCGAAATCATCGTTACGGTATCTTCCATCTAAAAATACACACAGAAAACGGATTAATGTGACCTCTGAATTTATTATAATAATAATGATAATATCTCAGATTTATAGCGTTTTTCTAAATACTCAAAGACACTTCACATGGGATAGAGGGAAAAAACCCACAAAAAAAAAAGTTATCTATAAGAGTAAGCGCAATAATAACAGCAGAACCGTAAAACATGACTTTCCCCAGTTAGCTGGGGAAAGTCATGTTTGAAGAGGTGGGTTTTAAGGGAAGGGAGGGAGAGGGCTTCTTTGAGCACATTCTACAGGGAGGGGGCAGCAACACAAAAAGACCCGTCACCCCGGGTTCGGTGCTCGCCTGCTCGGTCCTGCAGACCACAAGGAGGTTGGCGTCACCAGACCTGAGGGAGCGGGAGAGGAGGTCAGAGAGATAGGGAGGAGCCAGATTGTGATTGTGGAGTGCCTTGTAGGGGATGAGCAGTATTCTGAAGTGGATTCTTTGTTTGACAGGAAGCCAGTGTACAGTAGGTCAGGGAGGACAGGTGTAATATGGCAGCTGAGTTCTGAACATATTAGAGTTTATTGAGGACTTTGGAGGTGATGCCGTGTAGGATACTGTTGCAGTAATCAAGCCGGGACCAGCTCAGTGGCCTTGTGGTTAAGAGGGTCTAGCCTGAGATTGGGAGCTCAGGGTTCGATTCCCCGGCCGGGTCATACTAAACACTATAAAAATGGTACCCAATGCCTCCCTGCTTGGCACTCAACATCAAGGGTTAGATTGGGGGCATACTAGTGTCATGTTCAGGGGGTGTACTTGTACATCAAGCTGTAATATTGATTTGAAGTCGTATCAGCCAGCTCCAACTCCCCTAAAGTGGAAGTGTCGGACTCTCTTTTTTCCCAGTGTTTTGCCCAGGTTTCTGTGAGGTCAAGATTAGAGTTAGGCATATAACAACACTAGGGATGTTCCCAGCGGTTCATTTCACTGACGTGTACACGACAATTCTAAATACGTTTATTCGAATAGTTAAAAAATATTAATTAACAATTGAAATTAACACCCAGAAAATAGCCAAAACTGAGCACATTTCTATCTATAAAGGCCAAATCTCATTTGAAAATAGTAGAGTATATGAAAGCCATTTAAAACGTTTATACTATCGAAATCTTACACACCTACTCCCAAATAATTAATTACATCCTTCCAGTGTGCAGCGCAAAAGTAGGTTATATCAATTAGCTGTCACTCGCACACCCCTAAACACTGGGCGAAACACCAAAGAAAGAGGGAGTCCCGTTGTTGATGTGGGGTATTTACCATTATATTTACCTTGTCGGCCATCACAGTGTCAATTGTTGGCAGCCCAGAGGCGTGTTGGTGTGGCCACCAACACGCTGTCCTGTCACCCCATCCATCTGAAAACATACCAAACATTTACAGTATGTCCATGTGTGTAGAGCCCGACCCATATATCGTTGCGGTTTAGTTTTATGTTTTTTTTCATAAATGTATGCCCTACTTTGTCATACTACAGTGTCGCACAAATGTAGCAAAAATAGCCGATCTAAAAGCTCAAAAAGCATCACGATGCAACACGTTTTGAGCTTGTAGATCGGCTTTAAAAAAAAAATATATATATATTTGAATCTTGAAAAGTAACAAAATTTCGAACATAAATTTACAATTAAACAATAGAAAAAGTATTCTATTGCTAGTTTCATCCTTTGTAATACTCTTGTAAGTCTTATAAAAATGACTGAAATCAGTCGTGGCGACTGACAACTTTAACCTACGTATATTGGTTTGGCCGATTCATCAGCCATTATTTGACTTTTTTGACTAAATCTGCAATTAGGCAGCAGATGTCTCCCGATTGTTAGCCACTTTCAACCTAGTGTCTCATTTTGGGCATGTCATTACAGGCACAATGTTTAAAGATAATTCTCAAAAAAGGGCAGATCTACAAGGTTCACAGCGCATCGCAACGAGATCGGTGGTGACGGAAACGTGACTCAAATATACGTTTCTTTCTATTGATTAGAGAATTTGGCACTTTTTGTCAAAATACAGTATGGTCAAAACAAAATTGGTGGTTTAGAACTCTCCAAAAATGGACCAAGCAATGTGCCATCGGTCAGTTTCTGTATGTGTATAAAGTGAACAATAATTTCGTCTCTGTCGGGTGTCCCATGGAGTCTCACGACTGAAAATGTTTAATGTGCGATCTGTGAAACATTATGAAAGGAGCCCCCCACACTATTGCTGAGTCCTAAACAATTAACACAATATGTAAAATTAGGAGTTTAGTATTATAGTTCCTCCTGTTCTACATACTGCCTACCAGGTGAAGAAATCCCAGATTGAGGCTTTAACCTTTTGAGGCTTTTAAATGAAATATCCAAGACTACCAAGATTTCATGGAAGATGTTTCTGAACATATTGCTAGAAGCAATCTCTCAATGCGTCAGCTTGTAGATTGGCTATTTTAGCTGTGAAACATGATTCCATAGAAGACATGCTGTTTTCTATGGAATCCAAATGACTGAAATCCATCGTGGCGACTGAGAACTGAAACCTCATATGTCCAAAACTGTTACTTTTCAGGATTCAAATGTATCAAAAGTAGCAGATCTACAAGCTCAAAGGGCGTCGCTTCGCTTGTGTGACCCTGTGTGATCAATTAGGATTTTCAACGATTTTCTTCAAGAACATGTTCAATAAGTTTTTAATACTCACTATAGTTGTGATCCATACAAATATTTTGACACACTGGAGAGTGTATTTCCTTTGGCCTGGAACTGCATCTCCCCCAGGTTGGGGAATGATCAACGCCATCCTTCGGCACCTCTGGAGGCACACTAGAGCTCGGCCTTTTACGGGGTGGTGGTGTCGCCTCTGGTTCTGGTTCTGAAGAGGACAGCTGTCTGCCATACTCCATGTCGTCTTCCTCATCATGGCTACCAGCTGAACATTCCTCTGGACGCTTTGCATTAGGAGTCCAGTCCTCATCTTTCTCATTGACCGGCTCAGCGAACGTCCAACTGTACACCTGGTTTTGGGGTGCAGCAGTTATAATCAGATTTAATTGATTGGTAAGAAAATAACCAATAATCGATTTTTAATATAAATATATATTATTATTTATTTAGGTTGGGGGGTGATTGTCAATTTTGCTTTTTACCCCCAATTGTTTTTGTATTATTATTAGCACCTACTAGCTTAAGTGGTTAATCAGACTACTCAATATAGTAGATTATTAACTGTTGCAGCCCTACTAACCTGGCTCCGCTTGTAGTCGAGTAAGTCCCTCTTGTATTCTGTGACCTTCTCTTCATACAGTCCTGATTCAAACGTTGTGTCGTGGAACGCGGGCATGCCCATAAACGCCACCTTCGTGTAGGAACGGGACGATATGAAAATGTCATGTCACGATTATTGTGGCAAATAATGATGGCGAATAACGTTATTATCGCAATGATCAACATAAGCAAAAAACTGTGAAAATGCGACCAAGAAATATACAGTTGATTTTGTTTAGAAACAAATATGTGTATTGCCTCATAAGGAGATACTTTGTGTATAAATCCTTAACTATCGTAACGTCGGTAAGGAAGCCTGGTTTCTGTTTTGAATGTAAACGGAGCCTACCTACCTATCCAGTAATGTCTGCACGTACACAGACACACATAGACTGTTTCTAATATCGCTGTTGTTGGGCAGAAACCTCTCGTCTCCATTCTAACTTTTTATGTTTTTTTGGTAAATGAATGTCCTACTTGATCATACTACAGCGTCACACAAAAGCATCTAAAGTAGCAAGCTACAAGCTCGTAATGCGGCGTAAAGCGCCGCGTTTTGAGCTTGTAGATCTGCTACTTTTGAATTAGAATCCAGAAAAGTAACTGTTTTGGACATATGAGGTTTCCACCCGACAGAGACGATCTAGTCCATTGGGGTTTTTTAAATCCCAACTTAAAACCCATCTGTTAACCCTGAGCTCACATCATTTGTTTATGCTTTGCATACTTTTTGTAAATGCATATTATTTGTTGATGCTTTATGTTTTATTTTAACCATGTACAACACTTTGGTCAGCTTTAGTTGTTGTAAATGTGCTTTCAAAATGAAGTTTGGATTTTATATACATTTTCTTACATACATACATACGTTTCTCTCTGGAGCGGATATAATAATTCATAATAATAATTTATTTAGACCTATTTGATCCCAATTGGGAAATTCAGTTTTCAGCTTCACCCAGCTGATTGCTGCCCAAGTGGTCAAACTTGAGCACAAGGAGGGAGCAGTTAGGGGTTAAGTGTCTTGCTCAGGGACATCTCGACACATTGCTGCGTCCGGGACACGAACCTGGGACCTTCTGGTTCCCAGGCGGCCTCTCTACCCATTCAGCTGTGGCCGCCTTAACTCTAAAGCTATGCAACTTGGCAAAAGTGAATTGATCGTAGTGTTATATGAAAAGGATATTGAATTCCCTGTAATAGGCTCTATGCACAGCAGCCATATTGGAAAGAAATTGGGCCTCTTCCTTACTTCCTTCACAGGTGTTACCAATGATTCTAATGAAGGCTCTGTTCCATTAGTATAGCACAGTGGTTCTCGAACCTTTTAATTTCATGGACACCCATACTTTACTTTATTTGTTTATTAAGACAGGACAGAGCATATTAATGAACGTCACATGAACGTAAATACACCGGATTTAGCAAAGATGCTAATTTTCATCCGCAGTCCTCAAACAAAACATAAAATCAGAAAAACAGACAAACGGTGGAATACATTTACATAACATTACATAGCCTAAAAATAAACCTAAAACATGATCACAAATGGTTGCAGCTTTGGTTTTCAAGCAACCTTCTTTTCACATTGAATTTAAAAGATGGAAATGTAGCACAATCCCTTATACGTAGAGGAAGGCCATTCCATGCTACACAACCCTGTAACTCTGAGTGTACAAATGGAACCAATTGGGCCCTTACGGGTCCATATGGTTCCATTTGTACACCCGCAAGGGGCCATTTGGAACCCCCTCAAGGAACGATGGTCCACACTCTGTTTGACCAGAATGGAACAAAGCCTTCATTAGTATCATTGGTAACACCTGTGAAGGAAGTAAGAAGAGGCCCAATTTCTTTCCAATATGGCTGCAGTGCATATAGAGCCTATACCATTTATGTGAGCGTTTTATTAAATGATAAACGATAACTGTCCACATCCCTACCTTCATGAAAGCCTCCTGGCTTAAGATTTCTCTACTGACAACCTCATGTTGGCGTGACAGCTCCTCAACGATCAGGTGCATCAAGTCCAGCGAGCACTTATCCAGTGTGTCGCACCATTTTTTGTTAAAGTCTTTGTTGTACGAGCCGATGGTCGGGGGCATCTGGATGCGAAGTTCCTGGGGGATAGAACAAGGTTATTATAGTTAAGTATGTTAATACAATATACAACCTATACAATTGGGGAGGTTGTATTTGGTCTCCCTGTTCTTCTACTGAGACATTCATGTGTCTGGTTTGACACAACCTTTGAATTTTGACCTTCAGGTAAAATTTAATTTCTCCCCTGAGCAAGCAGACAGGCTCCATTAGCTCAGTTGTAATAGATTCTGCTCAACATGTGGCATCGTGACACGTGAGCTCGTAGATCTGCCATTTCTTTTTCTTAATAATAAAACTACATTAGCTCTAGATGTTTTTAGCTCTTAATTATCCACAAGGGAAGATCATTTTGCTCAGGTCAATGCATACATTCAAGACAAGACAAGACAATACATAAATATACACCACAATTAAAACTCCCAGCTAAGTACTTCAATTCTATAAAAAAAGGTACAATTCTAAATTTAAAAGGGTCTTTAAAAGAAAGCAACCACACTTGTAGAACGCCCATTCTGTGTTTGAGTATGCTTTCATGTTTGTGTGCATGTCCATGGAAGCTATTAGCACACGAGTCCAGCTCATCCATTAGCTGAACTAAACTAAAACTAAGCCTTTAGCAAATTGAGTGCCAAAAACGGTCTGGACCGTTTTTCATAATCCAAACGAGAAGTGCCAAAAAACGGTTATAACCGTTTTTGAAAAAATATATATATATATTTTTCCATTCACAGCACCAGGAGATATCATTTTTCAAAGATTTAGACTCCTATCCACTTCCTGGTTAACTTATGACTTCAGAAGCCTGTATCTCGGTTCCTGTGTACTTTTCTTTTTTACTATGTATTTTTGACTATTTTCAACTGGCTGCAACTATGGAACGGATTACCGAATGTCTTTAATTTCCCCCCCCCCCCCCCCGATTGTACGAGACCCCTGTGTGTGTAATGAGGGGATCACCGTGAGGACGGTGATCACTGAAAATATTTTGTGACTACTTGAAAAGGGTTCAAAAATGGTTAAAAACAGCCAGTGACACTACATCTTTTTTTAAAAACCTCTGGCACTCAATGTGTTAAAAAAAAGAAAGAAAAACAGCAAACTAATAAAATTAAAACTGAAATTGGAAACTAAAACGAAATAAAAACAAAAACTGATAAAGAAAATGCTAAATTATAACAACCTTGGGTATAACGTTGTTACGGCAGTATAATTCACTGAGGACTTTGGCGTGGAGCTTCAGGCGGATTTCTGTCTGCCGGAGGTCAGCCACCTTCGTCTTCATCTCCTCTGGTCGAGGAAGAAAATTACAACGTTGAGTATTAAAAATGTGGTTAAAAAATAAAATTAATCTCATCACATACCTTCTAGTCTTGGGTTCGTTAAGACCCCCCCTGCAGAGGATAAGTTCTTCTTTATTACATATTAGATCTTAAATATATTCTTTTCTAAAACAATTTGGGGTTGTTATTATTTTATTATTATTATCATTATTAGTCAAATCAAATAAATCAAATGTGTAACTAAAGAAGTAATTAAAACACCAATTTGTTGTAGTAGGACAAAGTGAAGTTGAAAAAAGGTGACGCAATATCAAAGCTACTAACACTTTTCTTTCCAAATGCTTTATGACATGGAATATGAAGTATCATTGCCTCCTTTATTTGCAAATTGTATAACATTTGTTTTTATGTCCATGCAACAATGATTCTCTTTAACACAATGTCTTCGTTGCTAATACTTACTGTTGCTGTAAGTATGGTTTGTTTTCTTACTCAAAATCCTTTTAGGCACAGAAATGTCCGCTTCCGTTCTCTATTATGCAGAAAAGAACATTTAAAAAACATATTATACTACAAACATATTATACCCTCCATCAGTGGTGCATTATTGGGAGTGGCTTCATCCTTTTCCCTTTCCTTCAGTTCGTCCCTTTTTTCCTTCCTCTTCCCCCTGTTCAGAGAAGAGAGCACACTGAACTCAATTAATTTCTCTTTCCAAGAGGTCTAAATCATGACTACATGTCTTAATAAAACTAAATATCCAATTGAATGAGCAACTAGATCATGTTCCTGTCTTGTTATGTTTACTAGAGCCTGACCGACGCCAGATTTTTGGGTCTGATGCCCCTCCCAATTTTGAAAACTCCTAGACCAGTGGTTCTCAAAAAAGGACCCCCAAATTATCATGTATTTGGCCAGTATCTGGAAATAGCGGTCGCATCGCGGTGCGTTGTAAGTTTAGCGATGCATTGTGAGGTAAAAAAAGAAAAAGATTGCCAATACCGAGATAATCATAAAAGTCAAATAATGGCCGATAAATCGGACTGGTTCTAACTTTTACCTCTCATTTTTGCTTGTGAATCGTTTCCAGTCATTCTTTATGTCGCGGGGGAAGATGGATGGGGCGAAGTCAGGACTGGTGTCATCCTGAGAAAACGTTCCTATAAATAAAAGTTTGTTTTATTGACTGATCGCACATTTTGTAAAATACATTGGATGGAGAGCAGTTTAAAAGGCCTAGTATGTACATTTTCCCTGTGTTTACATAACACAATATATCATTTTCTTTTACCCATCATTTCTGGGTAGCAGTTATCAACCATTGGAGTAGTGTGGTGGTGTTTACCTGCATATACATACTGCCCTCTCGCTGTATTTTCACTGTTTGTTTTGGTAGACCAAAAACTTCCCACCTATATAAATGCTGGTATAAGGAATTTATCAGTAAAAAAAAAGAAATAAATAAATTATATATATATATATATATATATATATATATATATATATATACATAAATAATTATTGTTTTGTTGTGTAAACACAGAGGGCAGATTGTATATGGTATATGGCTTCCTTCCTAAAATGTATTATTTATAACCTGTTTTTATTTTTATTTTTATCCTATTTAGTTGACCTTGTATTTGAACTGTACTTGCATGTGTTTTTTTCTGCAAACTTCTAAATAAAGTATTCAATCAATCAATCGCTGAACTTTCTGGGAAGTAATAGTACTAATAATAGCTAGTTAAAGTTATGATTGCGCCAGGGGAGCACTCTGTAGATTCGTCCGCTCCGAGATGAGGTTCCACAGCTTGGACAACAGGAAGAGTGCGACACCGGCGAAAAATTGCCAAAATTGTTGATTCTTACTCTTTTCCGCACATCGTATCCAACAGGTAAAGGTAGTCCCCCCTGCTCTTAGATGTTTTACATTTTAGCGGTCAAGAAAATGAAAGCGACAGGCTGTGACAAGCGTTTAGATCACTTATTTAGTCAGCCTGTGGCCAGTCAACCCCCGTCCGCATGCGCAGTGCTGCTCCCGTAAGGTTGCATGGGGAAAACATGGCACAGGCTGACTGAAAAAGCGATTTAAACGCTTGTTTCAACCCGTCGGTTAAAGTTTCTTGACCGCTAAAATGTCAAAAATCTGAGAGCAGGGGAAAGTACCTCTACTTTTTGGATACGATGTGCGGAGAAAAGGTAAGAATCAAGAATATTGGCCACCGTGTCGCACTCTGCCGGCACCCCTACACAGTGGGACCTCATCTCGGAGTTTAGCCCCTACGGAACCTCTCCCTCCGCTGTATCCACCTGTTTCCGCGGGAAGTTACTGGGGCAAGGATCTGGTGTGGGAAACATCCTGCGGACGGACCGGAAGTAGGAAGTAGCGGCTCAGTGTGTTTACATTTGCCAGCAGAACATATCTGTAGCTTCACAGGTCGCATAGCGATTCTGACTACAAGAACGTTTGTTAGTAAGTCTTTTATGTCTGCTTTTCTCTCGCTTAACGTCTCAATTCCATCGCATCCGCTTCAAAAGGTCACATAGTCAGGCTAGTAAAACATTGTCATTCTGGATAGATGTAATTGCTGGACTCAAGAACTGAATCTTACAGTCACTATGCTTGTAATGCTGTGCAATATCTAGTTGTAATTGCGCCATCTGGAGTCATTATGTACATTTCAGATGCTTATGGTGGGAAATGTAGCGACAGATTCATAACCGAAAACTCTGTGCCCATTAATATTGTCCCTAAAATGGACAAAATACTTAGAAAAATGAATTGAACTTGATTATCTCATTGGAAATTAGACAATACTGTTTCTGAATTATGTCATTAGAAATTACATAAGCATTTATTCAGGCCTGTCAAAACAGAAATACATAAAATACAATTAACAGTGATTGTGATCTACATTGTGTCTATTTGCTTTACATTAACTCTCCTTTCAGATTTACAAGGGCTGCACAAATTCTAACATGAAAGATGATTTGTGTCCTTCCTAGGACAACTACATTGATGGAAGATTTCGCACTGTGTTTGTGTGTGTGTGTGTGTGTGTGTGTGTGTGTGTGTGTGTGTGTGTGTGTGTGTGTGTGTGTGACGTTACAAATGACAGATTAGTATTAGTACAAACACATAATCAGACAGGCCTACCATTGAGTGTTTACAATTAGCACGTTTTAAATAGATTGATTGTAATAGATTTCAGGCCAGGTCAGATTTGTTTTAATGCCTTGTAGAAATTAATCTTACCCGTTAAATGTCTCTGAACGATACTCTCCTCTGGAGGTCTCTCACCCAACAGCAGCGTTGGATACGGATTCTCCCGTGTAGGTCTCTTGTCCACGAAGTGAAATGAACACACATGCACAGCTTTGGGAGGTTTTTTTAGGTTCAAGTTTCTTAGCCAACTTCTTTTCGCATCGGCGTCCTTTGGGATGCGATGGAATTCATACCATCGTTGGCAAGAACATTCGAACTTAGTTTTCGGTTGGTGGACGAAGCACTCTAGTTTAAGCCAATCATTTAGTTTGTTTCGGTTGTAATGACAGCCACGCACCGCACACGTTGTCCCTGAGCTCATTGTGACGTTAAGAAAAGCCGAGTCTTAATAACAAACGTCTTGGAGTCAAGAATCGCTATGCGACCTGTGAAGCTACAGCTACGTTCTGCTGGCAAATGTAAACACACTGAGCTGCTACTTCCTACTTCCGGTCCCTCCGCAGGATGTTTCCCACACATCAGGAAACTACCCGCGGAAACAGGTGCTGCCGTTTTAGCAGGACATTGTCACACATTTTCCACTTTACATGTTTCTTACCCCTTTCTGCACATCCTATCCAAAAAGTAAAGGGTTTCTGCCATGCTCTCAGATGTTTTAAGTTCTAGCGCACAATTAAAGCTATCCAAAAAAGCATTTAATTCGCCTCTGTCCTCATTCGGTTACATGTTTTTAAGACATTGCGCAAGAGTTGCGCCCGTAGAGATAACATTACTGTTTCCCCTACTGGTCAAATGTTGAATTGCATCTTCTAATGCAAAATATTATGGAACCGGCTGAGGACCGAGGCAAATTAAATACTTAAATACTAAGAAACATGTAAAGTGGAAAATGTGCGACAATGTCCTGCTCAAACGAGGAACCTCATCTCGGAGGCGAGCTATAGAGCGTGCCAAAAATCCTGAAGGGGGTGTCAACAAGTGTCATTTGGTAGCGGCGGACATCTTTGAGGGGTATAAAACAGGTTGACTTAACATTGCCCCCCTCAAGTATGTCTGCAGCTACTATGCCACGGCCCCCGTGGTGACGAGTCGTTGGCACGCACTATACAGCGGAGGGAGAGGTTCCGTCGCGTAATATTGTTGTACAACTTCATCCGACCAAACCCCGCCCTGCGATTGGCTGAATATAAAAACGAGAAAACAAGGACTCCGCCCCCAAAGGGGACGGTGGGGGCATTTACAGTCTAATACAGATCAAAACCCTAGGATTGCGTTTGGTCTCGTGGCGTGCCTCACTAGGCGTTAGCCTGCCGACCCTAAGGCACGAGATCGAATCCCGCTGGGGGTACTCTTTTTCCGACAATCGCAGACAACTTTTTTTTGGCTAATAAAGTATAGTTTTGGACCATGACGGAGGCGCGCCAACTCAGCAGACCTTGAGGCTGAGGAGTCGCGCCCGAGCGCCTCCAGGCGCGAGTGCCCGCGACGACCAGCCGATGGTCTGCTAGTCGACTCAGCGCCGTTCGAGTTATGTAATATGTACCGATAGGCACAGAATAGTAAATGATGTTGTGGGGACTACGTTTGCCCCAACTGTCACTCAAAGTGACCACTGGCCAATCACAGCGCGACTTTTCCGGGTCTGGGGCGGGTCTTGGCAGAAGTCAGTTGCATATCACTATCACGCGGTTCCGTCAGAGCTATGGAAGAAGTACTCATATTTTGAACTTCTTGAGTAAAACAAAGGAAGAATTCCACAGTGTTGTTACAAGTAAAATTTGCAATCAATATCATACTTAAAGATAGGGTAAGTGATATATTTGGGTTAAAACAAAAAATATTTTGTTAAAAGGTTAAAGCACTATATTCTGATAGTAATCATTGCTATAGAGTGTTTGTTCAGTAACAGGAGTCTCCCCGTCTCTCCAGCTCTTTAATAAACAGAAAATACATTTTCCGGTAGGTGTCAAAATCTCAGCCAATCAGGCGAAAGTACCCATTTTTAAGCTTCATTTTTATAGTGTTCCAGTTCCAATTTTGCCTGCTCATTTCTTAGTGTCATCACTTCCAATTTCACTTGTTTAATCTATATCCTGATTGAGTTCTCTATCCTGATTGGATCAAATTGGAAATGAAACTGAAACGAAAATGCATTTTCTGTTTTATAAAGAGTTGGAGAGACAAGGAGACTGAACAAACACTCTATAGCAATGAGTAGGCTACTATCAGAATATAGAGCTATTTAACACTTATTTTAACCAAAGAAAATCACTTACCCTACCTTTAAGTGAAGTCAAAGGACAATGGGCCCGATTCATGAACCGTACTTACGAACAAATTTGTTCTTAGACCCACTTAGAAGTTTTTTAAAAGATTTTGGCATTCACAAATGTTTTCTTAGCTGTGATTTGTTCTTAAGTTAAGAAGAAATCTACGCATACTAGAGAGCACTCTTAGGGTGGCCTTTGAGTTCTTAAGTGTGACATATTTGTGCAAAAATAATTAATTCTCGAAGTTTCTTCAATTCTACAGTTGTATAATATAGGATTTAAATTACAATAATATTTTTATCATATCTTTAGAGCAGTGGTTCTCAAAGTGTGGTCTGGGGACCCCCAGGGGTCCTTCAGGGAGTTTCAGGGGGTCCACAGCAAACGATGAACAGTTTAATCACTTTTTATACCTTGTTTGAAAATAGCCGATCTACAAGCTCACAACACGTCCCATTACTGGCCATTTTGAGCTTGTAGATCGTCTATTTTCCCTGGCAGACAATATTTTCAGGTGGGGGTCTGCAGCCAAATGCATGTCAATGTGGGGGTCCTTGACATGAACATGTTTGAGAACAACTGCTTTAGAGTTTTCAACAGGTCTGAAATTACAATCTAACCCAAAGCCCAAGCCCCATACCCACCCCATAACCCCCCACCCAATCCACATTTACACGCAAATTTACATTGATGTCTAGTGGTGATATGTTGATTAATGTGAGAGAAATAATAAAATACATTCATTAACAAAATAAAATAATGTGCTGTTCACTTCAGAAGTACCTCCACAGAACTATTGATTTATTTATGTTTGGAGTCTGGTGTCCTAAACCATCTGTAGACTTTAGTTTAGGTATTCTTTGCTTCATTCTCTCAACTTTATTTCTGTGTGATTTCCTGTGATTTCTGTGAGCAGCAATCACACACAGGTGTGACTGCAGGCAGGGCCATGCAGCCATGCCTTATATGGGGATTGGTGGGGCGGCTCCCTATGGTAATTAGGATTAATTAACTGGCACACCCCTTCAAGTTACGAGGATTGGGATTCATCATCTTAAGAACATAAGTTACGAACAATTCTGCCTTTTAAGAACGTTTCATGAATCTGACTCGACTTCTCTTAGGAATTCACTTAGGAAGAAATGTAAGAGGAAACATTAGGAACTTATTGCTGCATGAGGCCCATTATACTTAAAGTAGCAAAAGTAAAAGTAGCCTACTCATTATGCAGAATGTTCATTTCAGAATCATATCAAGTTATTTGACTGTAACTAACTATTGATCATATATGTCAGAATAGTGAAAATATCTGATCTACAAGCTGACAACTTGTGGACAACTATTTTCAGTGGTTAATTCATCATGTCGTTTTGTTAGTTTGAATCCCAGGGATACCCCAAACTTCTCTTTTGGTCACGTGCTAAAAAGTGTGAGAATCACTAGTGCAGTAACCATTAGACCACCATTGTGTTGCTGTCGGGCAGAAACCTCTTATCTCCATATTTTAAAGGCAGCTCTCCACCAAACAGACTGGCAGTCGAAAGAAGTCGGGAGATCAGTCGGTTGGAAGGTGTGACAAAATGTTGCTGAATGCACCTGAGAGCCGACATCGACAGACGGCTACTATGGTGCAAAGAAATTGTCTATGGCTTGATGACTTTTTCAACAAGCCTGCTGCTATCCGACGGTCGAAGGCCGACGGAGCTTGCTTGGTCGCCTTGCAACGGTCCCTACAACAATTTGATAGTGTACCCACCGCCCATTCAACAGACGCTTTCCAACACTTACCGCCGCAGGCGTCGGTGGAGAGCTACCTTAACCTTTTGTGTTTTTTTGTAAATTAATGTCCCACTTGATCATGCTACTTTTGAATTGGAATCCTGAAAAGTAACAGTTTTGGACATGAGGTTTCCACCCGACAGACGATTTGAAGTATCAGAAAATACAAATACCCAAGCACAGATAGTCATAAAATGTACTTAAGTGTAGCAGTAGTGGCTCAGAGCCTCTGCCTGATGACCTAAAAAAGCACCATACTCTTTTAAATTCACTTTCCATCGCTCTCTACATTTTGTCACAAATGCAGAGCAAAATATGAACAAAATTACTTTGTGTTGCATCATGGGATAATTTCTTTAACCCGGTAAAACCTGACAAATAGAAATAATAGTGTTTATTAGCCCCTTTGAATATATTTTTTTTACAAAAAAATATTTGCATATAGGATTTGTTTTGTATCATCTTTGATAAGTCAGGCAATTTATTGACCTTTTTCTCATTGTTTTTTTTTTACAAAAAAATAACGCATGTCCATTAGAACTCCATTATTTTCTTTTACAACTGTTGTCATGTTGCTTTGTGAAATACAGTAAAATGCTTGCATCTCCCCCAAGTTGGGGGAATGATCAACGCCATCCTTCCGCACCTCTGGAGGCACACTAGAGCTCGGCCTTTTACGGGATGGTGGTGGTGGTGTCGCTTCTGGTTCTGGTTCTGAAGAGGACAGCGGTCTGCCATACTCCATGTCGTCTTCCTCATCATGGCTACCAGCTGAACATTCCTCTGGACGCTTTGCATTAGGAGTCCAGTCCTCGTCTTCCTCATCACCCTCCTCCTCATTATCCAACGGCTCCATGTCATTTGTATTGGGATGCGAAATCATTGTCACGGAATCTTCCACTACTACTTCCACTTCTTCCATCTAAAAATACAAACAGAAAACAGATTAATGTGACCTCAGAACTTATGATAATAATAATATCTCAGATTTATAGCGTTTTTCTAAGTACTCAAAGACGCTTCACATGGGAGAGGGGAAAAAAGCCCCACAGTACAATAAGTTATGTATAAGAGTAAGCGCAACAACAACAGTAGAACTGTAAAACATGACTTTGGGGAAAGCAATGTTTGAAGAGGTGGGTTTTGAGGGAAGGGAGGGAGTGGGCTTCTTTGAGTGCATTCTACAGGGAGGGGGCAGCAACACAAAAAGCCCTGTGACCCCAGGTTCGGTGCTCGGTCCTGCAGACCACAAGGAGGTTGGCGTCACCAGACCTGAGGGAGCGGGAGAAGTCAGAGAGATAGGGGGGAGCCAGATTGTGGAGTTTGACAGAAAGCCAGTGTACAACAGTAGGTCAGGGAGGACAGGTGTAATATGGCAGCCGAGTTCTGAACATATTAGAGTTTATTGAGGACTTTGGAGGTGATGCCGTTTAGGATACTGTTGCAGTCATCAAGCCGGGACCAGCTCAGTGGCCTTGTGGTTAAGAAGGTCTAGCCTGAGATTGGGAGCTCAGGGTTCGATTCCCCGGCCGGGTCATACTAAACACTATAAAAATGGTACCCAACGCCTCCCTGCTTGGCACTCAACATCAAGGGTTAGATTGGGGGCATACTAGTGTCATGTCCAGGGGGTGTACTTGTGCATCATGGCTGGGGGATGTACTTGTACATCAAGCCGTAATATTGATTTGAAGTCATATCAGCCAGCTCCAACTCCCCTAAAGTGGAAGAGTCAGACTCTCTTTTTTCCCCAGTGTTTTGCCCAGGTGGGTGTGGTTTTGAGGTTAGGTTTAGGGCTTAGTTTCTGTGAGGTTAAGGTTAGAGTTAAGGTTAGGTTTAGGCATATTTTTTGTGAGGTCAAGATTAGGGTTAGGCATATAACAACACTAGGGATGTTCCCAACGGTTAATTTCACTGCCGTGTACACGACAATTCTAAAAACGTTGATGCGAATAGTCAAAAATTAATTCATAATTGAAATGAACACCCAGAAAATAGCCAAAACTGAGCACATTTCGATGTGCCAAAGGCGAAATCTGATTTGAAGAAAATATTAAGAGTATGTGAAAGCCATTTAAAATGTTTATACACTACTACCTTACACACCTGCTCCCAAAGAATTAATTACATCATTCCAGTGTGCAGCGCAAAAGTAGGTTATATCAATTAGCTGTCACTCCAGTGCAAGTCAGAGCCGATCTGAATGAAGCTGACCAGCTCCCCTTAAAGTTTTAACCATAACATGACATATAGAATGGATTTTCAGCCAAACAATTGTGATTGAAAATGTAGGCCTACGCTTTCTTCATGTCCTCACTCCTTAGCTCAAAGTAAGCGCTGGATTATTTCTTCGACCGGATCACAGGCAGCGGGCAGTACGAGGTAACATGGGCGATTCACATCCAGGTCTTTATGTTGGATGTGATTTCTCCATCGCAAGGCTTTCCCATCAAACAGAGTAATCAACAACAACAAAAAGGTCAACCCGACAGTGTCTGTCTGTAGCTTGAGTATGTTAGATTCACTCACTGCTGGTGACCGGCACGTGAATGTAGGCTATATTTCAAGTTGTACAATTGGATTATTAGTGGATAATAACAACTGGCGCAAGGAATTCATTATCAGTGCGGGCTTCACTGTGTGGTTTCACAAATGTCAACGAGGTCATCGCGACCTTGTTGACATTAATTGTCTGCCTTTGAAAATATCATGTCTGGGCCAACATTACAGAGAAAGAGAGTTTGAATGACAGAATTACGTGCAATCATGCATCCTGCGCAGTGCACATGTTACAAAGCATTGCAACCGTCCGACCAGCACATTGCCGTGGGTGCCTGAGCCCTGGGTGATAGGCACCTGCTTAATTTGCTTGTTAAAAGCATAATTTTATTAAGACATGACATCAATATGGGAAAAAAAAGTAAATATCTCAACTAAAGATATACTTCATAGAATAACCAAATATTATTTGGAAAACAGTTAGTAGGGGCAGCCCCGTTTAACCGAATATCCTCGCACACCCCTAAACACTGGGCGAAACGCCAAAGAAAGAGGGAGTCCCGTTGTTGATGTGGGGTATTTACCTTTATAATTACCTTGTCGGCCATCAAAGTGTCAATTGTTGGCAGCCCAGAGGCGTGTTGGTGTGGCCACCAACATGCTGTCCTATCACCCCATCCATCTGAAAACATACCAAACATTTACAATATGTCCATGTGTGTAGAGCCCGACCCATATATCGTTGCGGTTTTATTTATTTAAGATTTCATGGAAGATGTTTCTGAACATATTGCTAGAAGCAATCTCTCAAGCTCTCAATGTGTCAGCTTGTAGATTGGCTATTTTAGCTGTGAAACATGATTCCATAGAAGACATGCTGGCTTCTATGGAATCCAAATGACTGAAATCCATCGTGGCGACTGAGAGCTGAAACCTCATATGTCCAAAACTGTTACTTTTCAGGATTCAAAATGTATCAAAAGTAGCAGATCTACAAGCTCAAAACGCGTCGCTTCGCTTGTGTGACCCTGTGTGATCAATTAGGACATTCATTTACGAAAAAACACAAAAAGGTTAGAATACGGAGATAAGAGGTTTCTGCCCGACAGCAACGATTTTCTTCAAGAACATGTTCAATAAGTTTTTAATACTCACTATAGTTGTAGCCTCGGAAACTCATACTATAGTTGTGATCCATACAAATATTTCGACACACTGGAGAGTGCATTTCCTCTGGCCTGGAATTGACCTGTTGTTCATTTGAGAACGGCTCAGCGAACGTCCAACTGTACACCTGGTTTTGGGGTGCAGCAGTTATAATTAGATTAAATTGATTGTTAAGAAAAAATAAGAAAATAATTAGATTAGACCGAAATAGATTTTAATATAAATAAATATTTTTTTTTTAGGTTGGGGGGGATTGTCAATTTTGCTTTTTACCCCCAATTGTTTTTTAAAAATTATTATTAGCACATATTAGCTTAAGTGGTTAATCAGACTACTCAATATAGTAGATTATTAACTGTTGCAGCCCTACTAACCTGGCTCCGCTTGTAGTCGAGTACGTCCCTCTTGTATTCTGTGACCTTCTCCTCATACAGTCCTGATTCAAACGTTGTGTCGTGGAACGCAGGAGCGCCATTAAACGCCACCTTCGTGTAGGGACGGGACGATATGAAAATGTCATGTCACGATTATTGTGGCAAATAATTATTGCGAATAACGTTATTATCGCAATGATCAACATAAGCAAAAAACTGTGAAAATGCGCCGAAGAAATATACAGTTGATTTTGTTTAGAAACAAATATGTCTATTGCCTCATAAGGAGATACTTTGTGTATAAATCCTTAACTATCGTAACGCCACGTCGGCATGGAAGCCTGGCTTCCGTTTTGAACGTAAACAGAGCCTACCTACCTATCCAGTAATGTCTGCACGTACACGGACACACATAGACTGTTGTAGTTCTGCTACTTTTGAATTAGAATCCTGAAAAGTAACTGTTTTGGACATATGAGGTTTCCACCCGACAGAGACAATCTAGTCCATTGGGGTTTTTTAAATCCCAACTTAAAAATCCCAACTTCACCCTGAGCTCACATCATTTGTTTTATGCTTTGCATACTTTTTGTAAATTCATATTATTTGTTGATGCTTTATGTTTTGTTTTAACTATGTACAACACTTTGGTCAGCTTTAGTTGTAAATGTGCTTTAAAAATGAAGTTTGTTTGGATTTTATATACATGTTGTTTCTCTCTGGAGCGGATATAATAATTCATAATAATAATTAATTTAGACCCATTTGATCCCAAGCGGGAAATTCAGTTTTCAGCTTCACCCAGCTGATTGCTGCCCAAGTGGTCAAACTTGAGCACAAGGAGGGAGCAGTTCGGGGTTAAGTGTCTTGCTCAGGGACATCTCGACACATTGCTGCGTCCGGGACACGAACCTGGGACCTTCTGGTTCCCAGGCGGCCTCTCTACCCATTCAGCTGTGGCCGCCTTAACTCTACAGCTATGCAATTTGTCAAAAGTGAATTGTTATATGATAAAGGATATTGAATTCCCTGCAATAGGCTCTATGCACAGCAGCCATATTGGAAATAAATTGGGCCTCTTCCTTACTTCCTTCACAGGTGTTACCAATGATTCTAATGAAGGCTCTGTTCCATTTAGTATAGCACAGTGGTTCTTGAACCTTTTAATTTCAGGGACACCCATAGGTGACACTCTGAGAGTGTACAAATGGAACCAAATGGACCCGTAATTTGTACACTCTCAGAGTTATACACCTGCAAGGGGCCATTTGGAACCCCCTCAAGGAACCATGAGGGTACCTGGTCCACACTCTGTTTGACCAGAATGGAACAAAGCCTTCATTAGTATCATTGGTAACACCTGTGAAGGAAGTAAGAAGAGGCCCAATTTCTTTCCAATATGGCTGCTGTGCATATAGAGCCTATACCATTTATGTGAGCGTTTTATTAAATGATAAACGATAACTGTCCCCATCCCTACCTTCATGAAAGCCTCCTGGCTTAAGATTTCTCTACTGACAACCTCATGTTGGCGTGACAGCTCCTCAACGATCAGGTGCATCAAGTCCAGTGAGCACTTATCCAGTGTGTCGCACCATTTTTTGTTAAAGTCTTTGTTGTACGAGCCGATGGTCGGGGGCATCTGGATGCGAAGTTCCTGGGGGAAATGGGGAATAGAACAAGGTTATTATAGTTAAGTATGTTAATACAATACATACAACCTATACAATTGGGGAGGTTGTATTTGGTCTCCCTGCTCTTCTACTGAGACATTTAGATGTGTCTGGTTTGACACAACCTTTGAATTTTGACCTTCAGTTAAAATTTAATTTCTCCCCTGAGCAAGCAGGCAGGCTCTATTAGCTCAGTTGTAATAGGTTCTGCTCAACGTGTGGCATCGTGACACGTGAGCTTGTAGATCTGCCATTTATTTTTCTTAATAATAAAACTACATTAGCTCTAGATGTCTTAATTATCCACAAGGGAAAATCATTTTGCTCAGATCAATGCATACATTCAAGACAAGACAATACATAAATATACAACACAATTAAAACTCCCAGCTAAGTACTTCAATTCTATAAAAAAGGTACAATTCTAAATTTAAAAGGGTCTTTAAAAGAAAGCAACCACACTTGTGGAACGCCCATGATGTGTTTGAGTATGCTTTCATGTTTGTGTGCATGTCCATGGAAGCTATTAGCACACTGAGTCCAGCTCATCCATTAGCTGAACTAAAACTAAGCCTTTATAAAAAAAAAACAGCAAACTAAATAAGTAAACTCACTTAAAAATCTAATAAAACTAAAACTGAAATTGGAAACTACAACGAAATAAAAACTAAAACTAATAAAGAAAATGCTGAATTATAACAACCTTGGGTATAACGTTGTTACGGCAGTATAATTCACTGAGGACTTTGGCGTGGAGCTTCAGGCGGATTTCTGTCTGCCGGAGGTCAGCCACCTTCGTCTTCATCTCCTCTGGTCGAGGTAGAAAATTACAACGTTGAAGATTAAGCACACAGAGTATTAAAAATAAAATGTGGTTAAAAAATGAAATAAATTAAATCTCATCACATACCTTCTAGTCTTGGGTTCGTTAAGACTCCCCCTGCAGAGGATAAATTCTTCTTTATTACATATTAGATCTTAAATATATTCTTTTCTAAAACAATTTGTGGTTGTTATTATTATTAGTCAAATCAAATCAATCAAATGTGTAACTAAAGAAGTAATTAAAACACCAATTTGTTGTAGGACAAAGTGAAGTTGAAAAAAGGTGACACAATATCAAAGCTACTAACACTTTTCTTTCCAAATGCTTTATGACATGGAATATGAATTATCATTGCCGCCTTTATTTGCAAATTGTATAACATATTTGTTTTTATGTCCATGCAACAATGATTTTCTTTAACACAATGTCTTCGTTGCTAATACTTACTGTTGCTGTAAGTATGGTCTGTTTTCTTACCCAAAATCATTTTAGGCACAGAAATGTCCGCTTCCGTTCTCTATTTTGCAGAAAAGAACATTTACAAAACATATTACACTACAAAATGTTGTTTAACATCGCATGGCTGAAGACATTCATTTTGTACTCCGAGGTTAGAAATGAAAATATTACATACATAAAAGAATCCACCTCAATGCACTCAACTTAAAAATGTGCCTATTCATTTATATCTTGCCAGTTGGTTATACACTATACCAACAAATCAATTAACCACTTATGCACTATTTTATACTTCGCACAGCGGTGTCGTGCAAAAATAATTAATATTGCAGATTTACAAGCTCACAACGCATCGCGATGGGATAAGTCGGCTATTTTCTTACATTTTTTGTCTATAATGACATGCCAAAAATAATATTTTTTTCTTCCCAATTTGGAAGTTATGTCAATTGATTCCTCCCGACATACATTTCTATGTGTTGTCACTGCTGTTGCATCCTACTGGCTCAACTGCCAGTGAGGAGCCCCCACTGGGAGGACGTAGAGCCTCTGCCCTACTCCTTCCGTCCCGTCCAACAAGCCCTGCTGACAGGCACGCTGGGCAAGACCTGGGCTGTTGGTTGTTTAGGAAGTGACAACCGGAAACGGTTACATTTGGCGGAAGTATCGCCCAAGGAAATAACGTTGATGCTTTACAAATCTGTTAACATTCTCCATGAATGAAACGAGTGTTGTGATTGGTCAAAAAATATAGTTTCCGGGGGAAACGCGTACGATGGAAATCCTGCCCACTCAGACAGGACTTCCTAGACCAGTGACTCTCAACCTTTTTTAACTTCAAACAACCTCCAGTTTGATATGCATTAAGTCCATAGACCCCCATGTAACGTGATTTCTATCTCTGGGACCGCAGTCTACACTGTGAAATCCTCAGTGTTAATTTAACTCTGAGAGCATGCACACGGACGTGTCCATTTGGACGTACGTACGCTCTCTGAGTTACAGACCCGTAAGAGTCCACTTGGTTCCTGGAACTTCCCTCAAGGACACCTGGGTGTCCCCGGACCCCACGTTGAGAACCAGTGTCCTAGACACTCGCTGGTTTAGGTCGTGACCAGGCTCTTGTCTTCACAGATGAGTGAGGCTGGGACGTCTACATTATGAACACAGTTGGCCCGTGTTTGGGGCAGAGAAGCCCCAAACACGGGCCAACTGTGTTCATAATATAGACGCTCGACAAAGCTGGATGCACCACAACCAAACACGGGCCAACTGTGTTCATAATATAGACGCTCGACAGAGCTGGATGCACCACGGTGGATTCGAACCCCTAGACTCTTAAGTTGGTGGGCATATACTTAACCACTGTTCCACCCGAGCATCGATTATTGACTTTTATTATCGATTAAATTGATTAATTTGATTTAACGGTTGCACCCACACCTCTGGCACCACCACTATGCACAACGAATGTCCATCACCCTCCATCAGTGGTGCATTATTGGGAGTGGCTTCAACCTTTTCCCTTTCCTTCAGTTCGTCCCTTTTTTTCTTCCTCTTCCACCTGTTCAGAGAAGAGAGCACACTGAACTCAATTCATTTCTCTTTCCAAGAGGTCTAAGTCATGACTACATGTCTTACTAAAACTAAATATCCAATTTAATGAGCAACTAGATCATGTTCATGGTTATATCTTGTTATGTTTACTAGAGCCTGACCGACGCCAGATTTTTGTGTCTGTTGCCCCTCCCAATTTTGAAAACTCCTAGACCAGTGGTTCTCAAAAAAGGACCCGCAAATGATCATGTATTTGGCCAGTATCTGGAAATAGCAGTCTCATTGCGGTGCGTTGTAAGTTTAGCGATGCATTGTGAGGTAAAAAAAGAAAAAGATTGCCAATACCGAGATGATCATAAAAGTCAAATAATGGCCGATAAATCGGACTGGCTCTAACTTTTACCTCTCATTTTTGCTCGTGAATCGTTTCCAGTCATTCTTTATGTCGCGGGGGAAGATGGATGGGGCGAAGTCAGGACTGGTGTCATCCAGAGAAAACGTTCCTATAAATGAAAGTTTGTTTTATTGACTGATCGCACATTTTGTAAAAGACATTGGATGGAGAGCAGTTTAAAAGGCCTAGTATGTACATTTTCCCTGTGTTTACACAACACAACATATCATTTTCTTTTACCCATCATTTCTGGGTAGCAGTTATCAACCATTGGAGTAGTGTGGTGGTGTTTACCTGCATATACATACTGCCCTCTCGCTGTATTTTCACTGTTTGTTTTGGTAGACCAAAAACTTCCCACCTATATATATAGCCATATACCATTGTATATGGTATATGGCTTCCTTCCTAAAATGTATTATTTACAACCTGTTTTTTTTATATTTTTTATCCTATTTAGTTGACCTTGTATTTGAACTGTACTTGCATGTGTTTCTTTCTGCAAACTTCTAAATAAAGTATTCAATCAATCAATCGCTGAACTTTCTGGGAAGTAATAGTACTAATACTAGCCAGTTAAAGTTATGATTGCACCAGGGGAGCACTCTGTGGATTCATCCGCTCCGAGATGAGGTTCCACAGCTTGGACAACAGGAAGAGTGCGACACCGGCGGAAAATGTGCCAAAATTGTTGATTCTTACTCTTTTCCGCACATCGTATCCAACAGGTAAAGGTAGTCCCCCTGCTACTCCCCCCATTTTAGCGGTTAAGAAAATGAAAGCGACAGGCTGTGACAAGCGTTTAGATCGCTTATTTAGTCAGCCTGTGGCCAGTCAACCCCCGTCCGCATGCGCAGTGCTGCTCCCTTAAGGTTGCATGGGGAAAACATGGCACAGGCTGACTGAAAAAGCGATTTAAACGCTTGTCACAGCCTGTCGCTTTCATTTTCTTGACCGCTAAAATGTAAAACATCTAAGAGCAGGGGGGACTACCTTTACCTACCTTTACCTTGGATACGATGTGCGGAAAAGGGTAGGAATCAAGAATATTGGCCACCGTGTCGCACTCTGCCGGCACCCCTACGCAGTGGGACCTCATCTCGGAGTTATAGAGCGGAGGGAGAGGTTCTGATTGGAGCTGTCTACCACTGTCTGTGACTGTGTTGTTACCTGCAATGAAGTGAGCACTGCACACTTTGGCATTCTTGATTTTTCTTTCGTCCATCCTCCCTCCGTCTGGCTTCGTCCGTATGGCCTGCAGCCACCTCCGTCTGCGTTCAGGGTCTGACGCCCTCGGGATCCGGAAAAAACGGAACATTTTCTGCGAAGACCGGCTCTTGCAGCCCACTACACAGCACGACATTATTATTAAAACACGTAAATAACCACGGATTCCGCTCGTTTTGAACCGTTTTTTCCTCTTGTAGTCTGTAGATCACTTCCTGCCTGGCAGTGTTGCCAGAGTGTGTGAGAAGCAAGCAACCAGGTCTATGAAAACAAGCCCAAAAGAACCAACACACGAGCGTCGGATATTTGAAAATAGCAGATCTACAAGCTCACAACGACGCGGTGTGCGCTTGTAGATATGTTATTTTCAAAAGTATACATTTTTTAAAAAACATTTTCTCAACACAAATCTGGTACAGGGGTCACAATATACTTTTAAATGGAGGGGTCCATGGATGGATACTGGGGTCCTTGACATGAAAATGTTTGAGAACCACTAGTTTCAACAAGATTAGGTTTAGGAAACAAGCCCAAATAACT
The DNA here is from genome assembly GCF_963454915.1 of Gymnoscopelus microlampas. NCBI lineage: Eukaryota > Metazoa > Chordata > Actinopteri > Myctophiformes > Myctophidae > Gymnoscopelus > Gymnoscopelus microlampas. The sequence goes on along the minus strand of NC_139941.1, from coordinate 9,378,065 downwards.
AAGCAACTACACTTAAGAAACAAGCCCCAAAAAAAACGCAACCCAACCATAGACCGAACCCAACACAGAAAAACAAGCCAAAAGTTGCTTATAATAAGCAAACATGGCAACACTGCTTCTTGTTTATCCTTCTTCTTCTGTGTTTCTGGTGGTAGAATGAAAACGCCATGCTGCCCCCCTATTGTTGGTGTTATATTGTGCCAGCAGGCAGTGATGGAAGAAGTACTCATATTTTGGACTTGAGTAAAACAAAGTAACAATTCCACTGTGTAAAAAAATACCTTGTTACAAGTAAAATTTGCATTCAATATCATACTTAGCCTAAGTGAAGTCAAAGGACAAAAGTATTTAGCATCAAAATATACTTAAAGTAGCAAAAGTAAAAGTAGCCTACTCATTATGCAGAATGCTCATTTCAGAATCATATCAAGTTATTTGACTGTAACTATTGATCATTGACCAATTATGTCTTATTATGTCTTATTTCATATTCTAAACAGAAAATATGAAAATAGCCTATCTACAAGCTCACAATGCATCGCAATGCGATGCATTGTGCGGCTATTTTAAAAAGTAACTAACTAAGTAATGCAAAGTAACTGGTAACTAAAGCTGTCAAATAAATATAATGTAATAAATAGTACAACATTTGCTCCTGAGATGGAGTGGAGTAGAAGTATAAAGTAGCCTATCAAGAAATGGAAATAAGTAAAAGTGCCTTGAAATTGTAGTCAAGTACATTACTTGAGTAAATGTGCTTAGTTACTGCCGTATGGTGACGTCACAGGGATATAGTGATGACGTGAGCAACGAGGCAGGTCAGCTTAAAATCTGACTGCTCATAACGCGATTATATTTAATCACAGGCACCTGCAATGAGTGGCTATTCTCTTGAGCCGCATATCACGTAGTCCTCTGATAGTACCCAATAGTGATTCCTTGAATGCGAAGTTCTTAATTCCATATTTGGATCCCCATTAGCTTCCACAAAGTGGTCGCTTGTCTTCCTGGGGTCCAGCATTCTATGCCCGCCTGTTTCCCAGTTAACTTGCTACAGTAGATAGTTTTTACAGTTTAGAAACATCCATTGAAATATTATTAAAAGAATAAAGAAAATCAACAAACTACTGGACGATGGAGACGCAAATACACGTGCCCGTCGGGTCGCAGGTAATTCGCAAATTCTCCATTTATGTGGATGAACACGACATGATGGACGGGGTGATGAAGCTAATGAAAGAGCTGCGGCCGGGGTGGGACCCAAACCGCGTGAAGACCAAGCTCTTCACCGACGGCACGACCAACAAGCTGCTGGGCTGCTACGCCGAGGACAGTCCGGACGACGTGGTTCTGGTGCGCGTGTACGGGAACAAGACGGAGCTGTTCGTGGACCGCGACAACGAGCTCACAAGCTTCCAGGTGTTGCACGCCAACGGCTGCGCCCCCCGCCTGTACTGCACCTTCAGGAACGGCTTTTGCTACGAGTACATGGCGGGCGACGCCCTGGGGCCACAGGACGTCCGGGACCCCGCCCTGTTTGGACTGATCGCCGGAGAGATGGCCCGTGTCCACGTCATCTGCGCGCACAACAACGGCTGCGTCCCCGAGGCCAACCTGTGGATCAAGATGAGTAAATACTTCTCCCTGGTGACCACAGAGCTCACCGAGCGGGCGGCCTCCTCCGGCGGCGGCGGCGGCACCGGGGCCTGGCGGGAGGTGCCCAGCAAGGCGGAGCTGGAAAAGGAGATAGCGTGGCTGAAGGAGCACCTGTCGACGCTGGGCTCCCCCGTGGTGCTGTGCCACAACGACCTCCTCTGCAAGAACATTGTGCACAACGGCGAGGAGGGCCGCGTCCGCTTCATAGACTACGAGTACTCCGGCTACAACTACCAGGCGTTCGACATCGGCAACCACTTCAACGAGTTCGCCGGCATGAGCGACTTTGACTACGGGCTGTACCCGAGCCGCGAGTTGCAGATGGAGTGGCTGCGGGTGTACCTGCGGGCCTACAATCTGTTCACCAAAGAAAACGACGAGGTCACCCCCCGGGAGCTGGAGACCCTCTACGTACAGGTCAACAAGTTTGCCCTGGCCTCGCACTGCTTCTGGGGCATCTGGGCGCTCATCCAGTCCAAGTACTCGGCCATTGACTTTGACTTTCTGGGGTACGCGGTGCTCCGTTTTAACCAGTACTTCAAGACCAAGCCTGCGGCGATGGCCCTGCAGATGCCAGAGTGAGAATGACCTCACCTGCATCTGACCGACCACAACAAGATGCGCTTAATAGGTCTTAAGAGGTTAAGATAGGTCTTGAACCCCAGCATATCCCCCATCAAAATTAGCAGATCTACAAGCACACAACGAGTCGCAATAAGACACGTTGTGAGCTTGTAGATCGGCTATTTTTTAGCAGATTTGGTGTAGAGGGAAAAAGAGTTGACTAAGTAAGTAGCCTGTAGAGGGTTCAGTGAGTGGTTTTAATTACGGGGTGCTCTTTAGGGCAGTGGTTCTCAAAGTGGGGTCTGGGGACCCCCCAGGGGTCCTTGGGAGGGTTTTAAAGGGGGTCCCTAGTGAAATGAGAAGCAGTTCAATTTCACTATTATTTACGCCACCGGCTAGACGTTAGCCCAATGAGTGAATGTATACGAATGGCTATTCAGATGTTAACTCTCTCCACTGTTATCTCCCCACTTACACCTACAGCATAGACCAGCGATTCCCAACCTGTGGGTGGAGGCCCACTGGTGGGCCATGAGGGTATTGTAAGTGGGCCCCCGAAATAATTGGCAGATTTTTATAATAAAAATAATAATTATTATAATAAGATTGCGTTCAAACAAATGACATGGTCTTTTTTTCTTTAATCCATTCAGACCGGGAACGCATGCTGTGTGTCATTTTTACATTTCTTTGGCTATTCAAAAATAGCAGATCTACAAGCTCATAGCACGGCACCAAGTGCCTGTACCCATGAGCTGCAAAATTTCCAAAATTTCCCGAAAATACAAAAAAAGTAGCAAAAATAGAAGATCTACAAGCTCACAACACTCACACAGCTTTTTAAAAAAAAGGCTTTTTGCAATCGGAGGGCCACACGCAGCCAGAGGCTATGGCTATTTCCCTGCAATCAGTCTGTCTGTGTAAATATAATATTGTGTGTGTTATTTATTTTCATACAGTATGTACTTATAAACTGTGCCTCTCTCTCTCTCTCTCTCTCTCTCTCTCTCTCTCTCTCTCTCTCTCTCTCTCTCTCTCTGTGAGGTTGGCGCATGGGAGCAGTTTGTGTTCAGGCAGGGTGGAGGTGAAGTCCAGTCAGTCGTGGGACTCGGTGTGTGAAGGTGACTTTGGCCAGCAGGATGCAGAGGTGCTATGTAGGGAGCTTGGCTGTGGGGCTCCTTCAGCCCTCCAGGTGGCGCTCTATGGAGAAACGACGGCACCGGTGTCGAACCAAAGAGTTCCAGTGTAAAGGCAGTGAATCGGTTCTCCAGGACTGTGGAACCTCAGACTCAACTAGAAACACCTGCTCACCTGACAAGACTGTTGGACTCACCTGCTCAGGTAAAAGACACACTTAAGGTTTGAAATATTACGGTTTACTGCTTATTCCTGTGGTTCTCAAACTTTCTGCTTGTAGATCTGCTATTTTCAAATAGCCAATATATAGGGTTAACCAGCCACTGTACTGGCAGACTGGAGATCAAACACCAGGGAGAGTGGAGACCGGTGAATGATTACGGCTGTGAATCGTCATCTGTAGTGTGTAGACAGCTGAACTGTGGCTCTGCTATTTCAACCAAAAGGACGTACGGTCCTACAGAACGACCGGTATGGTGGATCAGATCTTCCTGTGAAGGATCGGAGGCTTCATTGAGGGAGTGTGGAATAAATAGGTCCAGCAATGAGGAAGACAAAGTGGAGGTAGTCTGTTCAGGTAACACAAACAATTACTTCCAACGATGGTGATGATGATGAATTTAATTTCCTGCACTTATAAACTCTCTCCCTCTCTGATTTTAACTGCCTGTCGTCTGCTATAGTTCTTATATTATATACAATCAGTCAGTGTATAGAAACCAAGGGGCAAGGCTTGGATATTTACGATGAGGCCAACACGGAAGCTTATGAATGGCCAGAGTGAGGCACTGTTTTACCCTGCGCCGACCTGCAGTGTCAGAAATAATTTATTTTAACGCAAGTGAATGGGTTTTTGACAAACTTTAGACTAGATTTTCTTACCATAATAAAAATTGTCATAAATTCTATATGCTTCCAGTCGCTAGTTTAAAGTCTCCTTTCAATCACCATGATATGCGTTTTGCTAAATTATGGTCCCATTTATTCTAAAATTGACGATAAAGTAGGCTATGCTCCAGGAGGGGCGGGATGATTTGATTGACAACCTACACAACCAATAGCATTCATTCCCCGCCCTACTCTTGATTGACAAGCTACCCAACCAATAGCATTTTTGGGGGTTGTTTTCCGGTTCGCTGGTCACGTGTCTGGTCTCAACCAATAGCGTTTGAGTTCCGGCGTGGCCAACTGTATATATTAACGATGGAGGAATGCACGTTTCTGAACTATCGGCTTCATTTTCGTTCTGTAGAAAGCAGGGGAGTGGCTTTGTCCATTCTTTTTTACAGTCTATGATAGAAACATATAGTGTTATTTATTTTCTTACAGTATGTGCTTATAAACTTGTACTCTTCCTCTTTGTCTCTCTCTCTCTGTCTCCTCTCTTTCTCTCCCTCCCTCTCTCTCTCTCTCTTTCTTTATGTCTGTCTCTCTCTCTCTCTGAATGGGACTAGTTTGTGTTCAGGCAGAGTGGAGGTGAAGTCTAGTCAGCCGTGGGTCTCAGTGTGTGAAGGTGACTTAAACCAACAGGATGCAGAAGTGGTCTGTAGGGAACTTGGCTGTGGGGCTCCTTCGGCCCTCCAGGGGGCGCTCTATGGAGAAGCGAAGGCACCAATGTCAACCAAAGAGTTCCAGTGTAAAGGCAGTGAGTCTGTTCTCCGGGACTGTGGAAGTTCCGACTCAACTAGAAAAACCTGCTCACCTGACAATGCTGTTGGACTCACCTGCTCAGGTAAAAGACACACTTTAGGTTTGGATAATTGGATTATTATTTTATAACAACGTAATATTACATTTCATTGCTTGCTTGCTCACTCACCTCTGTACAGAGCCTGCTGATGTCAGGTTGGTGGGAGGAGCCAGTCACTGTGCAGGTAAACTGGAGATGAAACACCAGGGAGAGTGGAGACCAGTGGATGGATGGCTGCAATCTGAACTGTACCTAAGGTCCTCATCTGTGGTGTGTAGACAGCTGGGCTGTGGCTCTGCTGTTTCCACAAAGAGGAGTGAGTGGAAGGCGTCATCTGAAGTACCTGTATGGTGGTTCCCACCGGCCTGCCGTGGGTTCGAGCCGGCACTGAGAGAGTGTGGACTGAAGAAGCCTGATAACTCCACTTACACACTGGAGCTGATTTGTTCAGGTAACAAAAACAATGATAGTGATCTTTAGACTATTATTTAACAATTGAATCAATCAGCAATCAATCAGTCAATCAATCAATGTCTATACAATGTTTGCTTGCGCTCCAGACTTAAGTTCGGAGACTGAAATTAAGACTAATTTCAGTAATCTCTTTTTGAACACCAGGCGTCACAAGTTAACAGTTGCCCCCTGCATAAACGGGGTTTCTGAGGGCCAGCAGCAGGGGCTGCATGTGTTTGAGGGTTCAAGCTTCACCATCACCTGCTCCATCCAGCCACTGTACCCAGGAGGCTCCTCCCACCTTTGCCAGATCCCATCACACCCAGCCAGCTGTCAATCACTCTGCCAGTGTCCTGTTTCCTGCAGCAGACCACACCCACCAAGGGAACTACAACTGTGTTTATCACATCGATGTACTTGATCTTAACGTCTCCACCGAGAGCAAGCTCCTCTCCCCCACTGTCTAGTCTCACAACACGTTGCATCAGGACGCGTTGTGAGCTTATAGTGTATTGTGAGCTTATAGATCTGCTATTTTTGCTAGTTTTGTGTGACACTATAGTATGGCAAAGTAGGGCATTAATGTACGAAAAAACATAAAAAGTATTTGTGATGCTCAGAATGACCTGATAATAAGAGTTAGGACTACAGTATACTGTATGCTCCGTCCATATATCAAGCATTTATATGCAGAGAAGGACTATCTGTGCATGAGTTAGGTCATGTTACCCAGGGTACCATTTGTGGACTGGGTTTTTTCTCAATCACTAGGCCTTATAGTTCTTCATATTACAAAACAGGGATGCCGGGGTTAATGTGGTTAGCATACATTTTTAATTAAATTGTTAAACCGGCCATAAGAAATGTAGGACCAGTGGGGGATATCAAAAGCAGAGGCATGGATTTATTCCCCCACCAATGTCCACCAATGGACATCATGGTATGAGCCATGAGTGTTATTGTTTTTTGTTCACTCTTTCACTGGGACATTGAATGATGATGAAGATTAAAAAGGCCATTGAACGGCATGATGCTTTATTAGATCAGCCATATAAATTATAACATTAAACTTGATAAATAACATCCCATAGTTTCATGTTGACAAGTATACAGAAGAACACAGGTTGTGGTACAGTACACAGCATTACAGTAGAGTTTTCGGAAAACCTCCTTTGTGAAGTGCACTAATTTGCCCACAAGGTGTCTCTCTTTTACAGAATGAAGCTTCTCTAAAGCACAGAGATCCGGTTGTTTATAATAAATTGACCAGTTTTACAATGAGTTTCTAGAGTTTTCTCTGATGCGTCAATGACACAAACATCTAATGTTCCAAAGTGAACTGATTGCAATAACATTATCGTTTTTCTTTAACAAATGATTCGATAATAGTAAAATACAGTGTCTATAGCCAGCAGGCCATCAGTCTAAATCAGTGGTTCTCAAACCTTTTGGGACCCCCGGTTTTGTTATGCATTAGGCCACGGACCCCCATAACTCAGGGTGTACGAATAGAACCAAATGGACCAGTTAAGATCTATTTGGTTCCATTTGTACACTCTTGGAGGAGTTAGAGAACTGTAAGGGTCCATTTGGTTTCCTAGCTATCAATCATTTAGCTGAGGACCCCCTGGAACACCACCCTCAAGGACCCTTGGGAGTCCCCAGACCCCACATTGAGAACCATTGGTCTAAATGAACCACAGAGATAGTAGTAAACAGTTATATTATAGTATGTCATCCATAACATCTCACTGGTAACATGGACAACATTCTACAGATAAACTACTAGATAATCATTGGTTACTGAGGCCTTGTTCAGACTGCCATCTATCAACAAGTTTGTGTCCGGGTAGCTCAGTCGGTAGAGCACCGGCCATTGAACTGCAAGGTTCTGGGTTTGTCGATCCCAGGCACCACCAGCTCAGTGCATGAGTAGCTCAACTTGGGTAACTAAGTTCTGCCGTAAATACTGGGAGCTACTGGTAAGTGTTGTTTTAAGTACTGGGAGTTGATGGTAGGTGCTGCTATAAGTACTGTGAGCTGATGTTAAGTGTTTCTGTAAGGACTGGTATAGTAGGTGTTGTTGTAAGTAGTGGGTGCTGATGGTAGGTGTTGCTCTAAGGACTGGGAGCTGATGGTAGGTCTTGCTCTAAGGACTGGGAGCTCATGGTAGGTGTTGCGTTGCACCTCAGCAATCAATCTCCCACGGGTCTAGCGTGATGAAAAGGGGATAGATACCCTCGTTCTTGGCCGATATAGACAATTAGCCACTCCAATATATCTATCTACTTACTTAGACAGCCATACCGGCCGACAGTGTCAACACACTGTAGCCTCAATAACCCAGAATGAACTATCTATTTGTTTGACCGGTCTGTTTTCACCGAACAGATTAAGTCCTGTAAACAACCAACTGCAAAGTCAGACAGTCAGGCAGATAGAAAGAACTCTGCTTCCATTTACGCAAATGAAGTAGAGATTAAATTGAAATATATAAAATGATGTCATTAGAATGTGAACAAGTTCATATACACCGCCAACTGAATCCAGGCAGAAACCGCTCGTATAACATATAGATATTAATTATCCTATACAAATATTGTACATAAAAAATGTGATTAATATGGATGGAGAGAAGAGAGCGGACACCACCAAGGTCCGAGGTTTGATCCACATAATATCCTAGTCACTCACGGGTCTGTCCCACATCCAATGAGTGAACAGGATGTTGTTCAGCGGTTCAGCATCCTGTTCCCTCATTGGATAAGTGACAGACCAGGTGCATGGTTCAGCAGTTAACCAACAGTTATCCTCTCAGAGTTACAGACCCGTAAGTGTCCATTCTGGACCCCTGGTGGTCCCTGGACCCAGGGTTGAGAACCAGTTACCAAGGGAACAGATAGTTAACAAACATGCTGAAAGAAAATGCATCTTCAATCATTATGAAAACACACTGGTGGTAACCATAGCAACTCCTGATCACACATGGGGAGGTGATGATGCAACTGATCAACAAAGCAAAAGGGAGGGCGAGAGAGAGAGAGAGAGAGAGAGAGAGAGAGAGAGAGAGAGAGAGAGAGAGAGAGAGAGAGAGAGATATGCATAAACGGGCAGTACTCTTATTTCAGAAACATTGTGTAAACATAAAAACCTGGCTCATGTGTTCCAGGGATTGATAGAGTTCTGGTTAACTGGGCTAGATTTCTGCCGGACAAACGCGGGTATTTGCCACAGCCCTTACCCTGATTCCTTATGGGGATTTAAGTGTGTATATTTAATGCTCTACTCCCACCACTCCTTAACCCACACACATCCATCATACAGGGTTTCAGCAGAACCAGCCGGAAGCACAGATACAGTACAAAGTCCTTGTGGGCGATATTCACACATTCAGCCTGTTGTGTTCAATACAGCAGTGGTCCCCTGCTTGGTATGCTAGGCCAGTGATTCTCAAACGTTTTCATTTCAAGGACCCCCAGTTTACTATGTATGCACTAGTCCACGGACCCCCATAACTCTGAGAACAAAATGTGTACAAATGGAACCAAATGGACCCCGTAAGGGGTTTGCCTGGAACCGCCTCAAGTACCCCCGGGGGTCCCTGGGAATTATTTTCTTTTTTCTGTTTCATACATTTTGTTTTTAATTCTAACTTCAAAAGACTTTCAAAAATGGTGTTGTGGGCTTTTTTTCACTAGTTTGGGTCCCGGAGAAACATAAAATGTCTCTTTTGGGTCTCAAGCTAAAACAAGTTTGGAGCCACAGTCGGACTCTGAGAGTGTACAAACTTTTGTGTTCAAGTGGTTCCATTTGTAAACTCTCAGAGTTAAAGACCCGCAATTTGGCTCCTAACTATCAATCAATTTAGCTGGGGACCCCACTTTGAGAGCCACTGCAATGAAACAATGCTGATATAAATCTAAGCAGGCAGCGATCGCACTGAGGTTTGACACAGAAATGGCTTCTCGTCAACTGAGTGCAGGGTAGGCAGAAAACAGCCGACACAGACCAGGGCAAATGCAATAACTTAATGATTTCAACTGGCAAAAAGCCACTTTGGACCGAGAACAAAATGCACGTTTTTAAAAGACACGGTTAAGTCTGATTTGAAAGCCTCACTGGCATCATTCGGATCCATCATGGTTCACATCCATCATTCATATTCATCGTTCATATACAATATTGATGCTCCTTTGTACATACATTTTATGACTCTTAATCCACACGTCTTTAAATTAGCTATATATTATGCACTCTATATGTCTCCCCTCTTTCTATTGTATGCTCTAATTCTTTTACTTCTTTAACACTGACAAGCCTGCACTAATAAGAATTTCACCCACTTTGCTTATAAATATGACGTGACAATAAAGATTTGATTCTGATTCCGATCGTTCAGATCGTCATGGTCACAGGAGTGCTTCATACACGGCGAGACTCAGGGCAGATGGCGGCCAACTCAAGAGCCTGGGTCTGCCTGACGTTACTTCCAGTTAAGTTTTTTTTGTTGCCACTGTCGCAAAAAATCTTGGCACTATAATAAAGTTGAATTGAATTGAATTGAATAGATAGGCTGCGATATGCCCAGCAGCCATGTTGGAAAGTGGTCTGAGGGACCACTAAGCCATAATTAGCATATTGGTAAGACCTGTGAAGGAAGTAAGGAAGAGGCTCAATTTCTTTCCAATATGGCTACTGTGCATAAAGCCTATTGAACTGAAACTTCAGACCCATCAGTTTCCCATGTTGCCTTGCGGTTGGTGGGCAGTGCAGGCAGGAGTGCCGTCATTCTCTGGTGTGTAGTTTGTTTGACTTTACGTTGGTCTGTTGGCTCACTGAAAGAAAACTACAAGCCAAATGGCCGCCAAGTGGAGTCAACGCAAGCACTGCGCTTTGATTGGTTGGCGCCTGGCAAAAGTTCGCCATTGTTGAACCTGACGCTTCACACCCGTCAAGACTCCACGCGCTTCAAAGCCGCCAATGCACCACCACTAGGACGCTCCCATATAGTGGAAGTGAATTGGGAAGCACATGCTATGACGCACATGTGTGACCATGTCTTTAGATTTCAGAAGTCTCTGGGCCCACCTACTAATACAGTTTAATCTAATTTTCTACATGAAAAGAAGAAATCTATAAGCTTGTAGATCAGCTATTAGTGAAAAATTGGGAAACAATTTTAAACTTTTTGAAACTCTTTATATATATAATATATTTACGTTATTTTAGCTTGCACAGCTAGGCAACATTAATAAAATGATTATTATGTTGTGTGCTTTGCTGAACTGCAAACGCATTTGCAGTTCTTTTTAGGCTACTTCTAAAGTGGTTCAAACCCCACTATACTAAATTGTATTCACTTCACTTCTCTCTCACTTACAGTATCTTATAGTTTTACACACATCATTTTAAATGTCTGACACATTATATTGTTAACCTACCAGTAGTCATGAATATACTCTCTGTAGCATATGCCTGTCACAATTATTACAGTATCGCTTCCATCGTTTTCATTCATCTGCATAATTTAATCTGTTGAAAAATAGCTAATAGCTAATCTAAAAGGTCACAACTGTGATCTTTTAGATCGGGTATTTACGTAGTTTTTGAAAGAAGTTTACATTATTAAATATGGCCTATTTGATTATTAGTACTGGTCATTGTCAGTCATTTCTCTGTATAGTTTGTCATATCTGCCCTGTGCAATTGCTTTGTTTACAAAGCCTAAATGGCAAACAAAAATGTCATTTTTATTTATATGTTCGACGCCAAAAACGCGAATAAAGTGTTAATCGCAGTTATATGTACGTCAATTAATCCTCAACTAAAATGTCATGATCGCGACAACCCAACCTCTTCACCAATCAACAGCCAAACACTTTCCTGACTTTCTTTTCCTCAAGTGGTGGAGACAAAGAGTAGTACATCCCCAGACGTATGTCCATGACGTTGCCTAATGTACTTAACTCATTGCAAAACCTTGGGCTATTATTTATATAATTTAGCAGCAAATACCGTATCATTTGTCCGCTGACTCGGCCGGTTATCCAGTGCTACATGGTTGAAAGATCCGTGGTTGCAGCCAGACAGCCGGGGCCAAGTCTCACTCTTTAACCAGATTTCTCACAGTAACATGGTTTTTGTGTGCATGTAAATGTATTGAGAGAGAGAAAGAGAGAGAGGAGAGAGAGAGAGAGAGAGAGAGAGAGAGAGAGAGAGAGAGAGAGAGAGAGAGAGAGAGAGTTTCCTCACGTGGTAGATTTCAGTTCTCTGAATAGGTTTAGATTACGGTACTTTTCCCCTGTTTGACGAGACATTTAAGACTCTTTTCAACTAAAAGAACCGAAGTGAACCGCGCCGTGCCACGTTAACGTATTTCACAGGTTCTGGATTTGTTTCCATATGATACGGCTCGGGTTCTCATAAGGTTCTCAGAACCTAACGTACTGGGCCCTGCTCGAGAGCGGTACTGACCCCTCAGCACTGAGAACTTATACTTTCAAAACAATTCTAAAAATGTTTATTCCTCCCTCCATAAACCACTTAAATCCCAGCATCTGTATTCTGGGGAAACCCTCGCTGAAAATAGCAAATCAACCAGCTCACAACGAGTTGTGAGCTTGTCGATCGGCTATTTTCATCTATTATATTTAATGTGGAGTGAAAACAGTAAAGACACTAGTATAGAGACCTGAAGGACTCCTCTCAGCAACGTATGGGGGTGGTTCTGGTTATAATAGATGCGATACGTAGTCGAAAACAGCCATAAGTTGTCATCCAGGACAGCTAGTCCCCTTTCCGTTGCGTTGTGTTCCACCTTGTTCTCTCCTGTCAACCCAGCACATTCCTATCAAACTGACTCATTCATTCTTTCACTGTTGGACTGCTCATCAACTTCAATACTCTGCTCATTGTTCAACTGGAATTGTCCAATCAGATTGCTCATTCTTCAAAAAGGTACTGGAATTGCCCAATCAGACTGCTCATCGTTCAACAATTGCGGGAATCGTCCAATCAGTCAGCTCATTGTTCAACAGTTGCTGGAGTTGACTTGTCAGATTGGTCATTGTTCAAAAGTCGCTGCAGTTGTCCAATTGCTCCTTGTTCAACAGTTGCTGCAGTTGTCCAATCAGATCGCTCAATGTTCAACAGTTGCTGGAGTTGCGGAACTCTCCGTTCTCTGTGATCTGCAGAGAAGACGTGTTGCTGGGCGACAGGCCGTTGCGTTGCGATGTCACCGCATAGCGTTCCTTTAGCTGAGTTAGCGCCGCCATTAGCCTGCTGTTGGCCGCGTCCAGGCTAGCTATCCTCTTCTCCTGTAGGTGGACAGACAGTGAGACAGACGGACAGACGGACAGACGGACAGACAGACAGACAGACAGACAGACAGACAGACAGACAGACAGACAGGCAGTCAGTCGTGGAAGAAGTACTCCGACAGTTCAGAAACCTGCCTACCAGTGACATCATCGATGGGGAATTGAAGCTAATAGAAACGGCAGGGTTTTTATTCCTGGAAAGTTAGCATGCTAATAGACGCCATTGTTCTCACATTCATAAATAAAACAAAACAATAACAAAAAAATCTCCTCGGAGACACAGAGTGGATAGACAAAAATAGTACCATATTATAATGAGTATAATGAGGACCAATTACATGAAGATAAGGTTGAAAATGGGTGAAGTGGTCCTTTAAGTAAAAGTGGCAATACCACAATATAAAAAAATACTCCCATGTCACAAGTAAAACATTTTACTTGAGTCAAAGTGTAAAAGGATTATTGGCATCAAAATATCCTATCATTGTTTGGGAAACGCTGCGTTAACCAAAGGTAACCAACATCTGTTCTAGCATAGACGTTGTGAGCTGTGGAATGACTGTAGATGGACATGTCACAGACCTGAGCTTCTATGATCTTCTGCTTGGAGTCCACCACAGCTTGCATATCACAATGATCTTTCTTCAGCTCTTCTTCCACCGACATCAACCTGAACAAACAGCGTTATGGTTAACTTTAGTCTGTCATCCTCAGAGAGGAAATTATGTTCCACAGTCAGGGCACATACAGTATGCAGAACAATAATATAATAATAATAATGACAATGAATTGCACAAAGAAAGAAAGATATCAAGATATCACAGTTGTGTTGGACATGGCGAGACATCAGGGTACGGTGATTTCTGACAGCAGTGATTTTAACTGCAGTAACATTTGTTTCCCCTGCGTATCCTGACCTCATTATACCATATTATTAATGCTGCTCCCATAGATGGTCGAATGCAATTTTCCCCAACAGAAAATGATTTGCACTTCCTCCTTGCTAAATTTGTTGTTTAACCCATTAAGACTTGAGGCCGATTCTACAAATGCCTTCTAAATCAGTAGTCTTCACACTGTGTGTACAAGCTCGCAGCTGCCGCACGAAGTGACACGCTGTGAGCTTCTATATCTGCTAATTATGAATAGCCAACGCAAAAATCTAAAATGACACGAAAATGGTTTTCCGGTTTCTGATTGGTCTCTAAATTCAACCATTTGTGCCGTACGCCAGACTTAATAATGTGCTGTTTAACTAGAAAAAGTGGAGGGGAATTGCACACTGCTTCCTGCACCATCGTCTCAATATGGCCTTGTGTGCTTATCAGCACAATTATGCAAATATTTCTCAACCTTCTTACAGTGGTAGAAGGGCACTCCAATGGCCATATGAATATACACACATGAAACTGATTGATCCCCCCCCCCCCCTGGGGATCCCAACATGACCTTTTTAATACCAAAAAAAAGAAGGAAAGAAAAGAAAAAAGACCATTACTGCATCAAAAGTAATCAACAAACTTTACTACAAAATTGGTGAAACATTGGTGAAATTGTCAAATAATATGAGAGGAATGTATTTTGAAAATAGCCAATCTACAAGCTCACAACGCTATGCGAGGCGTTGTGAGCTTCTAGATCGTCTATTTTCCAAATTTTTATCTGTGGAACCGAGTCAAACAAAATTGAATGCCTCAACTCCTACAATTCTATCAGGGTGGGGGGAACGGGGGGTGGGGTCCGTCCCCAGTTCAAATATGATTATTTTGGGGGGTCACGGCCTGAAAATGTTGAGAACACACTGAAACTCATTTCAAACTGTTTACAGAGCTGAGGTGTTTCTCCAGTCTGTTTATGCTTGTGTCTCCTATAGTTGCCTGGGTTCCGGAAACTTCTGTCGCACTGCTTACAGTAATGTTTCTCCGCAGTGTGGACACGCTGGTGTCTCCTCAGGCTGCCCACGTCGGTGAAACTCTTGTCACACTCTTTACAGTAGAAGGGTTTTTCTCCGGTGTGGACGCGCAGGTGCGTCTTCAGAGCGGCTAACACACTAAAACTCTTGCCGCATTGTTTGCAGTAGAAAGGCTTCTCTCCGGTGTGGACACGCTGGTGCGTCTTCAGGGCGCCCAGCACGGTGAAACTCTTGCGACATTGCTGACAGTGGAAAGGTTTCTCCCCGGTGTGCAGACGATGGTGCGTCTTCAGGTTACACAGCTGACTGAAACTCCTGTCACATTGCTGACAGCGAAACGGTTTGTCCCCACTGTGCAGACGCTGATGGGTCTTCAGGTTGCCCACCTCGCTGAAGCTCTTGTCGCACTGGGTGCAATGGAACGGTTTCTCCCCGGTGTGCAGGCGCAGGTGGGTCTTCAGACCATATAACCGACTGAAACTCCTGTCACATTTCTCACAGTGGTATGGTCTTTCTCCGGTGTGGACGCGCTGGTGCGTCTTCAGGTGACACAAATGCCTGAATCTCTTGTCACACTGTTCACAGACGTGGGGTTTCTTTGCTGCGTGAGTCCGCTGATGCGTCGTCTTCATCTCTCCCGGCTGAGTTGAGGTCTCGGCAAACGGTTGATGCTGCAAGATCTTGGTTTGTTTGTGTCTCCTTCTTGTTGTTTCTGGCTGGCTACAGGGCTGGTTATTTGCCGACAGGCTGCTGAAGGGGTCTGATCGTTCCTCGGTAATCTGGCTGCTCTTCGGGTGTTTATGGAGCAGGACCTGAGACATGAAGGCGTACAGACGACACTCAGAACCGGAGACCTGAGTCTGGGAAGAAGATCGGGACGTCACACCTTCCATGAGCCGCGGCGGTTCATCGTCAAAGCTGCTGGTATGCATGGAGACGGACAATACGTCTGCTGTGTTGGAAGATTTGTCCTGTTTTCTCTCTCTCTTCGTCCGTCTCTGTCTCTTTATCTCCGTCTGTCTCTCTGCCTCCAATTCTCTCTCCATCTCTCTCTGAGGACGGTTTATAAATAAAACTATGTGTTTAAACAGTTCTATTAGTGTGATGATCTATTTAAGAACTACTCGAGTGGAAGTCTAAAAGTATTTTCACATCTTATAGGCAAGACCAGAGCTCTGGTGTGATGTCACGCAAACACAAACCGTTGCATGTATGCCGACAACAGATTTGTGCAGGCACCGTTGCAGATGCATGCATGTCCTGACCTTGACATGTTCTTATTAGTGGGCTCCATCTCCATATTTGGAGACAGCCCAGCCCCAGTCATTTGTTCATTACAGCCCGACCAGCAGATGTTCGGGTTGGATGCAATCCTAATTTTGATGATCGGTAGACCACCAATTAAGGTAGTCTCTATTATCTATTTGACTGCCAGAGTATTTTCATAATATACTCACCCAGTGCCAGCGATTTTCATGTTTATTTTATAACCTTTTCAACTGGTCATCAGAAGTTTTATATCCATTATAATCCATTGTCTGGCAACTACCTATAGTTAGAGACTGTTTAGGGTTAAAGGTCACATTTACAGAGAGTGTGAGGGGTTAAAGGTCGCAGATACCTATAGACTGCATGGGGTGAAAGGTTAAAGGTCACGTATACCTATAGAGACTGTACGAGGGTAAAGGGTAAAGGTCACAGATACCTATAGAGACGGTATGAGGTTAAAGGGTAAAGGTCACAGATACCTATAATAGAGACTGTATGAGCTTAAAGGGTAAAGGTTAAAGGTCACCTGCTGATGATGCTGTTCATCTGAAGATCTTTGTCATCCTGAAGCCTCCTCAGTCGACTGTCTGTGTCCTCCAACCTGGACTGAAATACAACAACAACAATAAGTAAGCCTTGCCGAGCCATGTGGCCTGTCTCATGTTCCTGCAGCGTGAGACAGCTTGATGTACAAACACATCCCCCAGCCGTAATGTACAAGTACACCCGTGGACATGATGCTAGCCGACCTACAAGCTCACAATGCGTCGCATTGCGACGCGTTGTGAGCTTGTAGATCTGCTATTTTCAAATAGCTGATGTACATGTTAAAGTACTCATGTGGGCCCATAGTCGCTTCTTTTGGGCTGGTTTTCCTAGACCTGGTTGCTTGTTTCTCTCACAGAATCTGGCAACACTGGGTTCGAGTCCTCCACCACTATGACATAGTAGTCCCCCGTCTTCTTCATGCGCTCAAAGCTCTCGGCGAACCGATCCGGCGTGACGTCGCCCGCCCGCCCGCCCGGGTGAGCTGGGACAGGACCTCGTGGAATCACCCTGTGGAAGTCTGCGGCGCAGAGGGGCCTGAGCAGCAGGCCGGGGCCCGAGGGGAAGACGGGCGGGGAGAAGGAGGGAAAGGAGCGGTCGCTCCAGTCCAGCTCCTGGAGCAGGGCGGCCTCAAAGAGCGGCGTCTCGTCTAGCGACATTCCGCGCGCTCCGCTGAGAACGCGATGGAACTGACAAGTAACACGAGACGTTGAATTCCGCTGAGTGAAATTGTCTCAACGTGAGGGCGTGTTACACTTAGTATGTCCGAATATGAAAAGTATGACATATGTATATGACATATGACATACAGTATGACATATGAATATGAAATATGACATACTGTATGACATGGCATATCGCTGTGGTCAGGCAGATACCTCTTATCTCCATATTTTAACTTTCTACATTTTTTGTTTCCAGTAAATGAATGCCCTCCTTCGTCATACAGTCACACAAAAGTAGCAAAAATTGCAGTTCTACAAGCTCAGCACTTGAATTTTAACTGAAAAGTAATAGTTTTGGATGAGGTTTCCACCCGACAGCAACGATATGCATATTGACCTATACATTGTCCTGCCCCCATCCCACTCCCTGCACCAGCGTTCATCCCTATTACAGTACCTCCATGCCCCGTCTCTGCACCTCAACCCCCCACTTCTGCCCAAATAGGGAGATGACTGACATCATATTGATGACATCATAGAACTGCAGGAACATCTATTGCTGTTGTAGCATCAACTGTGACGTCAGTCTTGCCTAAAAATGTTCCAAAATGAGTTCCATTTTTGGAGAATTTACATGTCTCAGTCTGTGATGAAGATACGGGTATTTTAAATTAAACTAGAGGAACCAGGAGACCTGGTTCTGCCAGACCCCTAGTGGTTGAAATCTGAATGGCCGGTCTTCGCATGACGTGTGTGCAGAGGAAAAGAGGGACAGACCGACCGACCGACCGACAAAGCCTCCTGTAGGCCGACCCCCTGGGTCTGGCAAACACATTTGGAACCAATGAATGAGGAGAGATTTCCGAGAACAGCTTTGCAAATAAAGTCGTACCAATGCTGCAGCCTGCAAGATGTTAAGTGACATTCAATAAGAACAATAATAATGTTTGGTTTGTTCTAATAATGTATTTTATTGTACCTGGTATTCCTGTAACATTCTCTGGTTTTGCTGGTCTTGAACCAACAGTCGAGTTTCACATTCCTCTTGTCTCAACGCTGCAACTCTCAACCTCTCCTGGAGAACAGAGATCTCCTGTTGATACTGCACGCACGCGCACGCGCACACACACACACACACACACACACACACACACACACACACACACACACACACACACACACACACACACACACACACATACACAATAAAGTCTTTATTACTTTACTTGTGTGGACAACGACATCAGCATGACATTTTGACGAGGACAGTGATTTTATTAATGTCATTCGTATTAATGTTTTTGCAATGTTTTAACCAATTTTAACCAAAAATGTTTTCGGTGTGCGTCACCGAACTAAGTATAAATGGACGTAACTCCAACCACAACAGCTAAACCTAAGCTCTAAATGTCTAATCCTAACCCTAACCTGAACCTTTTCTTAACTATAAGCCTAGCTCCCCTGAGGACCAGAAAAGTTCTCCTCACAAAGTCTATTTCTCAAATTCTAGTACTGTATGCTTGGGACATAGTAATAATAGTATAGTAATACACACACACACACACACACACACACACACACACACACACACACACACACACACACACACACACACACACACACACACACACACACACACACACACACACACACACACACACACACACACACACACACACACACAGCAGTGAAGAGGTAGCTATCGATTACAACAAACTCTAATTTAATTGAACAACTACTACCACTCTGAAAACAGGGGACTTCTTTAGTTTAGCTTTGGTCCCACAGAGTCTGTTTTACAAAGACAATTTATTGTCATAATATCAGATGCTGATATTGTGGAGTTCTGCACCAGGTCATTTTCTACCTCTGATTTATCATGGTGAGACACAAGGAGAGCTGAGTCATCTGCTAAAAGCATTGGTGGACAGTAACAAAGTACATTTACTTGAGTGCTGTACTTAAGTACATATTTTGAGTATGTGCACTTTAGTTGAGTATTTGTATTTGTGGGTGACTTTCACCTTCACTACATTTCAAAGTCAAATATTATATATATTATGCAGGGAGTTACTTCAGCTGCACCTCCTAAAAATGTGCTGGGGATGTTATCAGTTCAACTTCTCACCCATTACCATAACAGCATTTTATTTAATGGTGAAAATAGATCAAATAAAAAAAAGAATAATAATGACAATGCAGCTTTTAACATTGAGATTGGACCCACAATTCTTTATATGGGCAAGACAATATAAAAGACACGTGAACATAAATAAGACATGTTGAATTGTTTAACCTTCTCTGTGAGGGTGTCATCATGGCGATCCTCTTCTGTCTCCACATACTGGCTGTTGGAGTTCATATTGAGCAGCCAGGCAGCAGTCCGATCCAAAGCACAGGGAGCCTGGACACGCATGCACACACACACACACACACACACACACACACACACACACACACACACACACACACACACACACACACACACACACACACACACACACACACACACACACACACACACACACACACACACACACACACACACGCAGGCACACGCAACAAAAGGTGTGTTGAGAACAGTGAATGAACTATTTTGCTGTCAACTTGAAGGATTTCACTTGGGGTGGTTGTATTTGGTCTCCCTGCTCTTCTATTGAGACCTTTGACACAATCCAAGTGTCTGCAATTGCTTTTAAATTGCTTATACATTTGTGTTGTATCACACGATATAGGGATAGGTTGTTTTATTTGTTTCTGTTTTGTCTTGTTTTTGATATGAATATAGACGTGAAAATGAAAGCGTTCAGCGTTTGCACAGGAGACCGGGGTTCAAATCCGGGGTAGAACAGGAAAGTTACATAATGCAACTTTAATTTGACTACTGTATGATTGTGTGAAAATGTTGAGATTTGAATTATTATTTACTAACGATGTATCTCGTCTAAAGTAATTCACAGAATGTGCCCAGTCTCTGCGGGTTCACCCGGGGGTTACCTTGGCAACTGGCCGCTGTTTCTCGGGGCTGTCTCCCTTGGACGACGAGGACGCCTGTCTGAGACGCGACTGGCCGCTGCTCGGCCAATCGGGACTCGACGACATCACGCTGCCGGAGGCGGGCCGGGGGGGGTAGACGGCGCTGCAGCCGCTGAGCATGCTGGGAGGGGTCCTGCCGCGCGGGGGGCAGGCAGGGGGGGCCGAGGGGGGAGGGGGAGGCTGGTCGATCCTGCGCTGCGGTCCAATGGACGGCCCGGCCGAGTTCTGGCGAGGAGGGGCTCCTGGGAAATGTGACATAGTGTTAACATTCATGTTATGGTTTATTGCACTAACCGTGGTATATGAAATGATTAATAGCATAATGTACATTATTGTACTATTAATAATCTAATGATATGTATTTACCTTTATTGGTCGGTTTGTTAGACGCTATACGATAACTAATATCTAGATTTGTTCAAAAACAGTACAGAGACAACTGTACCGTGCAACACTAACTTTAAACAATAACTCACCTAGATTCTCTCTCTCTCTCTCTCTCTCTCTCTCTCTCTCTCTCTCTCTCTCTCTCTCTCTCTCTCTCTCTCTCTCTCTCTCTCTCTCTCTCTCTCTCTGCTAGTAAATAGTTTCATAAGTACCTTTGTAATATAAATGTCAGTGTAAAAATGCATCATACAACATCATTTCTCAAGGATAATTAAAATGTATTTCATTTTGGTTCCATTTACTAACAGAGTTAAATGAACACTGAGGATTTTACAGTGTAGATTGGGGTTCCAGAGGTTAAAATAGTATCAATTGGGGGTCCGGACCGTGGCCTAAATACACTATGGAGGTCCTTGAAATACAAACAAAAAGTTGAGAACCGCTGTGTTAACGGGTACCTGGGGCAGGGCTGGGCTGGGGGTCAGTGAGGGACAACTGTCGTCGGGAGAATTCCCCGGAGCGGCGGGAATATTCCTCCCCACTGCTGCTGCTGGACAGGGCGGAGGTCCGGTCTCCCCTCTCTCCTCCTCCTCCTCTCTCTCCTCCTCTCTCAACTCCTCCTCCTGCTCTCTCAACTCCTCCTCCTCCTCTCTCAACTCCTCCTCCTCCTCCTCCTCCTCCTCTGTCTCCTCCTCTCTCAACTCCTCCACCTCCTCCTCCTCCTCTGTCTCCTCCTCTCTCAACTCCTCCTCCTCCTCCTCTGTCTGCTCCTCTCTCCCCTCCTCCTGAAAATATACAATTGAGGCATTTTAGATTTTAACCACTTTAACCATTATCTTATACTTTGGCTATTCAAAAAATTGGCAGATCTACAAGCTCATAGCGCGGCACCGAGTGCCGCGCTATGAGCTTGTAGATCTGCTATTTTTTGAAAAATCATGAAACTGTGTGCAAATCTTTGAATATATATTTTTTTTAAAGCGAACATTTGTAACTCAAATCTTTGCTTCTGGGGGGTCCCTGGAGCTAAATATTTTCAGATGGGGGTCCGCGGCCAAATACATTTAATTTTGGGGGTCCTTGACATGAAAAAAGGTTTGATATTATAGCAACAAAGTGTTTCAGAAAACTGTTAGGATTCCAGTGCGAGATTGGAATAAGCGGAGTAAACATGAACTCTTGGCAACAAACAACAAGGTAAATAGTCACATAACTAGAGTGCAGAGAGAACAGCTTAGCGCATCGAAGAAACTAGGAAGCCAGGTAAACAATGAACCTAACAACTGTGTAAACATTCCATTTTATCTAAATATGGAATATGGGATACAAGGTAAACAGTGAACCTAGCATCTGTCTAAACAACATGGTATATGTGAATCACATTCTGTGCATTTGTGGTTGAGAAAAATAAGTTGAGTGCTAGGGGGTGAGGTGGAGTCTGAAGAGGTGAGTGCTAGGTAGTCTCGCGTCACCAGACAACTATTCCACAATCTCTGAATGCTATATAGAGTCTGGAACTCCACTTCCCAAAAGCTGCTTAACGGAAGCTACTCAGACCGGAAAAACATTCGACCAATCACGACGCGGTGCCCGCGGACCTGTAGTCCCAGTGGAAACAGAACCCAGGCGGAAGCATAGAGTCATAGGTAGATTCATGTTATTTGTGCGAGGATTGTTTATCATTATATTCATAATATATGTATCATATATGATACATATATATATGTATATTTGTATATATATTCATACATATATCATATTTATATTATTTAACACTTTTTGTTTTGATTCCAGTCGGACTCCTTTGCGCCACTGCACAATGCTAAAACGGAAGTGGGTAGGGGAGGGGCTTCCGCTTTCCCTTTAAGAATGATCAGAGCTTCCGAGTCCCAGACTGTATGCCGGAAACATTTGTAAATTGTGGGAGGCAACAGTCTGGCCACGCGAGACTAGAGGTGAGTGCTAGGGGGTGAGGTGGAGTCTGAAGAGGTGAGTGCTAGGGGGTGAGGTGGAGTCTGAAGAGGTGAGTGCTAGGGGGTGAGGTGGAGTCTGAAGAGGTGAGTGCTAGGGGGTGAGGTGGAGTCTGAAGAGGTGAGTGCTAGGGGGTGAGGTGGAGTCTAAAGAGGTGAGTGCTAGGGGGTGAGGTGGAGTCTGAAGAGGTGAGTGCTAGGGGGTGAGGTGGAGTCTGAAGAGGTGAGTGCTAGGGGGGTGAGGTGGAGTCTGAAGAGGTGAGTGCTAGGGGGTGAGGTGGAGTCTGAAGAGGTGAGTGCTAGGGGGGGTGAGGTGGAGTCTGAAGAGGTGAGTGCTAGGGGGTGAGGTGGAGTCTGAAGAGGTGAGTGCTAGGGGGTGAGGTGGAGTCTGAAGAGGTGAGTGCTAGGGGGTGAGGTGGAGTCTGAAGAGGTGAGTGCTAGGGGGTGAGGTGGAGTCTGAAGAGGTGAGTGCTAGGGGGTGAGGTGGAGTCTGAAGAGGTGAGTGCTAGGGGGTGAGGTGGAGTCTGAAGAGGTGAGTGCTAGGGGGTGAGGTGGAGTCTGAAGAGGTGAGTGCTAGGGGGTGAGGTGGAGTCTGAAGAGGTGAGTGCTAGGGGGTGAGGTGGAGTCTGAAGAGGTGAGTGCTAGGGGGGTGAGGTGGAGTCCTCAGATTACCTCCTCTGTCTCCTGCTCCCAGGGCGACAGACATCTGAGTGAGGAACGTAGGTTTGGCTGCCAGGGTGTTTCTCTCCTCAGCGTTACCATGGGAACCGGCGGAGCCGTCAGAGGGCGTGGCATCCGTCTGCTGGGGTTGCCGTGGCGACGTGGCCGTCATGTGATAGACGGGGTTCTGGAAAGAGAGGGGGAGGAGCCCGGTCCTGCGCTGCCATTGGCTGTCGTCAGGGCCGTCGTTAGGGGAGGAGTCCTGCAGGTCCTCATTGGTCAGCTCTGGGCCCTCCCTCCTGCTGCCGCCGGCCAATTCTGCTTCGTTCTCATTGGCCTCTGAGTAGGAGGAGCTCGGAGCAGGAGAATCCTGGAGGCCTGGATGGATCAAAAAAAAAAAGCAGGCCACGTCATTGGTCAGGGCAGTGGTGGAAAAAGTACTGAAATTCTTTACTTAAGTAAAAGTACCAATACTGCAATATGGAAATATTCTGTTACAAGTAAAAGTCCAGAATAAAAAAATGACTTGAGTAAAAGTACAAAGGTATGGCATCAACATGTGCTTAAAGTACCAAAAGTAAAAGTTCTAAAATGTTTGAAAATAGCAGATCTACAAGCTCACAACGCGGTGCGATGCGACGCGTTGTGAGCTTGTAGATCGGCTATTTTCAAATAGTCTAGATATATATATCTGAAAAGTAACTAGTAACTAAAGTTTTCAAATTTCAAAAAGTACAAATACCTCAACATTGTACTTAAGTACAGTACTTAAATAAATATACTTAGTTACTTTCCACCACTGGGGTAGGGTTTGTATTTGGCCTCTGAGAGTCAGAGGTCGTAGGTCAGGGCTTAGGGTTGGTTAGGTCAGGTGGAGGTCAAAGGTCAGAGGTGAAGGGTTACCTGTTGCAGGCTGTAGGCTGGATCCTTTAGTGACAAAAAACAACTCCTTGTTCTCTGGGGTCGGAGAGGGTAGTCTGGTGAAGTCCACCAAACTGCAAACACACGCGCACACGCACGCACGCGCACGCACGCACGCACGCACGCACGCACGCACACACGCACACACGCACACACACACACACACACACACACACACACACACACACACACACACACACACACACACACACACACACACACACACACACACACACACACACACGACAGTGTATTACACAGTATGCGACCCGTTTTAGATATTTACTCTTGCAGTCTATTTATCATTTACAACTGTACAGCAGCTGAATAATAATACAAATAAATACATAAATAAAAAGTAATAAGAATTATAAAAATTATAAAAATTATAAAAAATACAAAAAATATAATAATAATATTGCATTTCACAGCACAAATGTACGTAGAAACCGTGACATGTAGACTAGAAATGTATGTAAACACTGGATAAGGCTGAGGTCCGATCTCCTCTCTTCCTCCTCTGTCTTTGGACAACAGGTCTGGCTGATGAAGAATCCCCCCCCAGTATTACTAACTAGTATAACTAACTAGTATGACTAACCTGCTCTCCAGACCCATGCTGCCCTGTAGACCCATGGACAGACTGCAGGCGGCCAGCGGAGGGGAGAGGGGCGGAGACAGGGGGGGTGGAGATGACATGCGCTGTGGTTCTGGAGAGCTCATTGGGTTAACCTCTGGACTGGCCACTCCCCCAGTGCTGGCCACGCCCCCGGGGTTGGCGAGCGCCGCAGAAACCTCCCGCAGCACGCGAGGGAGAGGACCGAGCTTAGACAAACACATCTGGAAACACACAGAAACATGAGTCACCTGTCTACTTCAGTCAGCTGGGCGTTAATGAATGAGGTACCGTTTTTTGATTGATTGATTGATTTATTGGTTGACTGAATACTTTATTCAGTCAACCGTCTAACAGTACAAGTTGTACAGTCAAAAGTTATGCTATAAGGGCCTGGGCCGTAGCGTGACGGTCCAGGCACCCTGGGCTGCAATGCCAGCCTGACAGCGTGTCGCGGGTTCGACTCCCGTTCCCGACGACCTTTGCTGCGTGTCACCCCCCCCATCTCTCTCCCCATTTCTCCCCAAAAGAACAAAATCTTGAAAAAAAAAAGTTATGCTATAAGGATAACACAAAAAGCCCCAGGGGGCCTGTTTCCATTGTGGTCCATTGTACTCAATTCATCAGTAAGACATACAATACATACAACACAATACATATCAGTAAAAGCTCAGTACCAGCAAAAGGTAGCCTGGCGTAGACAGACTATATCACTGCGTGGATATGAGTCTGGTGCTTCCATGAGGACGTTTTTTTTCCCCAAGGGGGCAGAATCAAAACAATGGCCCTCGACGCAACTGGTTAGACCTACAACCAACTACCAATTACAGTCTCCCATATTGAAATACTGGGCCCTGATTGGTCACACACGTCTTCTGGAGCAGGAGATGGATTCTCTATGGAGCCGTGCCAGACCCAAATCGCAGAGTGCAATTTTTTTTTGCACTCGCAGATTCGTCTAGTCCCAGGCTAAGCAAAAGGTATATTTACAAAAAAGGAGGGGTGGGGGCGGGGGGCAAAGGATAATTGTATCTTAAGGTCGTCCATTCTTTTAGGTTAGTTTTGAGTTTGGGTAAGGAGTCCATATCTTTAATGGTTTTTGGTAAGGCATTCCACGTTTTGGAGGCAGCATTAGTAGAATGCAATTTTCTCTCATGTTTGAGGCAGATTTTGGGGGGAACGAGCTCAGATGAGCTCCTTCTGGTGTCACTCACTCTATGACCACACCTGGTCTAATTCAGTCAGCTGGTAGTTAACCCATTAAGGCCTGAGGCCGATTCTACAAATGTCCTCTAAATCCTAACAGTTTTTTGAAAAAACGTATGTTGCTATATCAGTGGTTCTCAAACCTTTTTCATGTCAAGGACCACCCAAAACGATATGTATTTGGCCGCCGACCCCCATCTCAAAATACTTTGTTCCAGGGACCCACCCAGAAGCAAAGATTTAAGTTACAAATGTTCGCTATAGAAAAGAAGATATTCAAAGATGTTCAAATGTTCAAGAGCTGGTGCCATGTTTTTGCACTTTTTCTGTTTTTCATGTGTCTGAGGTTGATAGAACTTCATTAAGCCCCCCGGTGGTGGTTTTATGGTGTTTTATGTCTTCTCTGACTATTTGGAGTTTCTTCCTGGAGGCTGAAACCTTGAGGGTCAAACGTGCCAGCGCTTTAGTGACATAGTAAAAACATACCCTCCCCCTCATTATCATAACACAACAGGTGTGGGCATAAGGAGGAGGAGGGACTAGGACAGGTGGGTGGTGCTAAGGTGATGGAGGAGGTGCTAAGGTGAGAACCAGGTATACTTAATGAACTGGAGGCGTGTCCACATAAAAACATAATTTTAACAATTTCTGTACACTTTTTTGAAAAAAAATCTTCCTCCTAGTATATAATACCTGATGATTATGTTTTAGGGGGGGGGGATCACTGAAAATCACGGCACCCCGTCTTTCACAGGTTTTTCAAAAATAGCAGATCTACAAGCTTGTATATCTGCTATTTTTGAATGGCCAAAGTATAAGATAATGGTTAAAGTGGTTACACAGATGCGTTCCCGGTTGTAATGGGCCAACGAATGGGTATACCTGGTCTACTTCGGTCAGCAGTGTGTGTAACGTGGACAGCTCTCGGCCCAGGTCAATGTAGCCGTCGAACCCGGCAGTGTGACTGACGCTCTCCGGGTTGGAGATCTCTTGCAGGAAACGCTGCATGCTGCTCCACTCCCGCTCCACAAAGTCGTTCATAAACAGCATGTACTCCTCCTTATTACCAAACCTGCCATACACACACACACACACACACACACACACACACACACACGTTTGTATTACTATACTTGTGAGGACATCAACGCTTTAGGAAAGCGATTTTATGAATGTCATTTAAAAATACATATATTTTGGCAGTTTTAACCGTAAGCCTAAAGCCGAAAAACAGCAGATCTACAAGCCCACAACGCGTCGCAGCGCGACGCGTTGTGGGCTTGTAGAGCTTATAGATCGGCTGTTTTTCGGTGCATGACACTGGCACGCAACTAAGTATAAATCATGTTTAACTCTAATTCCAATCCCTAAACCTAAATGTCTAATCCTAACCTGAATGTTTTTCTGCAAAGTGCAAACGTATCTCTAAAAATGATTTTTTTAACTATAAAACAGCCATTTGTCTTGTGAGGACTGCCTAAATTGTAAATTGTAAAGTAAAAAACAAATGAAAACTAAATACAAAGCAAACTGAACAATGTCAAACAAGCTAAAACTAAAATTGCAGTAACTCAAATGAAATTGCATGTAAAACCATCTTTCTTTTGTTTTTACTTTCTCTATGCTTGACCACTTGTTCTTTGTTTGAGAAATGCTGTTCATGCTATGTATTTATACTGCTCAAAGAAATGTAGGGAACACTTGAATCCCTTATACGTGACACTTGCACATTTGATTGATCCTGCTGCTTTGTACATCTGCACATTTGGGTAAACATTGCTGCTTTGATCTGTTACAGTGTATGTATCAGAAATTGACTGCATAAGCAAACGTTGCTAATGATGATTAGTTACTGTGCCTGTCTAAGACAAGTCCCTATCGGTATACATTATATTCTTTTATTAAAAATGGTAAATGGTAAATGGTGCATTTATATAGCGCTTTTATCCAAAGCGCTTTACATAGATTGTGCATTACATTCACCCATTATTAGTCGTTCTATTTTATTTTCTTGCTTAATATTTAATGAATAAACACAATCTACGGGGACAAGTCCAAAAAACATTTTGCTGCTTCCTGTATATAAGTCAGTAACAAATAAAACATCTTGAATCTTCTACAAAGGCTGCACTCAGTGGGCGCATCCTTCACTTAACATGACAACACTAACCGCAATGGTGAATACCTTGCTGCCCTACTTTTGGAACATGAGCCACTGGCTGTAAAAAAAAACACGTCCCTCTCTCCCCTCCTTACTTGGTGAAGTTGGCAAGGTTCTGGGTGACCTTGGCAATGAGCGTGAGAGTCCGCGCCGTTCTGTCGTCGGGGTACTCTTGCGTCAGTTCGAACAGTGACGGCGACATCACGGCCGGACACAGGAAGCGCAGGAACAACGACGCGCTGATGAGTCGCTCGCTGATGTCCGGTCGCCCCCGGTTACCGCACTCGTGTCGCCATGATGCGAAAACCTCCTTCAGCTCCCTGGGAAAAACTCTGTGGGAAGGAGAAAGACGTGGAGAGATGCAGATGTAGATCTATACATGCTGTAGCATTGTTTCTAGCTGTGGATCTGACATGAGAACTGCATTAATAAAGGCCTGCCTGCCTGCCTGCCTGCCTGTCTGTCTGTCTGCCTGTCTGTCTGTCTGTCTGTCTGTCTGTCTGTCTGTCTGTCTGTCTGTCTGTCTGTCTGTGTGCCTGACTGTCTGTCTGTCTGTCTGTCTATCTATCAGATTTGTGACCTAAGATGACAAGTACGACCCAAGTACGATTTTTGGGTCTGATGTCCAAAATGTTTAAATCAATAAAAACGTAATGCAAACATCAGTTTCCATGTTATTTGTTGCTGTTCAGACTTAAAAATGAATCTGATTCCAATCTGTATAGACCTAAAGCTTCAGGTATTCACCTGCAATGCATTCTGGGATAGGGTCTTCAGCCAGAGATTAGTGAGAACAAATATCATATTTTGTCACATTTATAGCAAAAACAATAGGGAGAGCAGGGAGAGTATGTATTCGAACATTGTTGGGGATATTTTACTGTATAATAATATCACACATAATAAAGTACCTTCATTAGAAGGATAAACCCCTTGAGATGCATCATCTCGTTTTTCGAGATTATATATTGTATATTGTGCAGCATAGTGCAGAGGTTGAATTATTAACTAAGTAGCCTACTGTATATCATTGGTTCTCAAAGTGGGGTCCGGGGAGCCCCAGGGGTCCTTGGCGGGGTACCAGGGGGTCCCCAGCTAAATATGTTAATATAGCGTCACAATCATTCCAACCACTTTAACCATTATTGTATACTTTGGCTATTCAAAAACAGCAGAAATACAAGCTCATAGCGCGGCACCGAGTGCCGTGCTGTGCTATGAGCTTGTAGATCTGCTATTTTTGAAAAATCTTGAAAATGTGCACAAATCTTTGAATATATATATATTTTTTAAAGCCATTTTAACTCAAATCTTTGCTTCTGGGGGTCCCTGGAACAACATATGTTGAGATGGGGGTCCGTAGCCAAATACATATAATGTTGGGGGTCCTTGACATGAAAAAGTTGGAGAACCACATTCAAAGCATACCTCATCTCACATCTTCATACTTGGAGCTGAAGAGTGTGTAAATCCACATGTTGTCTATACTGTATATATACTGTACACACTTCCATTGATCAAAGGCCGGAACACAATCGATTGATCGATCGTTAAAATAAACATGCTCTGACCACTCAGTGGTCAGATGGGTGGGCTGCGAACACTTCTATAATGTATATGTCAACGGTACCTGTAGGAGTCCAGTATTTTGCAGAAGGCCAGTTCGCAGCACATCCTCAGGTTCTCCTGATGCTCTGGAAGCTCTGAGGAGGAACATCGGCCAGGATCCACCTCACAGTTCTCATCTGACTCATACAACGCCTTGATGAACTCACCTGCACGCACGCACGCGCGCGCGCGCGCGCGCGCGCGCACGCACGCACGCACACACACACACACACACACACACACACACACACACACACACACACACACACACACACACACACACACACACACACACACACACACACACACACACACACACACACACACACACACACACACACACACACACACACACACACACACACACACACACACACACACACACACACACACATTGATTACCTCAGATAATACAGTGCAGGCAGTTAGACAGTATCTACACAACAGACACAAAAAGACATACCAACAGACCGACAGACAGACAGACAGACAGACAGACAGACAGTATCTACCTACCAGACAGACAGACAGACAGACAGACAGACAGACAGACAGACAGACAGACAGACAGACAAACAGACAGACAGTATCTACCTACCCAACAGATAGACAGACAGACAGTATCTACCTACCCAACAGACAGACAGACAGACAGACAGTATCTACCTACCCAACAGACAGACAGACAGACAGACAGACAGACAGACAGACAGACAGACAGACAGACAGTATCTACCTACCAGACAGACAGACAGACAGACAGACAGACAGACAGACAGACAGACAGACAGACAGGTTACCCAGTGCATCTTGCAGGTATTTCTGTCCAACCAGCTTCAGGTACTCCTCGACGCTCTTTGTCGCCAGCGTGTTCTCTCTGAAGATCAACTGATCGTTGTCACGACAACGATCCACCTCTGACATCATCAGGTCTGTCAGGAAGTCCTGAAAGCCAAGGGTCAAATTAATGTTTAGCCCAATTGAATTACAAGCATCTTTATCTATTAGAAACAATGAATGACAAGCTTGACAAAAGTTAAAATACCCATTATGCAGAATGTCCCATTTCACAAGTTTTCAAATGTATAAAAATCTTTTGAAAATAGCAGATCTACAAGCTCACAATGCGTTGCATCGCGACGCATTGTGAGCTTGAATATTGGCCATTTTCAAATGGCCAAAATGTATATAGGGCTGAAGTGGCTAATGTATGTTTTGTAATAATAATACAAATCTACAAAGTAACTAGCAACTAAAGTTTTCTAATAATTGTAGTGGAGTAAAAGTACAATATTTTGCCTCAGAGATGTAGTGGAGTAGAAGTAAAAGTATTGGAAATTGGAAATACTCCAGTAAATAAAGAATCCCTCAAAATTGTACTTAAGTACAGTACTTGAGTAAATGTAGTTATTAACTTTACACCACTGATGCTTTGTGAGCTTGTCGATCTGCTATTGTCAAGCGAAAGCTTTCCCCACAATAACAGAAAGCAGAAAAGACACTACTCCGGTCAACCATATGCGGCATTGGTCCGGGGACCCCCAGGGGTCCTTGGGGGAATTCCAGCTAAATGATAGGTAGTTAGGAACCAAATGGACCTTTATAAGTCTCTAAATCTTAGAGTGTACAAATGGAACCAAATGGACCCATAAGGTCCATTTGTTACAACATGTATGTTACAACATACATTGGGGTACCAGAGATAGAAATGCCATTACATGGGGGTCCGTAGCCTAATGCATGTCAAACTGGGGGGTCCTTGAAATTGAAATGGTTGAAAATCACTGCTAGAACCGTACAAACTTCTCTTATGGGGGTCCTTGACATGAAAAAGTTTGAGAAGCACTGTTATATACGGGGGTTCATCAAGTGGTTGGTGACCTTGGCCTTGCCGGTGCTGTGTAGGATGTGGACCAGCGCTGCAGCCAGCTCCTCCTTGGCCCTCAGACTGATGGCCGTCTCCAGGGTGTTGCACAGCAGCAGGTAGTTGGCGCTGATGAACTCGGCAAACTCCTTGTACTGCTCCATGGGCAGGATGACCACGCTCTGGTACCGGCTCTTGATGCGGACGGTGGGACCCGAGGATTTGGCTGCAAGAGGAGGACGCCAAGTCAAGTCCAAATATCATTCAAACCATATTAACCATTAAAGGGATAGTTCAGTCCCAAAATCACCCCATAGACACTTGAATTCATGGATTTTGTTTTGTTTTTGTCGCATTCCTAAGCCAATAATTTGATATGACTGGTAGCGATTCCGGTAGGAGACACAAAAAGTCTCCTTTGTGTCTCCTACCGGAACCGCTGCCAGCATAGGAATGAATGAATTCAAGTTTCCATGGGGTGACTAATCAATAGAAAAAAGTGATTTTTTTTTGGGGTGAACTATTCCTTTAACCACCTAATACTGTGTGGAACATGGTCTGATACAAATTTGAGGGGCCTGTAAATGAACCGAAATTAGATGGTGTTCATTTTGTTGACTAAAACTATGACAATTTTTTTTTTACAACCTATTTTCACTGATGAAAACTAAATAAAAACGACATAAAAACTAATCTACGATGACAAAAAAATATGACTAAATATATTGACAATTTTGTCAACAAATAAAAACTAGACAAAAATGTTATGGAGGTTCTACTGGAGAAGAGATCCAGTAGAACTAAGAAAAGTAATTTTATGCTTGGTTGCGCGTGGGTGTCGCACTCCAGAAATAGCCGATCTACAAGCTACACAATGCGTCGCAGTTGTGAGCTTGTAGATTGGCTATCGGCACGCAGCTAAGTATAAATCAGGAATTACTACACCATCATGGCCCACCAAAATAAATGTTTGTGGACTAAATCTTAATCAACTGTAGATTTAGTCGAGTAAAATCTTATGATATTAAAGTCAACTAAAACCAGACTAAAACTAAAACATTTCAGATGACTAAAATATGACTAAAACTAAATAGAATTTTATTTGAGTCAAAATTTGCAGTCAAAATTAACACTGGATAAACCAATGACCAGTGGTGGAAAGTATCTAATTACATTTACTCGCGTAGGATACAACAACAGTGACAACACACAAATGTGTGTAGGGAGGAAGACTAAATAATAGACTAAATTGGGGAGAAAGGGGGTCAAAAGCTAAATAAAAGTTAAAAAAACAGCCACATTGGACAAAATAACATTGTGAAAAAAGACATAGAACAACTTTAAAGGGATAGTTCACCCCCAAAATGAAAAAGAAATAAATAATAATAATCTATCGATTAGTCACCCCATAGAGACTTGAATTCATGGATATTTTTTAGTTTTTGTCGCATTCCAAAGCCAATAATTTAATGACCGGCAGCTGTTCCGGTAGGAGACACAAAGAGTCTCCTTTGTGTCTCCTACCGGAACCGCTGCCTACCGGTCCACTGGTCATCAAATTATTGCCTTAGGAACGCGACAAAAACAAAAATAAATATATCCATGAATTCGAGTCTCCATGGGGTGAGTAAACAATAGAAAAAAAGATTTGTTTTGGGTGAACTATCCCTTTAAGTATCATTTTATGGTACTTTTCTTGAATATTTCTATTTCTTGATACTTTATACACACACACACACACGCAAACACACACACGCAAACACATACACACACCTCGAAGGGTACTGGGCGTGCTTACTGGGTACCACTTCTCAACAAGCTGCCTGCCCGTCACCGTGACGACGGGGATATTGACCAATCCCACGTAGCTGCTCTTGTCCTTCTTCCTCTTCCTGTCGGTGTCCTTGTAAAGGTGAAAGGTCATGGAGCTGATTGGCGGCAGGCTGGCGAACTCGAAGCGTTCGCCCCAGAACACCACGTCGGTCTTCATCTTACACGACGTCCTGGCGTACAGGTTGTGATCCAGACACAGCTCACAGTAATACCTGAAACATCAAAATGATACCAATGGTGTAAAGTAACTAAGTACTAAGTACATTTACTTAAGTACAATTTTGAGGTATTTGTAGTTTACTTGAGAATTTCCAATAGCCTCCTTTTACTTCTACTCCTCTACATCTCAGAGGCAAATATTGTAGTACTTTTACTCCACTACAATTATTTGAAAACTTTAGTTACTAGTTACTTTGTAGATTTTGAGTATTTTTTACAAAACATGCATTACCCACTTCAGCCCTATATACATTTCGGCCATTTGAAAATAGCCGATCTACAAGCTCACAATGTGTCGCGACGCATTGTGAGCTGCTATCTGCTATTTTCAAGATTTATACACTTGAAAACTTGAAATGGGACAACCTGCACAATGAGTACTTTTACTTTTGGTACTTTAAGTACATTTTGATGCCAATGCTTTTATACTTTTACTCAAATAAATGTTTTATTCCATTGCAGTATTGATACTTTTACATAAGTAAAAAGCGTGAGTACTTTTTCCACCACTGAATAATACTGTCATTAACAGTGCCACACCATTTTCCTAATACTGTGGAACATGGCCTAATACAAATTTGAGGTCCTGTAAATGAACCTAAATGAGATAAAACCAGTGTTAATGTTGTTGACTAAAACTATGGCGGAAAGTGTTGGTCGACTACCTTTTTTCACAGACGAAAACTACATAAAAACAAAATAAAAAGTAGGCTATGATGACTAAAACTATGACTAAATATATGGACAATTTCGTCAACAAATAAAAACTAGATGAAAATGTTAGGGATGCGAGCTTGTACATCTGCTAGATTTTTGAACATTTTTGAAAAATCTAGACATTTTTTGAAGAATTTTGAAGAATCTTTTTTAACTCAAATCTTTTCTTCTGGGGTCCCTGGCACAAATATATCAATTTGGGGGTCCTTCGCATGAAGACGTTTAAAGGGATAGTTCACCCCCCAAAAAAGTTTTTTTCTATCGATTAGTCACCCTATGGAGACGTGAATTCATGGATATGTTTTAGTTTTTGTCGCATTCCTAAGCAAATAATTTGATGACCAGCGGACCGGTATAGGCAGCGGTTCAGGTAGGAGACACAAAGGAGACTCTTTGTGTCTCCTATACCGGAACCGCTGCTGGTCATCAAAATATTGTCTTAGGAATGCGACAAAAATAAAATAAAAATCCATGAATTCAAGTCTCCATGGGTGAGTGGGTGACTCATCGATAGAGCAAACAAAAAGTCATTTTGGGGGTGAACTATCCCTTTAAGAACAGCTCGCAGTATAGAGAATAAAGTGTGACCTTTTCTTGGCAGGCAGGTCTTTGCCCTCCACCACCCAGACAGTGAGCACGTTCTCCAGCCTCCTGCTGTTGTCTCTGTTGGGGTGGACGGCTCTCCTCAGGTTCTCCATCCATTTGTCTCTCTCTGCCGCCGAGCGGCACGAGAAACACTTTGTCCCTGTGGACGTCGTCACCTAAAAAGGAGAGAGAGACACCAAAGAACGCCGTCAGCTAACTGTACACAAGCCCTGTTAAAGCCCTGCAAGGCCTGGCTCCTAGCTATATCTCTGATATGCTGGAGCCCAGTGGTGGAAAAAGTACTCAAATTCTTTACTTAAGTAAAAGTACCAATACTGCAATATAGAAATACTCCGTTACAAGTAAAAGTCCAGAATTAAAAAAGTAAAAGTACAAAAGTATTGGTATCAAAATGTACTTAAAGTACCAAAAGTAAAAGTACTAAAATATTTGAAAATAGCCGATCTACAAGCTCACAACGCGTCGCGATGCGACGCGTTGTGAGCTTGTAGATCTGCTATTTTCAAATAGCCTATGTATAAAATAGGGCTAAAGTGGTTGATGTATGTGTCATAATATCATCATTTATATCTGAAAAGTAACTAAAGTTTTCATATAATTGTAGTGGAGTAAAAGTACAATATTTGCCTCTGAGATGTAGTGGAGTAAAAGTAAAAGTATTGGAAATTGGAAATACTCAAGTAAAGTACAAATACCTCAAAATTGTACTTAAGTATAGTACTTAAGTAAATGTACTTAGTTACTTTCCACCACTGACCGGTGCACAGCCTAGATCCTCAGGTAGGGCCCTCCTGGAAGTTCCCTGGACTAACCTCGCCACCAGGGGGCGATCAGGCTTTTGCGGCCCGGCACCCAGGCTCTGGAATGCCCTGCCTGTGGATCTAAGGCTAGCTAAGTCAGTGTCATCTTTTAAAACACTCTTGAAAACTCATTTGTACACCCAGGCCTTTTCCTAGATTTTAGTTCTGTTATCCTCCACAGTGGCTGTCTCAATTATGTTACTTTCAATATATGTATGTATGTTCCTTTATGTTTTGGTTTGATTTTTGATTTTTAAAAATGTTATCTTGACACTGTAAAGCACTTTGTAAACACTGTTTTCGAAAAGCGCTTTATAAATAAAGTTTATTATTATTATTATTACACATGCAGTGCTAACCCATTAGAACCGGGAATGCATCTGTGTAACCACTTAAAACATTATTTTATACAGTACGTTGGCTATTCAAAAATAGCAGATCTACAAGCTCATACGAGCTTGTAGATATGCTATTCTTTCTAAATTGTGAAAAATTGTTTTGTTGACTAAAACTACCGGTAGACAAAAACTAAAACATTTTAAGATGACAAAAAATGTACAAAAACTAAATGGAATTTTATTCAAAAGACTATGACTAAAACAAAGTGGAATTTTATTCAAAAGACTATGATAAAACTAAATGGAATTTTATTCAAAAGACTATGACTAAAACGAAGTGGAATTTTATTCAAAAGACTATGATAAAACTAGATGGAATTTTATTCAAAAGACTATGATTACAACTAAGTGGAATTGTATTCAAAAGACTATGACTGGCTACATGTTCCCTCTTGGCTCAACATGTAACTTATTATAGGGCTGGGCTTCAAATCAATGTGACGATTATTTCAAACTCTTGCCTCCATTATGATTAATGAACGATCATGAATTTTCTTTATGTGAAAATAGCTGCTCACAAGTTGCATCACGCGTTGTGACGTGTGTGCGTGTGTGTGTGTGTGTGTGTGTGTGTGTGTGTGTGTGTGTGTGTGCTTACGTGTGTGTGTGTGTCTGTGTGTGTGTGTGTGTGCATACGTGTGTGTGTGTGTGTGTGTGTGTGTGTGTGTGTGTGTGTGTGTGTGTGTGTGTGTGTGTGTGTGTGTGTGTGTGTGCGCGTGTGTGTGGGTGTGTACCTCAAAGCAGTAGTCCTGACCCAGTAGAGATGAATGGACTGGTTTAATGATCACTGATTGGTCCATTCTGAGGTCCAATGATGTCACACTCCGAGCACTTAGTAATGAATCCTGGCTTCCACACTGCAAGCGATGCATCACACACCTAATAATAACAACAATATGCATATTATTATATCATAATAACAATAATAATAAATTAATAATAATAACCTAGATACACACAATCAATGCAACCAATCACATCCCATCTTCAGTCATGTCTCTATAGAAGTAACAAAGTAGAAGTAATCTCTCAATAACAGATTGCTATAGAAGAGACCTGCACTTTTACCATTCATTTACGAAAAAAAACATACGTTTGAATATGGAGATAAGAGGTTTATACCCGACGACAACGACAATATATATATATATATATATAAATCAAAATCAGAGCCCTGAAGGATTACAGCAGTGAGGCATCGACAAGATCTCTGGAGAATATGGATTGGGCTTTTAACTGTGCAGCGGTGGACGAATCCTGAGGCTGTTTGAACTCATCTTTTTCATCAAAACCCTGTCAAAATTGTCAGGATTAAATTTAGAACAGAACCTTGATTCATGCAGACATTTTGAAAGCGATTACGTCAAGAAATGGCCTTTTCCCCAAATTTAGAACATCTAGGGATGAACAGTAAAAAAAAAAAGAAGAGGTAAATAGAATGATAAATTCAGCAAAGACAGACGTTTTCAGTGAGAAGACAGCAGAAAATAAGAAAAACCCTCAAGTCCACGAATCAGCTGCAGTATGGTATAATAATAATAGATAAAACACACAGCTTGAACCTGGATATCGGAGGGTGCAATTATATCAGACTAAACTTAACTTACACTTACGATTGGTAAGGCGTCATTAAGATGTGTAAAAGTTTGCCTTTTGCATGGCACACCATTAGCACAATTGGCTCTATGCACAGCAGCCATATTGGCAATGAATTGGGCCCCTTCCTTACTTCCTTCACAGGTGTTGCAAATGATACTAATTAAGGCTCTGTTCCATTTAGTGTGGCATAGTGGTTGTCTTATTTTCAAGGACCCCCTTACGGGTCCATTTGGTTCCATTTGTACACTCTCAGAGTTACACACCCACCATAAGGGGCCATTTGGGAACCAAAATGGAGTGTTTCTAGTGAGCCAACATGCACGATATGAGCACCCTGACCAGAATGGAACAGAGCCTTCATTAGTATCATTGGTAACACCTGTGAAGGAAGTAAGAAGAGGCCCAATTTCTTTCCAATATGGCTGCTGTGCATAGAGCATATTGGCTCCAAACTGAGCACAAATACAAGTCATGGGTTGGGACAGAGAACAAGCTGGCGTTAATGTTTCCAAGAGTCATATTATTATTTATACATTTGTTTTAACTTTGATTAAAAAGTCTGATGTTGCCCCAGATTTTGGCCACTAGGGTGCCCCCCCCCCCCCCTCTACTGCACATGCGTGGATAAATGAAATGTGCGCTGTGAGTGGACACACCGCATAACTAGTTCTCTAGATATATATTATAACTCTATGGGTTCTCCACAAATCTAACTATAAATCCACAAATCTCTGTGTATCTGTCTGCATGTGTCCCTTTCGCGCCCATATATGGAGTCCCCTGATGTCATCAATGTGGCCTCATAACACAGACGTCAGAGACATGGCCTCCAAGCAGTGTTGCCAGATTCTGTGAGAGAAACAAGCAGCCCAAAAGAAGCGACTATGGGCCGCATGAGCACTTTAACATATGCATCAGCTATTTGAAAATAGCAGATCTACAAGCTCACAACGCGTCGCAATGCGACGCGTTGTGAGCTTGTAGATCTGCTATTTTCAAATAAAATCATGCGGGGAAATTATCATAAGCATATCTGGCAACCCTGCCTCCAAGTACTGCACTATGTACTCTGAGGTACAGGGAAAACGGGTATCACATGTATCATTTAAATTGGTGGTATATATATTTTTTTTTTTTCGTTTTGTAGTAACCCATTTTATCCGGGAACACATCTGTGTCATTTTAGAATGACAATGACACAAATGTCTTCTAAATCCTAACAGTTTTTTGAAAAAACTTCTGTTGCTATACCAGTGGTTCTCTAACTTTTCCATGTCAAGGACCACCCAAAGTGATATGCATTTGGCCGCAGACCCCCATCTCAAAATATTGTGTTCCAGGGACCCCCCAGAAGCAAAGATTTGAGTTACAAATGTTCGCTTTAACTATATATATATATATATAGTCAAAGATTTGCACACATTTTCACGATTTTTCAAAAAATAGCAGATCTACAAGCTCTAGAGCAAGTATAAAATGACACAGATGCGTTCCCGGATTGAATGGATCAATGCATACCAATGGTTCTCAAGCCTTTTTCTGGATGTAGGGCCCACTTGAAAATCTTGAACGTGTTCGCGGCCCACCCGCCAACACTGCTAAGTGGTCAGACGGGTGGGCCGCGTGCATATTCAGAGCATGTTTGTGTTATTGATCAATCAATTCGATTGTGTTCCGGCTTGGATCGACGAAACTAACGTAGTAAACATTAAGTTCCTATTTATTGGTATCAAAAAAGAAAACTCATTTGTCAAGGTTTTAAACATGAAATATTTTAATATTAATGTTATGCATTCATTCAAATCTTAGTGTTTGGACAATAGGCTCTATTCACAGCAGCCATATTATGAAGACATTCACAGGTGTTACCAATGATACTAATGAAGGCTCTGTTCCATTCTGGTCAGACGGAGTCAGGGTGCTGATATTGTGCATGTTGGCTGACTGGAAACACTCCCAAATGGCCCTTTACGGGTGTGTAACTCTGAGAGTGTACAAATGGAACCAAATGGACCCTTACGGGTCCATTTGGTTCCATTTGTACACTCTCAGAGTTATGGGGGTCGTGGAAATCTGAAATTCAAAAATCTGAGAACTACACTAAAGCTACACTAAATGGAACAGAGCCTTCATTAGTATCATTGGTAACACCTGTGAAGGAAGCGATAATATGGCTGCTGTGCATAGAGCCTATTATTTGGGGGCCCACTTGCAACACCCTCGCGGCCCAACAGCGGTCCCCGACCCACAGGTTGATCACCACCGCTGTAGAGCATTGCATTAATAAATAGTATATTACTCTGGAGTGCTGTATAAATACACCGCATTGTATTATTGTGGTATTTTTTTAACACAGTATTATATTACTGTAGAATACTGAATTATTGAACAGGGTTATATTATACTGTATTGGGTCTGTGTGCTCAAAGAGACGTTGCAGTTGATTCTTCCTGCAATTCCCATAATATTTCACAATATATTCAGTGTTACTTGTCATTTCATTGGTTTGACTGTCTGTCTGTCTGTTTTTGGGTCAAGCTGTCTGTCTGTATATATATATCTGTCTGTCTGTCTGTCTGTCTGTCTGTCTGGTCCATTAAATAGCTTGTTATACGGTTTCTTAATGAGACTATGTTGTAACTATAGACAATATTCACCATTCTGAATGCCTGACACCATTGAGCTAGTGCACACACACACGCACACACACACACACACACACACACACACACACACACACACACACACACACACACACACACACACACACACACACACACACACACACACACACAAGCAGCAAAACCCTGCACGATGCACGCAGTCTATTCAACCTATATCATTCCCCCACCAGTATCTCTCCCTCACGCATCCACACACACACACACACACACACACACACACACACACACACACACCCTCGCACACGCACGCACACACACACACTCACACACACACACACACACACACACACACACACACACACGCACGCACGCACGCACGCACGCACACGCACACGCACACGCACACGCACACACGCACGCAGAGGACAAAGACAGTTAATTCATGCAACACTCACCAAGCATCCTGGAATGAATGAGAGCAGAGGAGAGGAGTCAAGCATCCATCTTTTCTTTTTTGCAGAACGGAGGAGGAGGAGGAGAGGATGAGGGGATGGGAGGATGAGAGGAGAGGAAAGGAGAGGATGCGAGGAGAGGAAAGGAGAGGAGAGGACGAGAGGAGAGGAGAGGAGGAGAATGATGCTGAAAAGAAGATGTTTTTAAAAAAGGAAATCAAATTAAAAACCTTGTTTCTCCCTGCAGGTCTGTGCCTGTAGATGCTGTTCAGTGTGTGTCTGCTCTGCTGTTAGCTTGGTGGCGGTGGAGGAAGGCTACACTGAATCCTACGGCTCCGTCAGCAGTCGCCCCTCCCCTGCAGTGAGGTTGCCCTACTTCCCTGCTCCCCCCCTCCCCTCCCCTCCCCTGTCTATACTCTCCATCTCTCTCCTCTCTCCTCTTCCCTCCTCACCCTTCTATTCTCTCCTCTCCTCTCCTTCCCTCCCCCTCTTCGCTTCTCTTCTCTTAGCTTCCATCAAGCCCTCACTGTCTCTTCTATCGTGTTTTTTTTTGCACATACACACACACACACACACACACACACACACACACACACACACACACACACACACACACACACACACACACACACACACACACACACACACACACACACACACACACACTCATTTCACAGTGAGTGTGTGTGTACATGCAAATATGTGTGTGTGTGTGTGTGTGTGTGTGTGTGTGTGTGTGTGTGTGTGTGTGTGTGTGTGTGTGTGTGTGTGCATTTGCGTGCGTGCATGCGTGAATGGGATTAAAGTGGCCTTGCTCCTCACAGGAGAGAGAGAGAGAGAGAGAGAGAGAGAGAGAGAGAGAGAGAGAGAGAGAGAGAGAGAGAGAGAGAGAGAGAGAGATCATGTTTTAACCACGTAATCCCTCTAGACTCAGTGAAACAGACCTGAGTTGGCTCTGCACTTGGTGTGCTTTTGTTTCCTTCTACACCACTGGTTCTCAACCAGTGGTCCAGGGACCACCAGTGGTCCTTTGAGGGGGTTCCAGGGGGTCCCCAGCCAAATTAACAGTTAAAAACCAAATTGAACCCCTCTCTGAGAGTGTACAAATGGAACCAAATGGACCCTAACGGGTCCATTTGGTTCCATTTGTAAACTCTCAGAGTTAAATGAACACTAATGGTGATGATACAGTGTAGATTAAGTCCCCCAAGAAATCAAAATGGTTGAGTCCCTGGCATATCTTTTCTAATGGGGGTCCGTGGGCTAATATGTGTGAATTTGGGGGTCCTTGGTGCGAAAAAGGTTGAAAACCACTGTTCTACACCAAATCTCTTCGCCAGAAGTAGCTGATCTACAAGTAGAGTGAACTTGTATATCGGATATTTCTGGCGAATGTTCCCCCAGAATACCACTTAACGGACCACTGGCGGGGGTTAAGTGGTCAAGTGGTTAAGACAGATTCCTAGTTGTTAGGTTTGTTTTGGTGAATTTGTTGTGGACTAAAAAACAAATCCAGGAAAAAATAGGTTATTATCTCATGGACATACAGAGATGTTTTAGCTGCAAAACATTTATATTAGGCATGCACAATTAATCATTACTCTTATCGGTATCGGCCGATATGTTACTTAAAAATGCAATATCGGTAGTTACAAGTCGGTATGTGCAAAATAATCCAGATATTTTTAGTAAACATATTATGTTAGAGTTTGAATGGGAAGCAGAAAAGGCCTTTTGTGACGACTGAAGGCTGCAGATTCAATTGGTGTTTTCTGGGGAAGCTTTCAAAAGGGTCTCTCTGTAGAACAAATAAAAGCAAATAAGTTGGAAAAAATAAATGATACATCTTTACTACATACGGTTTAAGATGAGCATCAGTAGGCCTAATAAATCAGGTAATAAGACGGTTTCTTTTCTTATTTTTGAAGACCCATCTTCGCCCAGGATCACGGGTGTATAAAGTAGTTCACCAAAAAAAAAAACGTATTTTCTATCAATTACACACCACATGAAGCCTTGCATTCATGACCTAACCAATAATTCGATGACCGGTCATCGGTCAGGAGACTCAAGAGTCTCCTACTAATAATTTGAGTCTCCTACCGGACATCAAAATGATTGGTTTTGGAATGCGACAAAAACAAAAACATCATGAATTCAAGGCTTCATGGGGTGTGTAATTGATAGAAAATAAGACATTTTTTGGGTGAACTACTCCTTTAACCCTACTGGAAACTTGTATTGCAATATCAGAATCAATCGCTGTATCCCTACTACTGCAACTACTGTTGCAAGTACAATGGACCACAATGGAAACTTGGTCCATTGTACTTGGATAATTGTATCCTTTTATCATAAACGTTGACTGTACTATCTGTACTGTTAACTAACCTGTTAATAAAGTATTCAATCAGTCAGAAAGTATTACATTATAAATCATACATTAACCACTTTAGCCCTATATTATACCTAGGCTATTTGAAAATAGACGATCTACAAGCTCACATCGCGATGCGTTGTGAGCTTGTAGATCTGCTATTTTCAAACATTTTACTACTTTTGGTACTTTAAGTACATTTTGGAAAGTTGTCCCCGCTATAATAGAAGCCATTGTTCTGGCATTCATAAAGAAAACACACACACACACACACACACACACACACACACACACACACACACACACACACACACACACACACACACACACACACACACACACACACACACACACACACACACACACACACACAGTAAACAAAATCATCCCTCACACTTCAGTCATCAGTTTGGTTATTTATATGAAACTCAATACTTGCATAGATTATTTTTTTTGTCAATAGTGCAATAATACAGCAAAATGGAAAATTCTCTTGGAAAATAAAATAAAAAACACTGTCAGTTTGAACATAGCTGAAAGATGTTTGGTAGAACACAGAATTACCAACAGACATGCAATATACTATTTAAACTATATCAACATCAACAACATACAATCAACACATCCTATAAACATATTCAACTATTATCACATTAACATTTTTACATCTGTCCGACACTCTTAAAGGGGTATTTCACCCCCAAATCGCATTCCTGAGCCAATAATCCAATATATCCAATAATATATAATCCAATATATTAACCCATTAAAACCAAGAACGGGAGCTTTTTTTTTTGCGAAAAAATAATAAAATAGCAGATCTACAAGCTCATGGCGTGGCACCGAGTGCAAATCTTTTGAATATATAGTATATTCATCACCTCGGACAACGTATTTTGAGATGGGGGTCCGCGGCCAAATATATATCATTTTGGGGGCCCTTGACATGAAAAGGTTTGAGAACCACTGATATTATGGCAACATAGACATTTGTAGAATCCCCAGAAGCAAAGATTTGAGTTACAAATGTTGCTTTAAAAATATATATATTCAAAGATTTGCTAACATTTTCATGATTTTTCAAAAAGAAATTGCAGATCTACAAGCTATGAGCTTGTAGATCTCCTATTTTTGAATAGCAAAAGTA
The DNA here is from genome assembly GCF_963454915.1 of Gymnoscopelus microlampas. Taxonomy (NCBI): domain Eukaryota; kingdom Metazoa; phylum Chordata; class Actinopteri; order Myctophiformes; family Myctophidae; genus Gymnoscopelus; species Gymnoscopelus microlampas. The sequence goes on along the minus strand of NC_139941.1, from coordinate 9,333,653 downwards.
TAAGATAATGGTTAAAGTGGTTAAAATCTAAAATGACAGATGCTTTTCCCGGTCTTAATGGGTTCAAACATTCTCATTGAACCTGGATCATCAGAAGGCTTCCCATTGGCTCAGGAATGCAACAAAAAACAAAACAATCTCCATGAATTCAAGCTTTCATGGGGTGAGTTTTTTTTCTTTTTTGGGTGACCTACCCCTTTAACCAAATACCAGGTGAAGGCACTTTGACACGGCCGCAGCGGGGATTGGAACCTGCAACCTTTGTGTTATGGGACTGTCACCCTTAATCATCCCAAAGAAAAACTGAGGAAAAGAAAGTGACAAGAAAATGAAAAAGAAAAAAAAGAAGAAAATAATAAAGAGAAAATAAATCTATAAATTAAATAACTCTATCTATCGTGAATCTTCTACCATATCCATACAATTGACATAGTACTATATAGAAGATGATCAATATTCTACATAGCACATAACAGATATTGTATTATATAGTAATATACAGTATATACTATTTAGTATTATTATATAGTGCTACATCTATTCAAGCACTAGATATGGAATATAATACACATATTATGCGTATTATACTGTTTATAGTGCTTTAATAGCTGTTATATTTACTATATAGAAGTGCTTTAATACATGTTATATTAACTGTATAGAAGATACATGGGGCGATGATGATACTATATCTACTATAGTACCGGGGTTCCCAAACTGGGGGGGTGGGGACCCCAGATTATTGTGGGGGGGCTCCCCAGATGATTAGCAACATTGTTCTCTCACTCAACAGTAAACAAACCAACATACAGTATAAGTGTATACAGGGTATCTGCACATTTCTTAATTAAGTGCCAATTGGAAATACAACGTAAGAAAATAGCCGAGCTTGTCGATCGGCTATTTTCCACAATATTTATCTGTGGAACTGAGTCAAACTAAATGTAATGCCGCAACTCCTGCGATTCCAAGTGCTTGTCGGGGTGGGGTGGGGTGGGGGGGTCCCCCAGTTCGAATATGATTATTTTGGGTGGTCCCCAGTTCAAATTATGTTTGGGAACCCTTGCTATAGTAGATGTAATACTTTGCCCTGGGTGGGGGGGGGTTAAGGAAAGGGCAGAGAGGGAGATACGCCGCATACGGCAGCTGAGCCATCAGCGCAAGCTAAACATGTATCGCCCTAGGGGTTATACATAAAAATACTGCTTTGGATTTGAGCCTACAACTAAATGTACTACCTGTGTGTGCGTGTGTGTGTGTGTGTGTGTGTGTGTGTGTGTGTGTGTGTGTGTGTGTGTGTGTGTGTGTGTGTGTGTGTGTGTGTGTGTGTGTGTGTGTGTGTGTGTGTGTGTGTGTGTGTGTGTGTGTGTGTGTGTGTGTGTGTGTGTGTGTGTGTGCGCGCGCACGTGCTTGCGTGCATTTTCTTTGGCTGTGTATGCAAATGGTCTATTGAGGAAGCAACGTTTTTTTTCCTCTCTACCTCATCACTATCATCTATTTCTGCCACTCCATCTGTTTGATTGTCCAATGTACCAATTATTCAAGGTAGCTTGCAACGTTTTAGCCACGTTTAAGCTGGTTCACAATCTGTAGACCAATTTACACATTTTTAAGGTGTCCAACGGCTTTGCGATCAATTTAACAACAATAGGTTGCTACTAGCAACATTTAGAGACCAATTTACCAATTCTAGGTAGCTAACATCAGTTTCACAACAAAAGGTAGCTAGCAACTTTTAGACCAACTCACCAATTTTAGGTAGCTATCAATGTCTAGACCCTATTTATACATTTAAGGTCAGAAACTTTTAAAAATATAACAACATAAATGTAGACCAGCGGTTATCAAACTTGTTTAATTTCAAGGATCCCCATAACTCTGGGAGTGTTCATTTGGTTCCATTTGTACACTCCCCGAGTTACAGACCTGTAAGGGTTCATTTGGAACCCCCTCAAGGAACCCTGAGGGTCCCTAGACCCCAACTTTGAGAACCACTGAGGTAGACAATCTTAGGAAAGCCTTCCCAGTGTCCCTTTACTGTCTAACGTTTTTAATCTGTTGGTCTGAAGGCCTCTGTCTTCATAAAGAGGAGACAACATTACTGATATGTCTTAAAAAGGACATCCTGTTTCATCTAGCGTCTTCCTAGTAAGGCGTTGTCCCCTCCCACTCCAGCAGGTATTGGACCGTCCCCTGCGGGGTGACCCGCCGAGCCAACACCTGATACCTCTCCCCATTGGTCAGTCTGCCCGCCACTCCAAAGTAGGAGGAGATGGAGGAGTGCAGGTGGGAGGAGTCGGACGACAGGTGGGAGGGGTCAGACAAGAAGTGGGAGGGGTCAGAGGGCATGTGGGCGTGGCACACGGCTTCTTGCTCTTCCAGCATCCCGGAATGCTCGTCTCCTCCGAGCTCCTCCCCCACGTCTCTCCGGTTGGCCCGTTGGCTGTAGCTGTTGCTAGGCAACTTTCGCTTCCGGCTTCCCACTCTCCTGATTGGACAGGGACAGGACGACAGGGGATAAGATGGACTAACTCTGTCCATTATGTCTCTGGTTCTACCCGGACTAACTCTGTCCAAATGTCTCTGGTTCTACCTGGAGTAACTCTGTCCAAAAGTCTCTGGTTCTACCTGGACTAACTCTGTCTATATATGTCTATTATCTGGTCCTATCTGGAATAACTGCATTGCTTGAGATTGGCTGCGTTTCATTTACTCGGCTGTTAACGTTAAACGTGGCTCAGTCAATACGCGAGAACAAACTACATTTATATAGGTTTTAGAACATAATTACATACTGTACATAATTCCAAAGGTTAAAGAGTTTAATGCACTTACCCAAGACCCGCGGCAATTAGAATTGTTCTGACCCGTAACCGAGGGACAAGTCAATATTTTGGACCCAACCCGGCTCGGGTCAGGGCTCAGGTTTTTGGGTTCCGACCGCATTCACATCATTTTCAAAATCTACTTTAAAGGGGTCTCCATAAATGGGCAATATGTTGTTCTTTCAGTCTCGAGTATGAGCCAGGCAGAAGCTGCTTAAAATAACCCAAAAATATTGATCTGGACAAATAGGCCCACCCACTGACTAATTTGCAGAGATTAAATTGTAGGTTCTATGCATTATTGATTCATAGAATAAGAATATGTTTCAAGTGGAAAGACAAACCATGTCTAAAACTTCACATCAGTACGACCCATCAGCATGAGAGGCAGCTAACAACTCAAAAATATAAAGCTATGTACAGCACAAGTGTTATAGGCCAGTGGTTCTCAACCTGGGGGTCGCGACCCCCAGGGGGGGTCGCCAAATAATTTGGGGGGGTCGCCAGATTTTTTGGTGAATTTGAAAAAAAAGAAAGAAAAAAAAAGTTTTTTTTGTTTGTTTTTTTTAACATTTTTTTTTTATGTTATCATTAATTCATGTTTTATCAGTTAATTTACTAAATTTACCCACTTTTTGCAAAAATGTTTTGATAATGAACAATTATCAAATAACCTATTATAATTAAATAACCTTCGCGCGCGCGCGAACGGGACCGCGCGCGTGCACGCGGGGGGTCGCGGGAAATAATATCCTTATTTTGGGGGTCGCGGCCTGAAAAGGTTGAGAACCCCTGTTATAGGCTATTATTTCAAACTCCTGTGTGCATATAACTAAACAAGTGAGTGAGTGAGTGAGTGAGTGAGTGAGTGAGTGAGTGAGTGAGTGAGTGAGTGAGTGAGTGAGTGAGTGAGTGAGTGAGTGAGTGAGTGAGTGAGTGAGTGCGCGCGCGTGTGCGTGTGTTGTTACCTGAAGTCATAGGAGCTGCTGGTTGTAGCTGAGCCTGAGGTTGATGCAGCGTCAGTAGAGTCCAGATCTCCGCTCACCGTCATACTGGAAGAACTGAGAGGACAGGACAAAGCAACACGCTTCAAGTCTTGCTGAAGGACAATCTCCCTTTCTGACTTTTAGTTAGCAACATTTCTAGCCATTTAACTATTCATCTCCTAATAAAGTTATTTATTTTGATTTGTTTTTTAAACGACATTGGGTACTATGAAAAGCGCTGTATAAGTGTGATGAATTATTATTATTATCATTGTTATATTGAGGTTCTGTGTTGCTTGTATGTGTTCTTTCCATTTAACAAGCCATTTATGTGATCTGAAGCGTGGCCAAATATACGATTAATCCAGTCGTTCCCGATACGACCTTTCTTCCTCGGAGCCCCCCTTCCTACATCTGACAAATTCTGAGCCCCCCCACAGAGGCACAGAGTGAGAAGACTGAAATGGCGTTATCTTATAATCAGCATTACTGAGCACCAATTCTAAAACACCTTCTAAAAGTCCCCTCTAAAACGCTTCTATTTTCTGTTTTGAACCTCGGTTTTGGTATTTATGCTTTGTTTTCCCTGTGCAATGTAATGTACTCTATTGTCTGCTTGTTTTATGTTGTTGTGGAGATTGCGGATGTAAATTAGCACCTTTGCACTACATCACATTTATATGTATTGTTCATTGTTCATTAATACAATGAACAATAAACAAAATAAGGCATGTCAATTATATATAGATAACGGGATAATTGGAGAAGTGCTACTATAACAGCAGTAGAATAATGGACATAGATTTTGGTCAGTCGGGCACAGCACATCTCTAACAGAACATTGGTCTCTCGTCACACAGACCTCTTCAAGCTCTGCAGTTCATCCAGGGTGAAGTCAAAGATGTTGGCCATGTTGGAAGACAAACTGTAACACTCATTCTACACACACACACACACACACACACACACACACACACACACACACACACACACACACACACACACACACACACACACACACACACACACACACACACACACACACACACACACACACACACACACACACACACACACACACACGTCAGAACTTTATTGGATGCACTTGCATCATTCTTTCATATTCTTTCCATGATCTTTCAAGGATAACAGGAACGATTGTGTGTCCACTGATCTAGGATCTGATCCCTGTACTCCTTACTAAAGTAATATACACCAGTGGTTCTCAACCGGTGGGTCGGGACCCCCGGGGGGGTCCCCACATGATTCTGGGGGGTTCCCAGATGACAGTGATGTGACAATGTAAGGACTTTTAATACCTAAAACTGCATCAAAAGTGCATGACAAACTATACTATAAAAACTGGTTAAACATTGGCCAAGTTGTTAAATAATATAAGACAGAGGCAAAAAAAAAAAAAAAAAAATAGCGTTGCAATGCATTGTCAGCTTAGAACTAGAATGTCTAGTTATCTATGTCTAGTTTCTCAACGGTCGGATATTTATAACAAAATAATATATTTCTGATTGTCAATAACAATATCATAAATGTCCTGTTCTTCCAGAAATAAGGCTAATGAATAATACTGCTCCAATGTGATTCTGCCGGCGTTAATCCGGAAATACGTTAATGGTTGTGGTGAGGTCATGATGATTTGGTCTATTGACTGATCCTAAAATATGAGACTTACATTGGGGATAGCATCTTCTAGAAGCCATTTAGATCTCCTCTTCCTCTTCTCCGCTGGAATACTGAAACACACAAAAAAAAACATTTGAGTTATTTTAGATTTTAAGTTATTTTAGTTAATAGCATCACAATAATTTTAACCACTTTAACCATTATTCGATACATTGGCTATTCAAAAATAGCAGATACTGTATAGAAGCTCATAGCGTGTCACTTCGTGCCACCCTATGAGCTTGTAGATTTTTATTTTTTTTTAAATCGTGAAACTTTGTGCAAATCTTTGAATATATATTCTTAAAGCAATTTTTTTTTACTCAAATCTTTGCTTCTGGGGGTCCCTGGAACTAAATATTTTGAGATGGGGGTCCGCAGCCAAATACATTATTTTGGAGGGCCTTGACATGAAAAAGTTTGAGCACCACTGATATAGCAACATTTTGTTTTCAGAAAACTGTTCCTCAGGCCTCAGGTCTTAATGGGTACATTGGTGTTAATAATTCATGATGTTTATGTGGGGGTTCATGTGGGGTTACGTTATTACCTCTTCCTGCCCCGCCCGTCCTCGTTGGGAGCGCGCTCAGGGAACAGTTTGATGGGGGGGTTGGGGGGAACTCGATTCCGAAGACAAAAAATACATTTTCTCTTCTTGATCTCTTTACCACAAATGAACCTACAAACACACACACACACACACACACACACACACACACACACACACACACACACACACACACACACACATTAGAATTTTGACTTCATTTGACACGTCACAAGTTTGCAGGATAAAAGAGTGGGTGAAGTTATTTTCCATTCAAGCTACCCATAAATTGCAGTTACATAAATAAACTTAAAAAACACACAATTTAGATTCTAAATAGAAAATCGATTGAGGCGAGCATTCCATTTTTAACGTTTAAATCACAAGCAGGTTCGTGATCATGGCAAAATTTGTTTTCTGTTTGTCCACGCATGGTGTTCACTGACTTGTCCTGTCCACATGTTGCTGTATATAAAATAAATGTGTGTGTGTGTGGGTGTGTGTATTGTCTTACTTGCTCTTGTAGTTGCTCAGAGAGTCCAGTAGGTGGCGACTTCTCTCTGATGGAGGAGTGTTGGACAACTAAACAAAAACACAAATAAACCAATATATCTATGTTTATACATATTTATGATAACATGGCCCATTATTACATTACATCAATAGATGTGTTGAGTACACACTGAGGGGAGATTAGTGATAAAAATGACCACTATTATCGAAGGGAGAGGAAAGAAAAGCATTGATGGCCCAAAATATCTGATCACATTTTGGTCAAAATGTATCAAAAGCAGAATTTCAACATTCAAGTGCTTATCTACCATTCAACAAAAATTCTGAACGGAAACTGGCATTTAAATGTGAAAACAACAAATACTAAGCCAGATTGAATCCTTGAAGACTACAGTAGAATGTAGTAAAACAAAAAGATTGATAATGATAAAAAAAAAACTACAACAATAACAATGACATTGAATCATATTTTCAATGTCGGCTGGAAACCTTGTTACTTTTCAGGAAATGGAAAAAATATGGTGTTCCAAAGGATCCAATGTATTTATTATTTCGACCAGGGGTCTTCAACAGGGGGTCCGGGACCCCTCGGGGGTCCTCAGAGCTACTATAGGGGGTCCGCCAAATCTTTCCGTGATAGGATTTCGTTTTTTTACATTAACCACTTGAACCCTAGAATTCCTTTTCTGAGGGGAACATTCGCCGAAAATAGCCGATCTACAAGCTCTCAACGCCTCGCGCTGCGAGGCGTTGAGAGCTTGTAGATCCGCTATTTTTGGCAAAGAAGCTATAGGTGTAGAGGGAAAAAAGAGCAGACTAAGTAAAAAAAAACAACTTTAATCTGAAACGCAATTTCATACAATATAGAGGGGGTCCCTGCTTCATCTCTCTCTCAGCTAGGGGGTCCTTGGCCTGAAAACGTTGAGGACCCCTGATTTAGACACAAGTCTAGTTTTCGTTGGTTCAATATTTATAAAACCCACATGCACACACTTTCAACCTGATGTCCCTATTGTGGGCATGTTCAGTTCAGTTCAGTTCGGTTTTATTTTCAGTTTCTTTGGACAAGATACAAGATACAAAATAGATAAATATATATATATATATAAAAATATGCATATGTACATACAATTAATTCATTTGGTTAATATATTTACACTAGTATTCATAATAATCATAGTGTCAATCATATCAATTGTCCAAGTCCCTGAAAAAGGGTTTGGGAGAAGCTTTAAGCTTGTCGAGCCCAACCCTTAATACTTTTCAACAAAACAAAAAACAAAACAAAAAAACAAACAAAAAAACAAAGAAAGCAAATCCGAATAACAATAGTAATGAAAATAAATAATAATAACAACGGAATACCAAAGAATATTATTCTTTTTTTTTTTTTTTTTTTTTTTTCTCATATCTTTCTTCCCTTTTTTTTCTTTTTCTTTTTTCCTTTCTCTCTTCTTTTTGTATTTATTTTTCTATTTATTTCTCTCTTTCTTATATATCATGAATTCACGCGCCTCAAAGCGCATAGTCTCAATTACAGAAAGTAATTTATAGATATACATAAACATATATATATACATAAACATATATAGGCATGTCATGATAGGCTAAAGGTTTTCAAAGATTTTCAAAATGTTTCAAAAAAAAAAAAAAGAAAAGCTACTCTACAGCTGGGTTGTGAGCTTGCAGATCAGGTATTTTCACAGCGCGCAACACGGTCATACGCCGAAGTTGGAAATAGGTCAATCATTTACGAACAAAAACACAAAAAGATGAAATATGGAGATACAATGTTTCTGTCCCACAAAAATAGCAAAAGCAGCAGATCCACAAGCTCAAAACGCACTTGCAGATCTGCTACTTTTGATACTTTTGTATGACGCTGTAGTATGGTCAAGAAGGGCATTAATTTACAAAAAAAACACAAAAAGCTAGACTATGGAGATATGATATGGATCGTATTATAAATACCTTGCCGAGCTGTAACTGCTCCCAGTGCTCCGAGATGAAAGACAGAATCTCTTCCAGTTCAAAGTATTTCTTCTTGCTGCTGATGCCCAGATTATAAAGAGCCAGATGCACCAGATCCACCCAACGCAGAGGCAGACGCCGGACATACTCAGTGCCTTTATTGCACACACAACACAGGAACAGATAGAACCTAACACGCAATAGAAAAGAAAGATCAGAGAGAATCATCATCTGTTTTTTTTTACGTCTGGAGACTCCCGTCCAGTGCAGGCTTCAGAGACGCCTCCTGCGGGAGACTTAGCTGTGTTTTTATATCAGTGTGGTGCTCAAACTTTTCATGTCAAGGACCCCCAGAAATATATAAATTTGGCCGCCGACCCCCATCTCAAAATATTGTGTTCCAGGGACCCCCAGATGCAAAGATTTGAGTGAAAATGTTCACTTTAAAACAATATATATTCCAAGATTTTCACATATTTTCATATTTTTGAATAGCCAAAGTGTAAAATAGTGCTTTTTAGCTCAAATCAAAAAGTGACACAGATCCAGGTCTTAATGGGTTTAAGGGATGTTTCACTTACCTGTCTCCAAACATGGTAGACTCCTGCAGAATCTGAATACAGGCTTCATGGAACCACTGTTGACATCTGTAACACTGGATCATCTTCAGATACCATCTGCGTGTAAACAAAACATCAAACATGACCAATGCTGGACAAGTTACTTTAAAGTACTGTATGCACGTTGCACATCACTATTTCCATCAGTTACAAACAGTGGCGTACCCACTGTAGAGGCAGGGCAGGCGGCCGCCTGCCCAACTAAGATCTCGCCCGCCCCTAAAAAAAACAAATAACCCGAAAATGTGTCATTGCGTGCTTAATGTCCTCAGAGTCACGCATCCAACAAGCTTTGAACTGAGACGATTGGATCTTCTGTTCCAGAGATAATGGCCAAAACATCTTGAAAATTGCCGTTTTCGATTGCCGATTGAGTTGAAATGTATTTTTTGGGGGTACTAGAGGGGGGGGGGGGGGGGGCTAAATGTAAATCCTGGGGACGCCACTGGTTACAAATTACTTTAAGGGGGTGTAATTTGCTCTCTCTCCTCCCAAAGCGCTCTGATTAAACACTAAGCGGATCTAAGCCTCCGCCAGTACTTGAGACAGAGATTCTGAAAGTGGGGTCTGGGGACCCCCTGAGGTCCTTGAGGGGGTTCCAGTGGGTCGTCAGCAAAATATGTTAATATAGCATCAAAAATCTGTTTAAACACTTCAACCCTATTATTTTATACTTCGGCAATTCAAAAAATAGCCAATCTACAAGCTCTCAACACCTCACGATGCAACACATTGTGAGCTTATAGATCGGCTATTTTCACAATATTTGAAATAGGCCTTGAGTGGTTAATTGTATTTTTTTCCCTTCCAAGAAATGTAATGGAGTCAAATGTACACTTTTACTATTACTAAATACAGATACTTTAGAGATTGAGTAAATGTACTTCATAACTGTCCACCACTGGTCATTAGTGATATTAAGGCTGTTGCCTGTGAATGGTCAGTCTTACTCTCCAGGTCCTCCGCAGTAGCAGTAACACTGCTGCTGATTGGTCTTATGCTGAGAGTCCCAGTCCAGAGTCTGGGGGTCGTAGGGCAAGACCTGCTTCATGGCCAACAGAGACTTTGCCCAAGTACCTTTCTTTAGAGCGCCCCCTTTCTGTTAGTAGGAGAGACAGACAGACGGACAGACAGACAGACAGACAGACAGACAGACAGACAGACAGACAGACAGACAGACAGACAGAAATACAGATAGATATAATAATGTAGTTATACAAATGTCCCGGTTTGTTTCAATGCCTGTGTCTTGTCTGTCCCCTGCATATCTTAATAGTTCACCCCAAAAAAACTTCTTTTCTATCAATTACACACTCCATGAAGCCTTGAATTCATGGGGATTTTTTTGTTTTTGACGCATTCCTAAGCCAATAATTTGATGACCGGGTGCATTTCAGGTAAGAGACTCAAAGCGACCCCTTTGAGTCTCCTACCGGATACATTAGCATCTTTCTGGCGCAAATCAAATTATTGGCTCAGGAATGCTATAAAAACAATAAAAATCTCCATGCATTCAACTTCATGGGGTGAGTAATTGATAGAAAATAAGTAATTTTTTGGGTGAACTACTCCTTTAAGGACCGTCTGACCAATTGACTGTGTGTATTGCAGAGAACCAGAGTGAGTGACTTTTTGAGTGGGAAGTCGGTCAGATTGGTGGCCGTCCACAAATACCTATGCATTCACAAATCTCTGTATCAGTCTGTCTGTCTGTCTGTCTGTGTCCCTTCTATGCCCATATATGGAGATCTCTGTATGGTTCTTTATGTCTGTCTGTGTCCCTTTTATGTCAATATACGGAGATCCTTGATGTCATCAATATTTAATGACAACACACTGGCCTCCAACTACCATGAGACTGGCTAAGTAATAGTAGTAGTTACTGTATTACAAAAGTACTATAGTAGTATTAATATGAGTGGTATAGTTAATAAGTACCCTGACAGCCAGAGCGAAGATGCATCTTCGACAGTACCAATGCTCCTCAAAGTTGACCTCTACTGGTGGAACGTGGCACTGCTGATGGTAACCTGCAACACACAAACATTATGATTCTATTAAAGTATCGTTATATTATGAACACGCTAATATGATTATATTATGGGGAAACTGAATGTGCAAATACAAATTGATACATGTTTACATAATAATTAGAAAAGATAAGGTGTTAACAGACAAACAAAACACTGAAAAACACTGATATAATGCTGTCTAACTAATCTATGAAGCAAAAGCTCACTTAGAGACAACTTAAAAGAAAAACCTGTGGCATACTTACTATCAACCTAGTCTCAAATCTCAACGGTGAACAGACATTGATGAGAAAATCAGCTAAATATGGTGAGCTAGATTTGAAAGCCTCTCATGAAGTTGCATGGAAGTCTATAAAAATATATATAATATGCAACTCTATTTTATGCAATATAGTGGGGGACCCTGCGTCGTCTCTCTCAGCTAAGGGGTCTGGAAAACGTTAAAGACACGGCATGGCAGTGGTTCTCAACCTTTTCAGGCCACGACCCCCCAAAATAATCATATTGACACCCTGACAAGCACGTGGAATTGTAGGAGTTGAGGCATTTAGTTTGACTCGGTTCCAAAGATAAATATTGTGAAAATAGCCGATGTACAAGCTCACAACGCCTTGCGTTGCGAGGCGTTGTGAGCTTGTACACGGCTATTTTCCTCTGTCTTATTTGACAATTTGGCCAATGTTTGACCAGTTCTTATGCAGTTACTGTACTTTTGATGCACTAATGGTCTTTTCTTTATACATTTTTTCTTCAAGTCCTTGAATTGATACTTCACTGTCATCCGGGGACCCCCCAAAATCAAGTGGTGACCCCCCTGGTGATCCCGACCCACAGGTTGAGAACCACTGGGCTATGGTACAAGCCAGTCGGGCGTTAAGTTGACTGCCCAGTCACTTATTATGATAGCAGTAATGAGTGTGAGGCAAACACCGTAAATGTAGCAGTCATTTACCATTTTGAACAAAAAGCCACAATGTAGAGGAGCCAGGGAGCTAAGGAAAGGAGATTGGCGGATAAGTGATAGGAAACAAGGAGGTAGGATATAAAGATGTAGGACTTAATGAAAGGAGACTAGGAAGTAGCACCTGACCTAGATATGACCACCATGCAGACATACCGTGGTCATTTGTTCTTGTTACATATAGGCTTGTTTTTTCTTGACCAAAATATAAAACAAAATGTAATTTTGATATTTAGATACATTTAAACAGACGCTAGGTTCATCGTTTACCTGGTATCGTATAGTTTCAATGTACAGGTTAGGTTATTATTTTGATAGTATATTGTTTAGACTGATGCTAGGTTCTTGGTACATCTGGGGTCCTTGTTTACTGAGGCACTACACTGTCTCTCTGCATTTGATGTGTGTGATTACCTTATACAGTAAGAGTGTCTGCTAAATGGCCTAAATTGTAAATTGTAACTGTAAATTGTAAGTAGGCTGTAAAGATGTGAGAAGTAAGCAGAGGAGATGAGGGGGTAGGATATAAAAATGTAGTAAACTAGTAAGTAAGGAGAGGAGATAATAAAGTAGGACTGACCATTGCCACATTTCCCACACATTAGGATGCTGTTACTCTGGTCTTCATGGTTATGCTCCGCCCCTTGACACACAGAACAGCAAGGCTCCTCCCCTGGAACCCCAGCTGATAGGACGGACAGAGGCAGGAAATAGCTCAATAAAAATGGTGATTGGTTAACTGACAACAGGAGTCCAGAACACAAATCGAGCGTTGCGATAGTTCAGACAGGCAGGAGGTCTAAATAAATGGTTAATCTGGATGAAAGTGTCTGACTGACAATATAATAAGCAGTAAAAACCAGTAGCACTTACCATGTTGGATGTCTTTAAATAAAACCCAATGCTTCGAGTCGTCTTCAAACTTCACAAAGCAGCTCTGTCTGGGAGGGCTCACCTGACCAATCACAGCACAGAAATAAAATTTTAACACAAAGACGTATTTAACACTAACCACCATAGGCAGCTGTGAGACAAGAACAAAAGTAAAAGTTTGATTCTGAAAAATATTATTTTTCACCGGTGAATTTAGAGATTGCATTGAATACCCACCTTTCTCCGTTGTTTATAGCAAATCTTTATCAGAGTCACTGTTTTTAAACACGCAAGAGGTTTTTTGAGTTTTTTCTATGAACTAGTTAGTTTTTCACAATTGTTAACACACACGCAAATTCGGCACAATTTTCACAACCTTAACTTCATGTTCTAATCGCTCAACTCAATTTGGCACTACTTCACACTCCCTTATCTGCAATAGACTCTGACTTTCCTTCTTTACACTCTGATGTCAATTACATTATCACCTTGTTGTCCAAACACTACACACAATGTTCAGTTGTTGCACACACTTCTCACGCAACATCTCAAAGCATCAATCTACAACACACCTTGTTGTCCAAACACTACACAATGTTGAGTTGTTGCACACACTTCTCACGTGAAATCTCAAAGCATCAATCTATAACACACAAATAGTCAAATCTCTAAACATTCAAGTCTGGTGAGCAATTTGAAATCAGGACTGCAGCATAAAAGGGCCTTGAGCCTCTGTTTTGTTTGGTGCACAATGGAACATTTTTAAGTAATCGACATCCAGAGAAGGAGAGGGGTAAGAGTGAGAGGAGGAGGAAGAGGGAGAGGAGGACAAGGGGAAGAAGGAGGAGGAGGAGGAGGACAAGGGGGAGGAGGAGGAGGAGTAAGAAGAAGGAGAACGGTCATCTCCAATGAGCTTCGGGCCACTGTGGTGGACCATGTAATCAATCATGGTTTGACCATGAGGGAGGCTGGCCAGAGGGTCCAACCAAATCTGAGCCGCTTCACTGTTGCTGCCATCATCAGGACGTTTAGGTTGGAGAACAGGTACTATAAATATATTTGTCTTGTGTACTTTATGTAATACTGCATAGCAATAGAATACAGTGTACTCACAGTATTACTGTATTATTTTTTTGCAGGACTGAAAGAGAACCTCACAGAGGAGGAAGAACAAAGACTTTCACAGCCGCACAGGAGACTACCATAGTGAATATGGTTCTTGAGAACAATGCCATAACACTGAAACAAATTCAAACTAGGATTGTGGCTGACCAGGCTGTATTCGGAAACATCCCGACTGTGAGCCTGTCTACAGTGGACCGTATCCTTCACAGGAATGCTTTTAGGATGAAGCAAGTCTACAGGTAGCCTGGTAAACCCTCCCTCCGGAAATCTCATTTCCATTCGATCTCAGGAAGGAGTCTGGCATGATTGCTCATTCTGCAATATTGGCTGTGGGCTGGAGTTGGGCGGGAGTAATACCGTTGACTGACAACCCCTTCAACCAATGATCGTTTTTCCCCTTCAGCCAATCAGCAGTTCATGTTGACGAGCTCCAGACTATGTGACGCAACGGGACTTTTGGGACGGCCATGCCGAAAATAGGTTGCCTTATTGGGATACATGCGTGTCACTCCCCGCCCCTGCCGGTTCTCTAAATTTATATTTTTAAATAGGCTCTGTCATGATTAATTGACCACATATATGAAGTTAAACAACTAAATTCTATCCAAACGATATGTTAATAGTAAATTCCGTGCCTCAAAAAAGAAGTTTGAGAGCGTTTTAAAACCGAAAGTAAGAAGTGAAGGCACTCGCACAAATAACAATGGCTGCCGTTCGTCTTTTGTCGGCGGCTCTCAGGCTGCACTCGGCTTCATTCGGGCTCACTCGAACTCGCCACCTGATTGGCCAACGTAAGCTGTCAATCACAGAACGATGAGCGACGACGCTGATAGGCGCGGTTAGGTCCTGATTTCGCTGGAAACTCCCCAATATTGCAGAATGGGCGTTCATGCCAGACTCCTTCCTGAGATCGAATGGAAATGAGATTTCCGGAGGGAGGGTTTACCAGGCTAGTCTACAGGGTCCCATTCGAGCGCAACACAGACCGTGTCAAGGATTTGCGGCGAGAGTTTGTGCTTGTAAGTCCCATACATTCAGCACTGATACACGCATGTATTGTACAATTCCAATATTTTTCCTTTTCTACAATGTCTCACTGGAGCCCACTGTGTTGACCTCTCTGTGTCCATACTGTAACTTGCATTCTCATGTTGTCTGTTTCAGCGGATCCAGGAGCATGACATAGCGAATGAACTCTATGAATATATTTTTATGGATGAGGCGGGATTTAATCTGGTGAAGAGGAGGCGCCGGGGCCGAAATATCATTGGCCAGCGGGCCATTGTTGGGGTCCCCGGCCAGCGTGGTGGCAACATCACCATGTATGCTGCCATGAATCATCATGGAATCCTGCATAGTCATGCCCATCTAGGGGCTTACAACACTGCCCTTCTCATTGCCTTCCTGGATGGCCTGCATCACATGTTAGTACCACCAGACCACATCGATGACCAACAGAGGATTGACTATGTTGTCATATGGGACAACGTCAGTTTCCACCGGGCTGGTGCAGTGCGTGAGTGGTTCCAGGACCACCCACATTTTTCCGTTCTATACCTTCCACCTTATTCGCCTTTCCTAAATCCAATTGAGGAGTTCTTCTCAGCTTGGAGGTGGAAGGTATATGAACGGAACCCACAGAGCCGGGTCCCACTGCTCCAGGCCATGGAGGAGGCTTGTGGTGACGTCACTGTTGAGGCCTGTCAGGGCTTCATGCGCCACGCCAGGCGTTTCTTCCAGCGCTGCTTGGACAGGGAGAACATTGCATGTGACGTAGATGAGGCTCTCTGGCCAGACGCGAACCGAAGGCTTGATGCCTGGTAAATGTATGCCGAATGTACACTGTAGAGCAATAAAACTTTTTTGGCTGCATATTTGTGTTTTGTTTTATGTTTCACTATGAAAAAAGTAGGCCTACACTGAGCCATTTTACAAGAGAAATTGTCAATGTCATTCATATGGTGTGTTCCATTTCTATGATTGTGTTTTCAATTTTGCCCTGCAGTGTGCTGTAAATGTTTGGTAGTGTGCAGCACATGCTTAGTTACTATTTTTGCTATTTTCGTGTGACACTGCAGTATGACGAAGTAGGGCATTATTAGCCTGGGATCCAGCCTGCTTCGCTACGTTCGGCTGACTTTTTTTTCTCTCTTCGCTTCTCAGTCTGGAAAGCACCCTATTGACTCGTTTTGCAGAACTACACTGGAACTACATATGTTACGTTAGGCAACGTCGTTGCTGATTGGATGTTGTTCAAACGAATGACGAATCACAACGATCACACTGTTTTTTTTGTCCCGCCCCGCACCACAGACCAATCAGAAGCCACGGTTCGATTCCAGCCGTATGCCATGTCCCGCCTCCTTGGAGATAAGAAGCAAAGAGAGAAAAAAAAGTCTGCCGAACGTAGCGAAGCAGGCTGGATACCAGGCTAGGGCATTATATTAATTGACAAATGATTTACCCTTTGTATTTTGCCCACATAATACAGCCCGTCAGACCAGCGACAGAGGACACTCAGACCGACACTCAGACTGGACTCCACCCCCTTCTGTAGGACATGCCCCCTCTGCATCGCCCCGCCCACCACACCACACTGATTGGCTATTGGTTCCAGTGGGCGTGGCTCCAGTTGGCATGGCTCCAGGCTGCAGTAGTCTCTACTGGCTGATTCCAACATCTGAAAGACAGACAGACAGACAGGTTAGGTGACAGACACAGACATCATGCAGCTTTTACTAAACAAAGGTTTGAGTGTCAAAATTAGGGTTCACTTCAAATAAAAACAATACTAATCTGCCTCCTGACTCCTGAGTTCTCGCGAGACTCTGGGCGCCTGTAACCTGTATCAACAGCTGGTCTCGCGAGATCACAGAGCCATCAGTCTAAGACTGCAAGCAGCATTAACCCATTAGGACCAGAGGCGGATTCTACAAATGATTTCTAAATCAGTGGTTTTCAAACTTTTTCGTGCCAACAAGGACCCCCAAAATGATATGTATTTGGCCGCGGACCCCCCACCACCCACCCGGGACCCCTCAGAAGAGAAGATTTTGTTTGAATATTCAAAATAATTCAACACTTTAAAGATTATTCAAGAATTCTCAAAAATAGCAGATGTACAAGCTTGTATATCTGCTGAGAACCACTGTTCTAAACCACTGTTCTAAATCCTTCTAAATCCTTTCTGAAAAGACTTATGTTGCTATATAGGTCAAATCTAAAATGACACAGATGCTTTCCCAGTTTTAATGGGTGAAGTTACCCCCCTCACTAAAAACACAGCGCTGTGCTGAATGAACACACCACGGTGAATCATGCGTGTTTTTAATTGATTCACAATGATAATATAGGTCAAGCTGAAATGGGCGATCCATTAAGGTAGTGATGGCAGACAGCTATACTACCTAGCCTCGACCGGAGAAGTGACGTAATTGTCGTGGATTGTCTCTCATGGTAAAACTTGCCTAAATCTAGATCTTATTTAAACACAATCGTAGAGTCTGACTGAAACAGATTGTTTTGAGTATAATTTCCCGTTTCATGTCAACGGAGTGTCCAGAAAAGTCTGGGCTTATATCAAAAGCATTACATTACCTAAGATTATTAAAAGGTAGGGTAAGTGCTTTTCTGTGGTTAAAATAAGTGTTAAATAGCTCTACATTCTGATAGTACTCATTGCTATAGAGTGTTTTTATTCAGTAACAGGAGTCTCCACTCTCCATGTCTCTCCAGGTCTTTAACCCATTGAGACCTGAAGCCGATTCTACATAATTCTATATCAGTGGTTCTCAATCTTTTTCATGTCAAGGACCCTCAAAATGATATGTATTTGGCCGCGGGCGCCCATCAAAATATTGTGTTCCAGGGACCCCCAGAAGCAAAGATTTGAGTAAAAATGTTCGCTTTAAAAATACATATATTCAGAATATTTGCACACATTTTCTCGATTTTTCAAAAATAGCCAAAGTCTAAAATAATGCTTTTAGCTCAGATCTAAAAATGACACAGTTCCAGGTCTTAATGGGTTAACACAAAACTTTTAGTTTTAACCAAAACATATCACTTACCCTACCTTTAAAATGAGGCTATAGAATGAGATGATCATTCATTTGCATGTGTGCGGGCCGGGCACGCACACTCTATGAATGTGCGTGTGCATGTTACGCATTATGAAAACATTGCGACAGCACACCTTGATTGACCAATAGGAAAACATTACATTACATACTGTATATTATGAATATCATTAAAAATGTGAATAACATAAATAAACATGAATGACCAAAAATACACATGTGAGCCTATGCATGGCAGAAAGTGGCAAAGGGTGTATTTTTTTTTTTAGCACAGTGGTGATTGATTGCAACTACTACTAATAAAAACCTTCAGAATGAATTAACTGCTGAAGGTAGAGATGTGTCACATTGTCCAGAGACGTTCATAGAGGATTTCATTTACTTTCACTAGGGCTAGGCTATCAGACAGACAGACCATCTGACAAGGTCATCAGATGGATTCCTCTCAATAAACTTTTTAAAGCATTAACCTTTGTTTGGGACACATATAAGAGGAAGAAGAAGAGGAAGAAGAAGAAGAAGAAAAAAGGCAAACAAACAAGCAGGCAGGCAGGCAGGCAGGCAGGCAGGCAGGCAGACAGACAGACAGACAGACAGACAGACAGACAGATAATGTGTAAAGTACATTTAGGTATTTTTACTTTACTGGAGTATATCCAATTTGAAGTACTTTTACCTCTACTCCACTACATCTCAGAGGCAAATACTGTACTTTTACTCCACTACAATTATTTGAACACTTTAGTTACAAGTTGCTTTGCAGATTATTACATTAGTTCACCCCCAAAATGACTTGAATTCATGTTTTGTTTTTGTCATATTCCTAAGCCAATAATTTGATGACCGGCAGCGGTTCCAGTAGGAGTGGAGTGGACTGGAGTAGGAGTCTCCTTTGTGTCTCCTACCGGAACCGCTGCCTACCGGTCCGCTGGTCATCAAATTATTGGCATTAGGAATGCGACAAAAACAAAAAAAATATCCATGAATTCAAGTCTCCATGGGGTGACTAATTGATAAGATGTTTTTTTTGGGGAGGGGTGAACTATCCCTTTAATGCAACTACACTAGTCTATTTAACCCATTTAGACCTGAGGCCGATTCTAAAAACGGTTTTAAATAATCATCGATTTGTTAAGCAATGCTTAAGATTAAGTTGTACATAATGTGCAACACAACTTGAATTAAAATGAATAATATCAACAAATCCGTGATTAGCCCACCCTGAACTACTGCACGCTTTATTTATAATCCTCACTGGTGCAACAATTATTTTTTTGTGTTTCTACATTGTGGTAAGAAAGAAAGAAAAAAAGAAAGAAATCTGAGTACTTCAACCACTGCCAGTGACTAAAATCATTCAAAAAAGAAAAAAGAAAAAGAGAGATGCATGCTCTGTACATGAGAGAGAGAGAGAGAGAGAGAGAGAGAGAGAGAGAGAGAGAGAGAGAGAGAGAGAGAGAGAGAAAGAATAAGAGAGAGAGAGAGAGAGAGAGAGAGAGAGAGAGAGAGAGAGATAAAGAGGTACCTGGTAGAGCGTAGACCACATTTACTTGAGTACTATTACGGTAAGTCAATTCTTTGAGTATCTGTATACTTGAGAACTTGTATTGTTGGATAATTCACTACATTTCAAATGCAAATGTTGTACTTTTGAGTGACTCCATTACATTTCTAGGAAGGAAAAAAGTACATTATGAATTAATCACCCTATTTCAAAATAGTAAAAATAGCCAATTTCCAAGCTTACAGCTTGCAGATCGGCTATTTTCACTTTTTTTGTTTTTGTTTATGTCTGGAATGTTTCCAAATTTCAATACAGCAATAGGCCTACATTGATATGACAAAAACAAAATGTACTTTGTAATTAAAGTAGTACCAAAGTACCAAAAGTAAAAGTACTCATTGTGCAGAATGTCCCATTTCACAAGTTCAAAATGTACAATTTTTTTTTTTTAAATAGCAGATCTACAAGCATCGCGACGCATTGTGGGCTTGTAGATCGGCTATGTTTTGTGATAATAATCTAAATCTACAAATTTAAAGTAACCAGTAGCTAAAGTTTTCATATAATTGTAGTGGAGTACAAAATTTGCCTCTGAGATGTAGTGGAGTAGAAGTAAAAGTATTGAAAATGGGAAACACTCCAGTAAAGTAAAAAAATCCTCAAAAGTGTACTTAGGTACATTACTTGAGTAAATGTACTTAGTTACTTTATAGTACAGAATCAGATGAAAGAGGTTGACAGATTCTAGTTTTGACTGTCAGGGGATTTTGACAGATCTTGGCGCGTGCGCAGTGCAACCGGTTCGAATCCAAAGGAACCTGAAACATTACTTTACATACACATTTATACACGTAACGTTCATGCGTGGATATACATTAACGTGACATACATTCACGTAAAACATTCGCGTGACAAACTGCATACATTAACATTAGGCCCTACAAACGTAAACATGAAACATTATTAAGTGTTAAAACATGAACTTTGGGTTCATTTTCGGCGATAAATGGACTAACGTTCATGAAACACCATCTATTTACTAAACGTCTGCTTCTGTTTATACTTTACTGTTACTGCAAGCAGGGGCGTAAAGTAACTAAGTACATTTACTCAAGTACTGTATTATAAGTGCACTTTTGAGGATTTATTTTTACTTTACTGGAGTATATTTCCAATTTTCACTACTTTCACTTATACTCCACTACTTCTCAGAGGGAAATATTGTACTTTTACTCCACTACAGTTTTGAACAACTTACTTTGAAGATTTTGATAATTATTACAAAACATACGTTAACCACTTCAGCCCATACATTTTGGCCATTTGAACATAGCAGATCTACAAGCTCACAATGCGCTGTGAGCTTGTAGATCTGCTATTTTCAAAGCATTCACATACATTTGGGAAACCTGCGAAATGGGACATTCTGCACAATGAGTACTTATACTTTCAGCACTCAAGTATATTTTAATGAGAATACTTTTGTACTTTTTACTCAAGCACATTTTTCACACCAGACTTTGATTTGTAACAGAGTATTTCTACATTGCGGTATTGGTACTTTTACTTAAGTACAAAATGTGAGTACTCCTACTCAACTGGCTGCAACACAGCAACCAGCAGCCTAAATAAAACGTTACATGTTTATAAAGGACATCAGATACTTTTACTCATCCACACAGCTCCGATCACTGATACTAAACTGTCAACCTCAGGTTTGTGTTACTGGATCCTTTCTCCCAATATCAGAAATAGTATTAAATATTATTAACAGTTAAAGTAAAGATGCGATCGAGTTGATCGGACAGTGAAAAAGACGTTTCTCTTACCTTGTTTTCTACAGGGACAGTAGGGCTTACAGATCTGTGTGAAATGTACAGTATAAAGCTTTATACGGTGTCTCTGATCTGAATGAGTGAAAGCAGCGGTTCAACTTCAAACTTCGGCCGTCGCCATTTTTACATGTTTCCCGCGAATCAGAATGTGAGTCTGTTTCTATGGTTCAGCCCGTCATCATTTACATAAGAGCTGCTCCATGGATGCAAGTAACAGCTTCATATCGGCACGGCTGTTGCCAGGTTTGGAGAGAAATGCGCAAAAAAAGGTCTCTGAAAACAAGTGGTGGGAAAAAGTACTCGCATGTTTTACAGTGGTGGAAAAAGTACTCAAATTCTTTACTTAAGTAAAAGTACCAATACTGCAATATAAAAATACTCTGTTACAATTAAAAGTCCAGAATTAAAAATGTACTTGAGTAAAAGTACAAAAGTATTGGCATCAAAATGTACTTAAAGTACCAAAAGTAAAAGCACTAATTTGAAAATAGCAGATCTACAAGCTCACAACGCGTCGCTATGCAACGTGTTGTGAGCTTGTAGATCGGCTATTTTCAAATAGCCTATAGGTATAAAATAGGGTTAAAGTGGTTAATGTATGTTTCATTATCTGAAAAGTACAATATTTGCCTCTGAGATGTAGTGGAGTAGAAGTAAAAGTATTGGAAATTGGAAATACTCAAGTAGAGTACAAATACCTCAAAATTGTTCTTAAGTACAGTACTTGAGTAAATGTACTTAGTTACTTTCCACCACTGTACTTAAGTAAAAGTATCAATATCGCAATGTAGAAATGTGCTGTTGCAAATGACAGTCCGGAATTCAAAATGTACTTAAGTAAAAGTACAAAGGTTTTGGTGACAAAATGTACTTATAAAGTACCAAAAGTAGAAAAAACTCATCATGCAGAATGTCCCATTTCACAAGTTTTCAAATGTATAAAAGAACATCTTGAAAATAGCAGATCTACAAGCTCACAATGCGTCGCATAGATTGGCTATTTTCAAATGGCCGAAATGTATATAGGGTTGAATTGGTTAATGTATGTTTTGTAATAATAATCCTAATCTACAAAGTCACTTTTCATATAATTGTAGTGGAGTAAAGAGTACAATATTTGCATCTGAGATGTAGTGGAGTAGAAGTAAAAGCCCAGTGTTGCCAGATTTAGAGAGAAATAAGCAAAAATGTCTCTGAGAACAAACCCAAAAGAAGCAACCAAAACATTCTGGGCACTAGGGATAACTGGGCACCTTGGACCAGTGGGCACTTAGGAACATGTGGCACTGGGAACCTGGAAGAGTGGGCACTTTGGGGTGGAAAAGAGTGGCACTAGGGAAATCCCACTGGTCCAAGGTGCCCAGTTGTAGTGCCCAGAATGTTTTGGTGCCCACCTATCCTGTTACCGTACAGGATATGAGTACTTTAAACATATATATTTGCTATTTGAAAATAGCTGATCTTGTAGATCTGCTATTTTCAAAAAACTTCTTGGAAAAATCTTTGGAATATTTTTTCTAAACAACACAAATCTGGTATGGGGTTTTCTCTGGCACAAAATATTCTCATTTTGATTGAATATTTTATTAACAGTTTACAAAACAAAGAAAAAAAAGCACAGAGGTACAGATTTATACAAAAGGTCAAAGGATAAAAAGGACAAGCCAAGAAAGCCTATGGCTTATTTCCATTGGGATCCTGTCTGTGTATCAGATGGGATTCTGCACTACGGACAAATACATATTAATTGTGGGGTCCTATTGCTTGGAAAAAATAATGAAAACATTAGGAAACACAAACAAGCCCAAATAAGCAACTGAACTTTAGAAACAAAACAACACAAGCCAACTTTACATAAAAACAAGGCCAAAGTCGCTTCGAATAAGCAGACCTGGCAACACTGCTATGTATGTAAGTAACAGCTTCATCATCCCCCCCTCCCCATCCCCACTGCCCGGAGCTGATTGGCTCACTTGAGCGGCTTCATTCCGACGTCACCACATTCCTTCCTGTTCGACGAAGCTTCAAAACATCAGGCGTGTGTGTGTGTGTGTGTGTGTGTGTGTGTGTGTGTGTGTGTGTGTGTGTGTGTGTGTGTGTGTGTGTGTGTGTGTGTGTGTGTGTGTGTGTGTGTGTGTGTGTGTGTGTGTGTGTGTGTGTGTGTGTGTGTGTGTGTGTGTGTGTTACTACAGCTAGATGACTGTACTATTATTAATACAATAGATGAATCAATGCTACTACTTCTGCAACTATGATAATAAATGAATAAATACACGAATGAATAAATACATAAATAAATACATAAATACATACAATAGTCTTGCTTTGGATTTGCAGATTTATATTGAACTATATAATATAGCGTATTAGTGTGCATGTAATAAATGGCCATGCAATATGTCATGTAGTAGCCCTTAAACTTTTGCATGATATTAACAATGCAACATTTTTTCTTCATTAATCGTATCCCTATTCTTGTATCCACAGTTTAACAATTAATTATGATTAAACTGCAAAATTCAACACATTTAGTGGGGACGGAACAGCCATCTTGGAACAACTTACAGTTTACAGTTACAGTTTACAGTTTAGGCATTTAGCAGACGCTCTTAATCCAGAGCGATTTACAGTAAGCAAGGACACAAGATAATACATAATACATCAATAATACATCAAATGCATAAAAGTAGTAGGCTAATCTAACAATAAAGTAATACATAAGTAAACCAATAATCTAATAATAACTAGGCCTACTACGTAAACCAAGAACCTATCATCAGCCTACATTGAAACTATACACACTGAATGCCAGGCCAACAATGACCTGGCATCTGTCTACTTCACGCAGCTGGTGTGGCTGCTGCTGATGGACACAGTGGAGAGTATCAAGGTGACTGGAGGAAACCAAACGGCAGCCCAAGGACAGGATGTCTGCTTACTCTGCATACTGACTGAGAAACTTGCAGCTGATGATATCTCTCAGATGGTCTAGGAAGAAGAAACCCGGCACACCCCGACTGACCACGTCTTCTTCAGCATTTCAACCGAGCATGGACCAGAGCTTGTCGGCATTCGTGACACTAGATTCAAGTTCGTCGGCAGCTTAAAAGAAAACGATGGATCGATCCTTCTCTCCGATGTCACGCTGTTGGATGAAGGAGTCTACACCTGTATCTTGACTGTAATTCCCAAGTGGAATCTACATCAGGGCAGAGATACCATTGACAGTGCTAGTCCCTCCTGTCAACAGCCTGAAAGTTGAAGTTTCCGTTCCTGTTGCGGGGTGAGGATTCTCGGACATTATGCAAGCTGCATGGCTGCTGATGCCAAGCCTCCGGCAGAGGTGTCGAGGGATACTGCTTGTTCCTCTCGAGCATCGCTGAGGGTAGTGACCAACTCCACACAACATGCCAACGGCACCACCACACTTCTCCATCTGGTTGGCACGCCAACCGCAGATCTCAACCACCTTCTGGTCCAGCGTGTGCTCAAGCAACAGAAGACAGCCTGCCCTTCACCATTGAGGTCCACTATGCCCCTCTCTCAGTGACCATCATCCATGAAACATCCACGGATGTGTTTGAATGTAAGTCTGACTCCAATCCAGAAGCTACATACACCTGGAGAAGAGTGAACCAGACATGGCCTATGTCTGGGATCAGTCTGGCCTGGGAGATCCCTATGTCTCTGAGGCATCTAACCCTTATGGCAGGGGTCTTGAACGTTTTCAGGCCAAGGACCCCTTAGCTGAGAGAGAGAGATGAAGCAGGGACCCCTAACTGCATGTTGTATAAAATCGTGTTGCATATCAAACATTGTCATAGATAGCTTCATAGACGTGTATGTGTATTTTCAGATAGTTAACCACTTAAACCCTCAAAACTTGTACTTGGTCTGCTATTTTTTTCCCCCTACCCCAAACTTCTTTGCTGAAAATAGCCGATCTACAAGCTCACAGCGCCTCGCAGTGTGAGCTTGTAGATCTGCTATTTTTGGCTAACGTTCCCCTCAGAATAAAGTGGTTCATGTGGTAAACCTGTTTTAATAAACATTTGAACCTGAAATTGTGTGCCCCTGTCTTTAATAAATAATATGTTCACAAAATCTAACATTAGAGGGGCGCCCGCTGGCCTAACGGTCCAGGCACATACCTCATATGCTGGTAATCCAGCTATACAGCGCGTTGTGGGTTTGACTCCCGATCCCGACGACCTTTGCTGTGTGTCACACCCCCCCATCTCTCGCCCCATGTTTAGGGGTGCTGAGATTACATTTAGTGGTGCTTGAACAGTAAAACAAACTGTTGAAAAACACTCCTGATTGATACCTGCTGTTGAGGTGTGGAGAGGGGCTGCCAACAACATTTGGTGTGGCTGGCATGTAAGCTACAGAGTGATGCTCCATATACTGTACTCTGAGCTCCATTAGGCCAACACTTGGTCCATCACATGGTCTTACATTGCCCTCTAGTGGACGAACAGATCAATTTCCTAAGTATCTCATGCACAATAACTGCTCAACTTAACATTACAAATCAAAGCATATTAGCACGGTTGCAGCATTGGCAACATGTAATAAAAAAAAATGCAAGTACTCCAATGTTTTGGTTTGACAGACATTAAAATACACTTAAAGAGTGCACATTTTACTTCAATGACTACACACACACACTACCAATGTTTATCAGAGCAACAGACAAACCACAAACTCAAATTAATATACAATAAAGACACGGCACTTTCACCTATATATATACACATCCAATAATAAAACAAAACAGGAATACACTGGAAGTATCTAGAAATATAGAGAATAATGGATTAGCCTACTAACTTCCTTTACCCATTGATGATCAATGGAACCTTCAGCCACTGAGCAAGATAAGCTCAAATTATACATACTCTTGGATAATGACACTTGGGGGACGACAATTGTCATGCCACCTCTAATAGTAGACATGGGGCTTTTATACGAGTACAGTGGGAATATATATAGTCTTCAAAAGTAACACCCTTGAATAGAAAAAGGTCAACATTTTAAGCTCACATTTAGGCCTACTGTAGTTGTTGGGATACAAGTCTCAGAAGTGTCTGGTGTTGGCCGAGGTGCTTAAAGGGCAAGACCACTTTGGTAGAGGTTTGGGTTGTGTAGTTACCTTGCCATGATGTAACTCCAAAGGTGGACAAGAAATAAAAAATAATTGCTCCATTGATTAGAAGTCACTCTTTTAGCACAAAAACGAACGCAAACAAAGTTGATTCAGACAATATAGAACATCACCAAACCCAGTACTGTTTTTTTTTTAAATAAAAATGTCAACTTCCTGTTGATTTTGCCATTTTTAGAAATAAGAAAACCCGGACTGGATCGGCGGATCCGGATCCAGATCTTCAAATAGTAAAATCAACAGGAAGTTGACATTTTTATTAAAAAAACAAACAGTACTGGGTTTGGTGATGCTCTATATTGTCTGAATCAAATACGTTTGGGTTCATTTATGTGCAAAAAGAGTGACTTTGAGAGCAGTTTTACCGTACAATGTAAGTCAATGAGGAGCATATTTTGAATGATCAATTTCTAATCAATGGAGCAATTATTTTTTATTTCTTGCCCACCTTTAGAGTTACATCATGGCAAGGTAACTACACAACCCAAACCTCTACCAAAGTGGTCTTACCCTTTAAAAAGAAGATGGGCAAACACAAATGGAACAAATTGACAATACATTAATAATGCAAAACATAAAAGTTTTGACAGAGTCACACATTGCACAAAAAAAAATCACCCACTGTTTTACACCTGTAAACTTGTGATGTGACAATAAAGTTGATTCTGATTTTGACATTTTGGAAGTTTATTTTTGGAACAAAATAAACTGTCAAGAATATACTAAATATAATCTACAACAATGAAGATCTTTTGCAGCTTAATTGTGTCTAAACCTCATGTACATAGTAGCCTACCTACTGCTAATGTGGACCTACTGAATGTGTTGCTACCTTGCACAATACTAACCCTATGTACACATGGCCATGTTCATGTCAGAATGCGGCCTAGGCAAAGGACAGTTTTCGCGCCCCCCATGAAAATATATGAGAACCACTGGTTTGGATATTAAATAATAATAATTCAAATTTGGAAGCAAGCTTATAATAAGTGGACATGGCAGCACTGATCACTTGTCTGGTCATGTGTGACCTTGGGTTTGTAGAGTCTACAGAATCGGCACACGGCCATCCGACACTGACAGATCCCAGCAGGGTCTCCAAAGATCCGTTAAAGGCCCTCAAGCATGACACCTAAACTGATGAGAAATGAAGAGATGGTACTAGTTGCATGTCTTCCTCTATACTGTAGCTGTATCATTCTTCTTGTTATTTCTTTAATTAAACATCTCGTTTAACATTCAATTTGGTCTTTTTGATTAATATTTTGTCTAGCATCATTTAAATAAACATGTCATCTTTTCAATCTTCTCTACATGTAAAGTGTCTTGAGACAACTTGTTGTGATTTGACACTTTAATAAAATTGAATTGAATTGAATTGAATTACACACACACACACACACACACACACACACACACACACACACACACACACACACACACACACACACACACACACACACACACACACACACACACACACACACACACAATCAGCTACGGGCAAGGGTAAAGCTTTTGAAACAGGCTGCAATTTTCACTATTTTGCAGTCACTTCGTATACAATGTTTTCAGACAATAGCAGTTTTCAAATGTATTCAAAGGTAGTTGCTCTGTAAAGCAGTTCTATGTGCAAGATCAGCTTGTGCAGGAATACACATACGATTTGTAAGGTAATTATTCTATTGGACCCCCCCCCCCCTCTCTCTCTCCCCCTCTATCCGTTAGCCAGATGTTGGTTTTGGGGGAGTCAGTTTAAATGTTTACAGGTCGTCCCAGCA
This sequence comes from Gymnoscopelus microlampas, assembly GCF_963454915.1. Lineage (NCBI taxonomy): Eukaryota > Metazoa > Chordata > Actinopteri > Myctophiformes > Myctophidae > Gymnoscopelus > Gymnoscopelus microlampas. Next base: position 9,305,153 of record NC_139941.1, on the reverse strand, counting down.
CACAGCAGGATTGGTGGAGAGAGTCATTCCTCGCTCCTCCCCCATGGAAGGGAAGGAGGGAAGAAGAGGAGGAGGAGAGGAAAAAACTGAAGTTTAGTTTAAATAAATGAGTGGGGAAAGGAGAAAGTTCATTTTTACCATCAACTGCAGATTTGAATGTTGTAGGCTGACTAGTTAATGAGTTTCATCTGTTTTGTTACTCAATGTGTTCGTTTCGTATTCTTTTAGTTAGATAGTTAATGACTTAGTCTAGTTACTTATTTAGAACAATGGAAAGCACTCCAACTCTACCCAGGATGGGACAGGATAGGCTTAAAAGGTGAGTTTTCATGCACTCACTCACTCACTCACTCACTCACTCACTCTGCATGTGAATGATCATCCAGTTGTTTTCTTCATTCATTGGGTTTTATTTAGTCTTTCCATTCAGTCTGACCTTTAAACAGTTAAGTTTGCTGATTAAAGCAAAAAAGTTTTACTGACTTCTGGAAGACAAAACAACATAGACAGACGGACAATGCAAGTGTGTGCATATGCGCTGTGCGCAAGCATGCATGAGTGTGTGTGCATGTGTGCCTGCGAGTGTGAGTGTGTGTTTATGAGTGTGGGCCTGTGTGTGTTTGTGTGTGTGTGTGTGTGTGTGTGTGTGTGTGTGTGTGTGTGTGTGTGTGTGTGTGTGTGTGTGTGTGTGTGTGCACGCGCGTGCATGCGTGCCTGCGTGCGTGCATGCGTGCGTGTGTGCTGTCAGAAACCCTCTTCCATGCTGTTAATGGTTCCATCTGAGAGCCCGACCCCCTGCTGGGAACAGGACTCATTACAGCCAATCAGATCAAAGGTCACAGCCACTCTGCTTCAATCATGTCGCCTTACATCTTGTTTATAACACTGGTTCTTAAAGTGGGGACGGGGGACCCCCTGGAATCCCCTCAAGGACCCCTGGGGGTCCCCGGACACAGCTAAATGGGGGTCTGAGGCCGAATGCATACCAAAGCAGTGGTCCAAAAGTTTGAGAACCACTTGTTCTAATAAATGACATGGATTGATGTAATAATTACATGGTATGAATTGAGTACTGGCAGCATTTTGAAATCCAATCAAAATGGGCCTGCATATAGTTAATTCATGTTAAATAGTTGAGTGGAGTTGGAAACAAGGACTTTAAACCACAGATGACAGCAGACAATTTTGCTTTCAAAGCGTCTGGCAATATTTATAGTATTAGACAGTAGGTTATAATTATTAATTGCTAATCTTTACCTTTTACTAATTTCATTCTAACTTTTACCCCCTCCCCCTCGTTAGCTGTCACTCCTTCACGATTGGCTGATTTCTTGAGGCACTGAATTTTGTGACTTGTAGTTGATCTAGGCTAACCCCAAGTGTTGTCATCAGAGGTCTGAAGAGGTTTGATGTATTTGATGCTATGATTAAAATAAAACATGTTATATTAATTGCTTCTCACAGAAACCTCAAAAAGTAAAGAAATTAAACACTATAAGACTATAAAACTGTTTGCAGCAGGAATACAATAAATGAATCCTCTGGAGTCTGGCATTTTGTTTCATAATGCAATTTTGGGTCATGGGTGGGATGACCGTGTTATTCTAAAACATTTTTTTTATAAAAGCCATGATTTAAGCTACCTTTTTCTTAATAAGGAGATGACTGCTAGAGCTCTACCGTTCTAGGTGATGGTTTTATTAAAGTGGCTAACCCTCTAACCCTAGCATGGGAATGACCATTGGAATAACTGGGTCAATTGTAGTGGCTATTCTGTCCACCAGGGGCTGCACCATTTAGACCAGTGATGTCAAACAATGGCCAAGACGTGAAGCCACAGCCAAGGTCATTAGCATACAGAGGACCATCACCATCATTCAATTCTACCTGGAGACAACGCTTTTTCAACACTGTCACAAATCCGGTAAAACACCGTTTTATGGAGAAGAAGCTGCATTCCTCCCGTCCTCCCCTCACCTCTCTTCCCCCCCTCACCTCTCCCCCCCACACAGCACCGTCTCGTAGTGAGAAAGGAATAGCCTTTGTAACCACTGCCAGTGTTGCTGTTCTCATCTTGATAACTAGAATGAATCCACTTGTCAGAGGGTGTTACATTCGTAGGAAAACCAGCGATAGTTTGCAGGGCAAAATAATTAACACCAGCTGTGAACGCTTGACTTTCGATTGTGTGTGTGTGTGTGTGCACACTGTGTATTGTGTAACCTCTCGTCACCAGCCTTTCCGTGTGTGTGTGTGTGTGTGTGTGTGTGTGTGTGTGTGTGTGTGTGTGTGTGTGTGTGTGTGTGTGTGTGTGTGTCTTTCTGAAATTAAACTGAAAGTAACTTCTCCGAAAGGAAGGAATGTGCAATAATGCAACTGCAGACATTATATTGCCTTTTGTTATGGCTATTCAATATTTAGTTTTAATTTCTTGAAATCATATCAATAATTCAACTGTATGCTAATGTTTTGAGACATATTGTATTATATTACTACACAATAGTAAATAAATAATTCTACACAATAAATAAACATGTTTTAAATAACTGATCTAAATATGGATTATAGTTATGATAAGTGTTGCCATAATCATGTAGCTCTACAACAGAGGCATAGCCATGACAGAAATGGTACAAAATAATATTTAAAAAAAATGTAGCCTATATATATATATATATATATATATTTTTTTTTTCCAATAATAATTTTCAGCCATTTGGCCAAGTGTTTCCTATATTCCGTATTCGGTTTTGGCCAAGAATTTGATATACTGTAGTTATAGCAGTGACTGAGATGCAGTGGAGTAGAAGTAAAAGTAGGCTACTGGAAATTGGAAATACTCTAGTAAAGTAAAAATACATCAAATCTTTACTTAAGTACAGTACTTGAGTAAATGGAATCAGTTACTTTACACCACTGTTGTTCTATAACTCTAATTATTTTGCTGGGAAAATTCTGGCACTGTAGTGAAAACGTGGCTTGAAATGGTAATCGTTACCCAACCACCCACACAGATATTGTTTAACTTCATATTGGATTATTCTACTTATTGGGGCTCCTAACAAATTGCATTGTTTGTTTTTAATGTCAATAATTAAAGTAGCTATTCTTCTTAATACATTAAAAAAAAACTGATATACGTAGTTAGTGGCAGTGTCTGAGACAACAGATGCTGTATAACTGAACTGAATGCGTGTGAGCGCACATGCGCGTCCGCAACTGGTTTCGGCCCACATCAAGTCACCATTTGACCAATGTGGCCCGGACCCCAAAATGAGTTTGACACCCCAGATTTAGACGGTATGAGAGAGAATTTAGAATTAGGGTATGATTGTGTTTGTTTACTGTCTAATAAACAACATATTATTCTAGCTATTGATAAAATTGCGCACCTTGTTACGTATTATTTATGTACAGTAAATTAGGCTGTGAGCCTGAAATAGAACTACTATTACTTTTATAGTGATGTACAAACACAGGAACTAGTTTTATGTGAATGTTGTCAGAGGTGTCAGAGGTCAGTTTGACACGTCTCCATGTCAAAATCCATTGTGGTCCATTATACTCAATTCATCAACGTGACAGGCAATACATTACATAATATCAACAACAACAACACTAAAAGCAACAGTGGTGGAAAAACTCACAGTTTTTACTTAAGTAAAAGTATCAATACTGCAATGTAGAAATAATCTGTTACAAGAAAAAGTCAGGAATTCCAAATTTACTCGAGTAAAACTACCAAAGTATTGGTATCAAAATGTACTTAAAGTAACAAAAGTAGATGTATACAAATCTTTTGAAAATAGCAGATCTCCAAGCTCACAATACGTCGCATCTCAACACATTGTGAGCTTGTAGATCGGCTATTTTCAAATGGCCTAAATGGTATATATAGGGCTGAAGTGGTTAATGTATGTTTTGTAATAATGATCAAAATCTACAAAGTAGGCCTAACTAGTAAGCTTTCAATTATTGTTGTGGAGCAAAAGTACAATATTTGCCTCTGAGATGTAGTGGAGTAGAAGTAAAAGTACAAAAAAAAATTGGAAATACTCAAGTAAAGTACAAATAGCTCAGAATACCTCAGGGGCAGGCAGAGGATGCCACTCACACAGGTCTCCTTCTGTGGAGCTTCACTGAGAGAGTGAGTTCTCTGTGAGTGAGCATCTCTGGGGGCAAAGCTGGTAGAGGGATCGATCTATCTACTGTAGGTCAGAGGTTCTCACACTTTTTCATGCCAAGGACCCCCAAATTGATATGTATTTGGCCGCGGACCCCCACCTGAAAAAGATTTGTTTCCAGGGACCCCCCAGAGGAGAAGATTTATGTTAAATTATTCAAAACTTTCCAAACATACAAGCTCGCATACAAGCTGCTGCGAGCTTGTACATCTGCTATTTTTGAATGAATAGCCAACGTATAAATGGATAAAGTTGTCAAAATGATTGTGATGCTGTATTAAAGGGGTATACCACTCATTTTTGGCTCCGCCCCCCTCAGCCAAAAGTACACCCTGCGTATGTCACTGATCACATGACCTCAATCAATTCTCCAGCTCTAGGCAACATAGAAGGGGGGGATTTTTTCCCTTATTTCCACACAACAGCTCTAAGGTGTATTAAAGACATAGTTCAATGTTGAAAATGAGTGGTATTCCCCTTTAACTATTTAAGCTGGGGACCCCCCCCGGAACCACACCATCCCACCAAGGTCCCCGGACCCCCCACTTTGAGAACCAAGGACCTAATCCCGTCCAATTATATTCACGTATCTCTGTACTGTAATGTGTGTGTTGTTGGTCCAGTGCTGCTGAGCTCCATCCAGACTGCAAAAGGAGAAGAGGAGTTTCCAAGGAGAACAAACACACACACAACCTCCACAATATGAACAACACACCCCTGAGAAGGTAACACACACACACACACACACACACACACACACACACACACACACACACACACACAGACACAGACACACGCACGCACGCACGCACGCACGCACGCACGCTACACACGCACGCACGCACGCACGCACGCACGCACGCATGCTTGCACACGCACACACCCACACGAATGGGTGAATGGGTAATACACTTTTGCTGTTGACATCTTTATTGATATTAAAACATATTATGTACAATTACATACATCGTCAGACCATTATCAAAACCAGGGGTCTTCAACATTTTCAGGCCAAGGACCCCCTAGCTGAGAGAGAGATGAAGCAGGGACCCCCCTGTATATTGTATAAAAATTGTGTTTCAGATGTAACTTTTTTTCTTTACTTGGTCTGCTCTTTTTCCCCTCTACACCCAACACCTCTTTGCCAAAAATTAGCCGATCTACAAGCTCACAACGCCTCGCAGCGCGAGGCGTTGTGAGCTTGTAGATCTGCTATTTTTTTTGGCTAAAGTTCTCCTCAGAAAAGGGATGCTGGGGTTCAAGTGGTTAAGGTAAAAAAAAAACAATCACATCAAACAAAGATTTGGCCGACCCCCTGTACTAACTCTGAGGAGTGAGGACCCCCTAGGGGTCCCGGACCCCCTGTTGAAGACCCCTGATCAAAATCCACTGAGTCATAGTCGTCTAATAGACCTCCGTCTAAAACTGGGTTATAATTGGTCTACTGGTGAAAGTTTTTTAGACGTCTAGGCTTAGCCTAGACGTTGATTAGCTGTTTTTTAAGCGTCTATTTATAGACGTCATTTCAACGTCTATAATATAGACGGTCTATAAATAGGCGACGCTTAAAAAACAGCTAATCAACGTCTAGGCTAAGCCTAGACGTCTAAAAAACTTTCACCAGTAGACCAATTATAACCCCGTTTTAGCCTACCCCTTAGACGTATTTTAGACGTCTAATAGCCTGAAAAATGCTCAGTGGGAAAGGATTCGACGCAAAAAAAGCCAGCGGCTTATTTCCATTGCGGTCCTTTCATATGTATGTGCGAATTATGTCGTGTTGCATGATGTGATCTGTATGCCAAAAAGTGTCCTAGTGCATGTCAGTCCAAGCACCCATAGGTGCAGGAAAATGGACTGCACTATAAAGCACTTAGGAGAAAGGCGATAATGCAGTCCATTTTCACACGTTCTCTCTCGTTCACTCTCTCTCTCTCTGTCTCACGCACGCACGCACGCACGCACGCACCGCACGCACGCACGCACGCACGCACGCACGCACGCACACACACACACACACACACACACACACACACACACACACACACACACACACACACACACACACACACACGCGTTGTCTATTTTGGTTCTCTCCACAGCCAGTTCCAGCTGGGGTCCAGAAGAAGACGAGAAAACAAGGAGCGGGAGTCAACCTTGAGGCGAACTGGAGCAGAGCAGACAGTATGCTGGGCTGACTGTAAAACACAGACCAGATTGCAGTCTGGAGCTGGAGTTATCAGTGGCTCCCAGGAGGAGCCCTCTGGGTCAGGGTCTGCGGTTGGACTTGAAACATGGCATGAGTTCAGGAGCGGCAGCAGGATGATGGCTGTCCATCACAGGCCGGAGTCCAGGGTCCGCTTTGCCCTCATCAGGGATACCAACGTGGACAACAGCCAGGGTGCGCCACTAAAGCCTGGAACCAACAGATCCACAACAGCACAACTTGGAACCAACAGATCCACCACAACACAGCTTGGTACCAACAGATCCACTACAACACAGCTTGGAACCAACAGATCCACCACAACACAGCTTGGTACCAACAGATCCACCACAACACAACTTGTAACCAACAGATCCACCACAACACAGCTTGGTACCAAAAGATCCACTACAACACAGCTTGGTACCAACAGATCCACTACAACACAGCTTACCAACAGATCCACTACAACACAGCTTACCAACAGATCCACCACAACACAGCTTGGTACCAACAGATCCACTACAACACAGCTTGGTACCAACAGATCCACTACAATACAGCTTGGTACCAACAGATCCACTACAACACAGCTTGGTACCAACAGATCCACTACAACACAGCTTGGAACCAACAGAACCACCACAACACAGCTTGGAACCAACAGAACCACCACACTGCTTGGAACCAACAGAACCACCACACAGCTTGGACCCAGGAACTGCAGCAGTGGTCTGAGGAGGTCTGACAGACAGTCTGAACCCAAGAACAGACTTACTGCTGACTCTAAAATCACTACCCAGGTACAGTATCTTACCACGTAAATGCTCTTACTCTACCATTATGACTAAAAACACAACCAAATGCACTGTTATGTACTGTGTGCAAACACACATCCAGTGGTGGAAAAAGTACTCATGTTTTTTACTCTATTACAAGTAAAAGTTCGGAATTCAAAATTGACTTGAGTAAAAGTACAAAAGTATTTGTATCAAAATGTACTGAAAGTACCAAAAATAGAAAGTACTCATTTTGCAGAATGTCCTGTTTCACAAGTTTTCAAATGTACAAAAATCTTTTGAAAATAGCCGATCTACAACCTCACAATGCGACGCATTGTGAGGTTGTAGAACGGCTATTTTCAAATGGCCAAAATGTATAGGGCTGAAGAAGTTAGTGTATGTTTTGTGATAATAATCTAAATCTGCAAAGTAACTAGTAACTAAAGTTTTCAAATAATTGTAGTGGAGTAAAAGTACAAACATTTCTTATGAGATGTAGTGGAGTAGCGTATTGTAAATGGAAAATACTCCAGTAAAGTAAAGATTCCTCAAAAAAGTGTACTTAAGTACGGTACTTGAGTAAATGTACTTAGTTACTTTACACCACTGCACACATCTTCTTATTGTCCTAGCTGAGGTCCATGGTTTGTTTTTTTCCACAGCAGAACATGGATGATTTTCCCTCCAGAGGCCGATCCAGACCACAGCTGCAGTGTGAGATCTTCCCCAGCAGGGGGCAGCAGAAGAAGGCTGCTTCTCCGGGCCACACTGTTGAGCAGAACCCCAGGAGGAGGAGAAAGATCCATCCATCTTATTTCAGAGGAAAAGGTAAGATTATCTGATCTTGATTTAACTCGTCCATATCTTAGCTTGATCTAATTTATTTAACCTTTATATGACCACATTAGAGATGAGATTAAAATATATTTAAACCTCAGAAAACATAGTTACAACCAGGGCAGGAATTTCAGGGAGGCCACGAAGGCCATGGTCATCGTTGCCCCTCAGTTTGGCCTTGTGCCCCTCAAAACAATGGCATGCCTTGAGGCCACAGTGGCCTTAATGCCCCAGCTGACTGTACCACTTTCTCCTCTGTCTCTTTCTTGTAAATATGTAGACACCAGTATCTCTTTCTTGTCATGTAGACAGCAGTGTCTCTTTCTTGTACATATGTAGACACCAGTGTCTCTTTCTTGTACATATGTAGACACCAGTGTCTCTTTCTTGTCATGTAGACACCAGTGTCTTTTGAGAAAATCTTAACTCCCCTGAGTCCCCATCTTTAAACCAATCCAGTGACTTTGATTGTGCAGGGCTGAGCATGGATCAGTTTGTAAATACCATAATTCATTTATTTCACTGCAGATAGTCTACATATTACATTTTAAATCCTTCCATCCTTAACTCAATTAACTTAACTTAACTAATTCAATTAATTCTGGCAATGGACTAAAATCTTGTTTTATTTGATGGCCTTCCTGCCCTGGCATTTGACCTTTGTGCCCTAAAAAAAAAAGACCAAAGGCAAAGTGGCCTTGCCCCTAAAATGACAAAATTCCAGACTTGGTTACAACACAACACAAAAATAAAAAAGAATGGAATCTTAAGTTAGCTTCTGTCATATCTACAGTAATAGTAAATTGTAACTACATGAAGTCAAATCTAAAACCAGAATGTTCTCAGAAGTGTGTTCATAAAGTGATGCTGTGCCAACTGCCAAGCATAATATTACCAAGCATATTACCACGCCCCCTTTTGGGAAAAGGTACAATTTCATATTTTAAATATATATATTAAATTATATAAACCAGTAAATAAATGAATAAAGCAAGATTGCAGCATGGTCTATGATTTTTTATAGTATGTTATAGTGTACATTTTTTTTTCCTAGTATTGCATTTATACATTTTACTGTGAGAAATGTGAGAAAAATAAACTATAGCACCCCTGAGATCAGATCAAGATATGCTTTGATTAATGCAGTGGTGTTTTTACGTCTTAAACAAAAACAAAAATTCTCTCACAGGCCATCACTTGGCCCCGGGAATCGCTGGTAAAAAGGTTTAAGATACACTAATCCAGTGTCTGGTCTGTCTCCCATAGGCCAACTACGACTGTCAGTCACTACAGAAGATGGATACATAAACATTCACGGTAACACACACACACACACACACACACACACACACACACACACACACACACACAGGACTGTGAAGTGGACGCCCCATGTGATCTTAGCATGAATACAAGATGTTCTATAAAAATCATAATTTGTACCAGTAGTATGATGTATGAGCTTTCCACCAAACATGTATTAACTCCAAATGTCTCCAATATTTTGCTATGCAAACAAGTGTTATATTAAATAATGCAGTGTTTGTTCTGTCTCTCTAGTCCACGAAGCCAGAAGGTTGTTGGGAAAATCGGCCCAGTCATGTAACTCCTATATCACGGTAATTTCCTGTCTGTTTGCATGCCTGTCTGTCTGCCTGTCTGTCAACAGTTCTTAACTTACTGTACATTGGAACACGTTTAGTGTTAAGTAGTTAAATTCTAATTTGTTGCTTAGTGATTTAGATTAGTTCATTTGCACACAATGAAACATGTATACAAAGAACATGGAATTACAAAGCACATTAGAAATGTCATAGGTCATATGGAAAACTATAATTAGCTATGAAAAATGACAAGAAGTTTAGATAATTGGTAATAATTTATCTTTTTGGTAATATGTCGTTGACTCTGTTTACAGTACGGACAATATACACATGCCATTTGTCAGGGGTTTTCAAATTACACCCAAACACAGGGAAGACAGGCAAAATCTTCACATGGAAGACACAGTTTATTTCTCAGTAGGCTACTCCTCACAGAACAAGTGACAGGGACAGACTACAACACCAGCCTACAGAAAACAGAAGAATCATCTCACCGTTATGTGAACATGCAGGTATAAATACACTAGGAAAGTTGCCAAACACAGGTGAACTGAAGAGCAATCAACACTGGGATTGGCCGGGGGCAAACGGGACACAGGTGACACAAATGAACAATAATCACACTCAGGAGAGACAAGAGAGTGTGTGTGTGTGTGTGTGTGTGTGTGTGTGTGTGTGTGTGTGTGTGTGTGTGTGTGTGTGTGTGTGTGTGTGTGTGTGTGTGTGTGTGTGTGTGTGTGTGTGTGTGTGTGTGTGTGTGTGTGTGTGTGTGTGTGTGTGTGGTTAAGTGTGAGTTTTAATACTGTACATGTACATAGTACATGTACATAGTTTTAACCGACAAAGTATTAACAAGAGCTTGTGCGTTAATAGTAATTACAATGGATCCATTGGAACACAGGTTCTTGTCTCTATTTCCTGAAAAGTAACACTTGTGGACAAGATATACAAGGTTTCCACTTGACAGTGGTCTCGCGTGGCCAGACTGTTGCCTCCCACAATTTTCAAATGTTTCCGGTCATACAGTCTGGGACACGGAAGCTCTGATCATGATTAAAATACAAAGCGGATGTGAAGCCTCCTCCCCACTTCCATTTGGTCTATACAGTCGCGCAAAGTTATCCTAATATAAATGGAAATCATCTAAGCATTGATGCT